>NC_134012.1:101049828-101386078 GCF_047716275.1 Strix uralensis | reverse complement strand
TTTTTCCCCCGTACATCCGAAGATCTGCGGGTGCTGGAGATGGGTGAGCTTAGCAAGTTTCTGTACTAAAGAATTTATTTCTGTTGTTCAGAACTCAATGCCACAAATGAGAGACTGTTTGTTTAGGATGAGATCAGAAAGCCCAGATGTGACTGTGATTAGAAAGGAAATAAAGCAGGAAAGTAATAAGATTATAATTACAGTACTTAGGAATTGATCTGTTCTTAGTTTAAACAGTTTATCCTAATGACCGTTTCCTAGTGTGTAGCCTTGATAAAAGGGATGTGAGGCATCTAGCCCTTGAACCTGTATTTCCTGCACAGTTTATAATTCATCAGGGTTTCGCTTTAATTCTGGGACCCGTATCATTAATGCAGCTGAATTTCCTTAATTTCTCACACTGCCTGAAGAAATCTCCCTTTTTCTTTTTCTAAGTTTAACGGATTTATTTTTTAACTTCTCTGTAAGTCGCGCTACAGGCCAAAAGGAACCTGTAAATATTTTTCATGAACTTGAAACGAAGACCTTTGCTCTAGAAATATTTGCTAAACCGGATTTATCCCCCATATGGCAGATGGCTCTGTAATATTGTTGAGTTTGTCAGTTTTAATAGCTATTTTACCACTAATACTGATGCTACTGCACAGAATGCCCTGGGGGCATGGACTTCAAAGCATCAAATACGACTTTGAACTTGATGTCACAAGATCAGGGAATGCGAAGCTTGTAGGATAGGCAAGGTCTATCGAGGTTCTGGTGTGAATTCAGTTACGGGGTGTGAGGAAAGTTCATTGTCAAAACGCTTTGTGCAAATTTAAATACATGCAATTACTGTCTAGCTCTGCTTGGTGATTCTGGGCTCATCAGAGTTGCTTTAATTATATATGAAAATATATATTATAGATGAAAAAGTCTAACATTAGACTTACTATTGTCATCGTCAGCGGGGAAAAAAGAAACAGAGCCCATAAGCAGTATTCACCATGCAAAGCACGTGTTAAAAGCAGTGACCAAAGTATCTGAAAGTATTTTTCTAGTGGTCTGGGACTACCTGGGTGAAACATTAGAAGACTACTTCCTAGATTTCTTTAGAAGCATAAATTCTCACTTTTGCTTTTATATAAAAAGGTCTTCTAACTTCCGAGCTAATTGAATGGTAATTTCTCGGGTTGGTTAAAACTATTAAGTGTGAACAGGTAGAAGTGCTCGTGCTCTGTTGCCGTTTCCTCTGGCCGTGGAGACCTTGGTCCCAGTTCAAGAAGAATCAAGAACGTGTTAGGGACGGAGCGGAAGGTGGAGACGGCTGAAGAGACGCTGCTTTTCCCATTTGGGAGCAATAACGCCGCAGGACGTGGAGAGCGGGTAGTTTCTGGCTGTAAGGTTATAAACTAGAAATGATAGGTGCCTGAGTTTCTGAGCAAAACCTCCATTAGAATTTGGGGTTTTAGCCTTATTTTAATGAGTTAACTGCGTTACCTGGAAATTATGAAGAAAGGGGACCTATAAAATAACAAGGTATATTTAAGGGAGTGGTAAGAATAGAGACCCAGGGTCAGAATTGTTTCCACTGAAAATAAGAGGTTTTTAGAACTCTTTCAGAATTCACCTGTATGTTCTAGTGTCTTTATTCTGTTGGGCTGGAAAACTCTTTTGGCTCCTCTGAGCAAATCAGTATTAAGCAAGGATTCCCCAAACTTACAAATGAGTGTATGAATTGAGTCGTCCTGCTGAATGGCTAAGGATATGCAGAGGACTCTGGATAAATCACCTTCCTCACCATCTGCAGAAAAAATTGAGGCCTGAAATTTTAAAACTATCCCTTCATTTAGGTTATGTTGAGATGCCTGGATAAATGTGAAGCATTAGTTTGTTGCTCCTTCCTATCAATTACATTCCTTAGAATCGTGTGGGGAAATTCCTTTTTTTTTTTTTTTTTTTTTTTCCCCAGAAAGGAGCTAATAGCACTTTGTCATCCTGAAGAGGCTATAGAAAGCGGCTCCTCCCTTCCCTCTCCCTGCACCCAACAGATGAATCAAATCGTTGGATAGCAGCAGCCAAGAACCATTGTAGTGTGTAAGGATGTATTTTGGGATTAAGTGGCTTGCCTGCCGAATGCTCTTCATAATGAAAATTGCTTTCTGTGGAGTGCAGAGATGATATTCTCTTTATTGCTGGTTTCTAGATTATGCGCTGCACACATATCAGAAGAATGACTCCACGTTCCCCTTCTCATCAGCCACCTACGTTGCAATAAGAGAAGCACTAAAATACAGGACATTCGGCTGGTGGAGGAACTGCCCTGTCAGATTGCTCTGGCAAAGCTCTGGATTTGTACTTTTTAAAATAAGAATTTAATCCGAGACACATGCAGTGAAGAGAACGCTTATTGCTTAATAAGCCTAAGCCTCTCACCATACTTTTAATTTCATTTTTATACTGATCATTGCAGACTAAAGTATTCTAACTTTCATCTGAAATTCCAGAGCGTTCAGTTTAGGAATGAATGATTTTCAAACAAGCTTGTGCTTTTGGTTCTTGACATAGCCTCTTTTATGAAGTCAACTTTTGTAATCTATATATGGAGGATTTGAAGGTTGGGATTTAACTTCCACTTCTAAACCCAAGAGATTGCTTTTTCTCACAAAATTAGGAGTCAATGTAAATCTTAGTGAAAAACTCTTCTAGCATGGTCCTTGGGTGAAGTCTAAAATTGATGTTCATTGGGTAACTTTTGAGCTACGATCTCACAGCCAGTTATAAAACTCCTGAGATATGAAATATTACGTAATAACTCATTTTTCTTCCTTTTGAATGAGTAGCAGTAAATGTTTAAAAAGCAAAAGCTTCACCATTTTTCTCTGTCAGAAACTGGATATGGCTGTTTAAATGTTTTGAAGTGCTTAGAACTCCTGCAAAATAGTGAATTTTGCTTTCTGATACACGTTCACTGGGAAAATGTGTATCATGGGATATTTATTTTCAGTGTCTCTCTTGTGTCAATATAATGACATGTCTTCTCAGTCACACCCTTGTATCCTTGGGAAAAAAGAAAGGAATTATCTTAGTTGTTAAGGAAAATATTGGACAAAACGCAGGAGCAGAAAAGCCTGAAATGATGTGTTCAGGCTTTGGAGGAAATGGCATTACAAATAAAAAAGCTGTAAGGTGCTGTTCTGGTGGCACAGCACTGTGAACTGGCCGTCTGCTTTTGGGTAGAGATTTAGAAAATCTGGGATGGTGTGTTAGTGATGATCTGTCTTTTTCTTTCTTCATCAGTCTTGGGGGATACAGGAGAATTCTGTTCCCCCACCCTGAATACTCTGGGGTTGTTGGAGAGGAGTTCAGGCTCTACTCTCCCCGAGGGCCTAAGGGTTGGATGTGTGACAAGATAGTATTGATAAAATTTTATCTGATGCCTGGGAATCAGTTCGCAAACCTGATAAAAACTAGCTTTGTCAGAAAACTTGTTAAAGTAGATATAGTTTTAGTTTCTTTCCAGAATAAATTGCTGCACTTCATTAAGGATTGTTCTATGTAGGAATCGCTTAGGAAATTTGTGACCAAAGTTCTGTAGGAAGTTGCTGTTCTTTAAGACTTGGAACCCTAGAAACTGTTTGCTACAAACATAATTTCCTGAAGCTTTGGAGATTTCCTTTTGACATCTGATCGTGAAGCTGCCTCTTTTCAGAAAGTAAGTCACTTGAACAATTAACATATATATTTTAACAAAAGAAAAGATGGACTTTCAAGCAGTTTAATTCTTCCCAAGAATGTGAAAATGTATGGAACCAGTTAAGTGTTACTTTTTCTTTAAAAGGCATGACTGCAAAGGTTAGTTAAGGGAAATCTTTACTCCTTCTTTTGCACATCAGCAGAAGAGACTGAATCCAACATTAATTTGTGTACTTTTCATGTATAATTTTTGTTAATTCGCTTTTTTTTTCTTTTTTTTTTTTTTTTTTTTAACAGGGAAAACCAGACTTAAATACGACTTTACCAATTAGACAAACTGCATCAATTTTCAAACAACCAGTCACCAAAGTTACCAATCACCCTAGTAACAAAGTACGATCTGACCCACAGCGAGTGACGGAGCAGCCACGACAGGTAAGAATTAATCTACTCCCATTGTTACTGCTCAGAAAGTTGAAACAGGGTGAAAATGTGCTTGGTTTCAGCTGTGCTTCAACGACAGATGAGAATTTCTCTCCTGAAGGTTATTTATAGAAATGTGTGGAATACGTACAGTTTTTTTAAAAAATGCAGAAATAACAGTTCAGCTGGAGATTAATATTTTTTAGTCCAAAACTTCATTCATATTTGATAGCCACGTTCTGCTTGAAATTCAGATAATGTGCTGTACCGTTGCATTTGGACATCAAATGTGAAAAAATTTTCACGTGCAGCTTCTTGATAGAAGTTTCTGTAAAATACACAGTTCTCATCAAGAAGTAAGCTCTCTTTATATAAAAGAACTTGGTGCAAAATCAATAAAAAATTGTATTTTAAATCCCTCTTTTTCCCTCTACCACTACTATCAATACAAACCACGGCAACATAAACTCATCTTACACAAGTTCTTTTTCAGCTGCTTTTCTCTGTATCAGCGATGGATCCCCTGTTCACACAGTCCTTTTTTGGTTTTGTTTTTTATGGGGAGGAGGGAGCTGAGAGGAATCTAGTTAATGAACGAACGGTCGGCTAGATAATGTAACCTAGATGGGTTTGAGGTATTGTTTTTAAGTCTGCCTTGTATTTTTTGAGTCATAGAATTACTGCCATCGAGTTGAAACACCTTGTTCTGTCTTAGGAGTGCAGGGCTGAGAAGAAAATGCAGAGGCATGTTCAAATTTTTGTACCCTCCCGTGTCGCTAACTTTTAACAGCGTTTCCTTTGAAACTCCAGCTGTCTCTAATTTTGCACTTTCAAACATCTTGAATGCTGTTCTTGTCAGAAGTAACATAAGCAATTTAGACTCTGCATCCTCTGAATTCAGGTGAGAAAGAAAAAGAAGAACTATCGAGCCGTATTGGATCATCTTGTTGAGATGTCTTTTAGCAAGATGTGAAGGCCTCAGCTAACCTCACTGTTGGTCCCGTGAAGTTCAACAGGGGCCATGTAAGTGTATCCCATTCAGATCTAAAAGATGCATAAGTGCATGTGTCTGTTGATTCTCTTCACATTCTTTGGGTTTTCCTTTTGAGCTACTACACTTTGTGCGTCAGGAATTTCCTTTTGGTCATGTCTGTTGAGCCAGTAATAATCCTCAAAGCATATGAAGGTTGTGGCTCCTTTGTGGCAAGAGAAACGGGTGTCTGGCAATTCGTATCTTGATGGGTTCCAAACCCTTTCACACTTGCCCCTTTCCTCCCCGTTTTCTTTATTCCAGGTTCTTTTCTTCAAACACGTAGTGACTGAAATCTTTGGGAACGCATCCCTTGTCTTTTGAGAATGACTATCCAGTAGAGATTTGCAGAGCAGGCTCTTTTCAAACCTACCGAAGTTAAATCTTTGCCTCTTTACGATAGGTTCTAGAGGATTAAGCTACAGCAAGATCTTCAAGAAGTCATCGTCTGTTGATCACTGTGTCGGCATTCTTTTTCAAACTCCTTTCTCCTTGCTTGCAACAGTGCATTTTTGGAAGAGGACGCTTTAAACACTATTCTTACTCTGTGTCCACACATTTTATTTGGAAGGAATGCTGGCTCGGTGTGCATTGAATGTGTAATAGTTAATCTTATTTATCTAGCAAAGCAAATCCTGGTGTGTCTTACTCTTGCTTTGCTCCAAGCTAGAACGCTGCCTTGAGCTGTTTTCTGGTTTGTCATCCTTCTGAGTAGTGATGATTGACATAGGTGGGAGACTCAGGGAAAGGAGAGAATAAATTGTTACAGTTGTTTTTCCATAAAATTTGAGTGAGTTTTCAGTAAAATTTTCATTAAAAAATCTGGAACAAAGCAATTCAATGTAGGTAGCGTGCTGTCAGTTACTGGAGAACCTTAAACAAAGTGACAGCTTTCATAAACAATTTCTAGTCATCTGGTTTCTTTACGCACAGATTTTCATCGTACCATTGTCAATATTTCTTTGGTATTAGCAACCAGAAGTATGGAGGAACTCCGGTCCTTGCTCATGTGTGCACCACACAAACTCTGTAGTTTTAGACACCCATCTCAGAAAGCTTTATCCACTTATATCGTATCTCCCTTTTCAAAAGACAGGCTGACTAGAATTCCCAGAAAATTCTCTTTGGCCTGCCTCCTTCTGTAGAGATGAAAATAAATGAGTAGCGTAGTTCTGTTGGCAGTCACTAGGTTTTTTTCATGACCTGAGAGTCAGAAGACATGCTTATTGGTGTTGGCAGGGAAGATATTTGGCAGCAGCTCTTCTTTAAGCACTAAACCCTGTGGTAGTTCTTGGAAAGATAAACTAATAACAGCTTGCCTGTGATCTTCGTATGGGTAAATCTGGCATTAGAGCAACAGATCTTTGTGGCAACTGCTGGTTCTGTGTCACGAGGTTGTCTGAGCCTTTTTCAAGCAACAGCTCTGCAAGACAGCAGCTTAAAGCTTTCAAAGCCGTTCTGAAAGGTTTTCTAGAGTACCGATTATCGGAGTGGAGGACTTTACCCAAGAAAAATGGAAATGTTCTGGAGAATCCTGCAAGTAGGTAGTGTCAGAACTTGAGCTGGGCGTGCACGCTCTGGAGGGTCTTCTGGTACTCATTAGACTTCTCTTAACTATCACTCTTCTTCCTCTATGTGGCCTTTGTTCAAATACCAATAAATCCACAGAGATTTCTCAAATTCTTCATATCTAATCAAATGGTAGGAGTATCTCTAAGTTCCTAAATAGCAAATCTGATAGCCTCAATTGCAGTCTTCTTCAAAGTGCTTTAAAGTTTCTTCTTGAAGTATCAACCTGCTCAAAATATTTTGACTCTCCATGAGCTTACTTTGAGGTAGGTTTTCTTACTATTTCCGTGGCTTTGGGTTTTTTCCCCTTGCAGTCCACTGATAAACCAGTGTAAGAAAAGGAATCCTGAAAGATTGCTAGTGGGCTCCGCAAGGAAAGAAAAAAACACAACAAACCCCCTCGTTTTAGCCTCCTCTCCACTGTTAGACTTAGTAAGTTTTGATAAAATATGGTACATTCTTGATGAATTTAAGGGTAATGGTTTGGATTTTAAGAAGTCAAGCTGAAATTGAAACTGGAATTAATGATGAATCACAAAATCATGCAACTATATGTCATCTTCCTCTTAAGTGACATTGAGTATTGTCTTAAAATCACATTGTTTTTTCCCTCTTTCCTATTTATTTAGCAAAAAGGCCACTAGATGTAGCAGTACTTCAGGGCAAATTAATGTTCCACTTGTGTGTCTGGATTTGAGTATTCCCCAGTGAGAAGAGTGAACGTGAAGCAGAGGAAGTCGTGTAACTATCTGAGACTATTCCAGGCAGTAAATCTTTTCTGTAATCACTTAAATTTGAGTTACTTGCCTGTCAAGCATCCTGTACCTGACTGGATCAAATGGAACGGTGCTGCAAATCAAACTTCTTTCTTACAGATCCCTGCCCGTTGTACCTACGCTCACTTGATGCCTCCAGAAGGTCCTGTGGAGAGCACTTACCCTCTTCTTTGTGTCTTAGAGTTTCTTGGTTCACGCTGTTCCACACTTATTGTCCTTTTTGGGGGGAAATAACAAAACTCACTCATTTACCCCTGCGCCCCAAATGTACTCTACCTGCTTTGAGAGGGCTTTGACTCCTGAGGACCCGCTGATCACCAGTTAATTCTGTTGTACGCTGTCGATGGGGGTGACAGGGATATTTGAAACCATACTGGTAAAACTGGTGTTTATGGAAGTGGTGATCATAACGCTGAATTTGCAAAGCGTTGATCTCGGTATCTTCCTGATCCGTTTGGCTAAAAACATTCCACAAACATACCTCAGATGTTCGAAAGAAGGCCATCCTTCTCTTCAAAGCTTATTTTGAGAAAATCAGGTTAATATTACGTGATCTGATTCCTCTAGTTCTGTGGCAGACGACCACCTCTAAAAACCCCCTTAGGGTAAATCAGAGGCTATTTACTTTTTAAAAACACCTTAAGATAAACCTGATATATTTACTTCTAACATCATCTATCTGTAAGCCAGAAATACTCTTTAAAATTGATTTGAAAGTCTCTTTTGTACTTATTGTCATTTTGTTACATTTGCTGTGGATTGTGTTGTAATACATTATTGAATAGGATTATATATGACAAATTAAATCTGACCATAGTCATTTTTTGGCACAAGATATATGCAGTCTAAAAAGCCCAATTTACAAGAAAAATTGCAGGATGTCATTTTATGTATGTCTTCTTGTGAACAGTTCTTAACAGGAAAGACATATTTAGCTCTTAGCACTTTGTATTTTGTCAAATAGATGTGATTTTATTTCCTGTGGGTCAACTTAAAGGATTGGAATGTAAAATTAGATAGGGTTGGAAAACTTAAGCTTCTTGGTTAATATCTATTAGAATTATCAAAAAAAGGAATGGAAGGAACCCAATGAGATTGTTAAGTTTCATCTCCCTCTCCCAGGCGACTAAAGGAACGCTGAAATTTTGATTGGCAATTATGGATGCAGCAGAGCTGAGCAACTTAGCAACTAGATATAAAAAGAGGAAAGAAGTTTTCTGGAGAAATGCTCATTCCTTTTAAACTCTTCCATGGAGACTTTGAAAAGACCTCTAATTATATTTCCTCATCAAACTGCCTGCCATGTCAGTCACTTGAGCAGTTTCCCAAATGGTAACTGGCGTTTTGGTCTCACTTAGCCTTTAAAACATATTTTAAAACCTAACAAAATGGCAGGCTGGCTGTGTCTGCACTACAGTACAGGTATGTCACCTGTATTTGGCGTAGACACAAATAACTTTTAATCAGCTCACATACCAGGTTAGAAGGGGTCTGCAAGCAGCGTGGAAATAAATGTGGTTCCAGCTACCTGGAGTTGTGACGGCGCTCTTAAACTTGCCGTGTCCATCATCCTTCCGAATGAGAGCGTGGCTTTTTCTGACTACTGCTGCAAGTTAAAAAGCAAATACCTGTAGCTGTCTGAGGAGAAGAAACCACCTCAGCAAACAAATCTCTGAACTCGCCAACAGCAGAGTCACGGGTCTTTCTTCTGCGTGTCAGATACATCATTCTGTTGACATCTAGAGTATTTTCAATACTCTGTAAAGAGTAAATGCCAGATGAAATTGGAGGTTCTTGATTGATTGAACTATCTATAAATCACTCACTCGCCAAGAATGTTTGAATGTTAAGAACATATGTGCTTTTCTTTTAAAAATAATGGAATTGGAATGGATTCCTTTCCAGCAAAATTTTCTTGTAGGCTTCCATTGCTTGAGCAACTGCAAATAGACTTTTATTTATGTAAGGAAAAGGGGCAGCTCCGATTATGTTTGTATTTGGTGGCTCTTGCAATAGAGAGGCTAATCTGTCGTTTCTTTATTGTCTGAATGAGAAATAATAGTTGCTTAGGAGATTGTGTTTTTACAGAGATTACGGGTTAGATTATAGTTCACCGTTAGTCACAAATAGCTTTTCTTGGACAAGAAACAATTCTGGAGGAAGCAATATTTTATATTTCTCCAAACAAAGAACTTCAGAGGCACAGCTGTAGTTCAGCTCTGCCATTATGGAGTCGCAGAACAAGGAGGAAGTGAAAATTCTGCTCCGCCCTGGGGACCTTGGCATTGCATTCCTATGGTGCCTCCTCTGTCGCAGGGAAAAAAAAAAAAAAAAGAAAAATGCCCTTAGGATAGTAAGTGTGAGTGATAAGGGATACATTTCTTGCTCAGCAGGAGATTATTGCATAAGAGGTGACTTTTGGCATAATGCATTTTGATTAATTTCCTAGGAAATGGAGCACTTGGCTGCTGGGTCCCTCGGAATCTAGAACGCTCAAACATCAGTAAATGAAGGACCTGGGGTTTAGGCTCTTTTCAGTGTGTGTTCCCTAACCACTACTTCAAGCAAAACTGAAACAGAGCCATTTTTCATCCTCCAACAGGATGAATAACCGACTGATGAATCCTCAGAGTGGTTATTCATTTTGCATGAGTAATGAAATATCACTGCATCACCATGATGAATCTTGAAATCTGGTTCTTCCCCCCTTCCTTCCTACCCTGGTCCCATCAGGCTTCTCATTACTGAATAACAGGGTCTCATGTTTGCTAATGCTTCTTTCCTGGAGGCCTGAATCTTGCTTTTCTGGCTGGACTGGTGCCTTCTCAGCAGGAGGAAGGAAGATTGGACCCTATGAGCCTGCTCCCCGGGGGTTCTCCAGCTGAGAAAAGCCCAGAGCCTGGATAACTCACTCCATTTGACAAGGAAACCCCTAATTGTGAGGTGATGTAAGGTGGCCTCTGTTCCTGGCAGAATTCCTACTGAATTTAAGTGGCTGTATCTGCAGATGCTTGTGCTGTTTGAGGGGCTGTTTCTTGTTTTATGAACTCCAGATGACTTTGGGTGGGAGACAAATGCCAGGGGGCAGCCTGCCTAGGCTGTGGTGATGCCCAACAGTTAAACCAGTCGGGATATTTATGAATTGCTCCTAATTTAGGTGCCTGTTTCTCTGCTTAGCGCAGCACAAAGCCCGTGAACCTGAGCTTTATTTTCTCTTTTCCCTGTTTCGCTAATGAGGAGAGAGTTGCAAGTTAAATAATGCAAGCTATTTTTAGGGCTGTAACCTCAGATATTCTGTGCATCAAGACTGGCATGATCTTTTTCAGTCGCTTGAGTGCGTATTTCATTGCTGTGGAATGGTTGCATCTTCATCTTGTAAGTAGAGGAACAGAAAAGCTTTTTCTGAATTTTTATTAGCAGCTTCCTCCCCTCTCTCTGTGTCCCTTGATAGCTACTCCTGGCGCAGCTGATGGGGAAATACTTGTCCAGGTCTGGTCCAGCTCAGAATCTTCAGTAAACTACAAGAAAAGATAAAGGAGAGGACTCCTAAGAACCCATAAAGGCTTGTGGAACGAACAATGTAATAAAACTCTAGCAATGTGATTAATTTCTGAGCAAAAAATTTAGTAAGAGTGACTTGTGCAGTCTCAGTGGAGATCTGGGGAGACAAAAACTTGGAGCACAATCGTGGTCGTTTACAAATAATTATATGTCACAGTGCTGGAAGCTTTGCGCTGGGAATATGCTTCGCTTCAGTCTTGTTTTAATTGGTGTATCTACGAGCCAAGTGTTTTTTTTCTACCTGACTTTGACCTCACAGTCATTCGAGGTGTTGATACTTGTATAAACTTTTCCCTGCGTTCACAATCGGGGCTTAAAGAGCCGAGCGAGTGCTGGTGACGGAAGCTCCACCCCATCGATGTTGCGTTACATTTGCCAAATCTTCTAAGCTTTCACGTGTGAGTTGTCCTTCTTCAAGCACCTCTCTCTCTCCCACAGAGGCATTTGCGTTCCTGTATTTCTACATTTCTATAACCAAACCGTTCTCCTGATGCCTCGTTCCCTCTGTGATGTGTACGGGGTTGATACGAGTAGGGAACCGAAGAGTCAAAACCCAATAATAAAATGTATTTGGTGATGTATTTGCTGCTGTAGACCAATATAATTTTATCCTGAATAAACAGGGGCTGTTCTTACGTTCACCTGTAAAAACATAGCTTGGATGTGGCGTTGGGGAGCCTTTCGTTTATCTCTAAAAGTTGATGAAATGGAGAGGGAAAGGGGAACGAAGGGTGAATTCTTTTAACGGTGGAAAACAGGAATAAGCTTTGTAGAGACTTTATCAAGATGGGAAGCTAACCCAGTGATGAAATACTGAATTGATAGGATTTTACTTTGAGTTCATTTCCTGAATCCTGATACTCCTTTTAGAGTTTGGCTAGCGAGCTGTTGCTTTTGCCTTTGTAACAAAGGATTTCTTCAACATTCTGGACAGCTTTAAGGCACTGCCACTTCCTCCACGGAGCTGTAAGGACTGCTACAAGACATCTAGAGTGGTTTTTTGGGGTGGGGGCTTAGCAGTAGTGGTAAACAGCAGGAGTGAATGACTGGAGGTACTAAATATTTAATATTTAACAGGATAAAAGATGTGCCTTGATACTCAACTAACAGCGTAGCTCAAACCTGGGTTAGAATGTCGAAAATTAATACTAGTTAAGAGCAGGGTATCAGTTTACAGGAAGCATTTGAAGTTTAAGTGGCTCTAGTAAAACGAGACACAAGTGGCAACAGGTATTTTTAAAAAGCTGTCCAATCACGGAGATGTCAAGATCGTGTGAAATGTAGTCAGAATTTGCAAAAAAAAAAAAGTTGAAGAGCTTACTTAGGTGATCCTGTGTGGGTTTTCTAAGCCACTTCGAACTAAACTTGGTTACAAATGTGTCCTGCTGTCCAGAAAATAAATAGATCTCTATAAAATGACATAGTAATCTCTCAGGCAGAACAAGTATCATTCAACCTACTGATTTACAAAGCTGTGCAGGCATGTTGTGGAGAGTATCGTGGGGTTTGTAGCATAACTGTGTTTTATATTCAGTCGGTAGTATACCCTTAATGCTAAGGTTGATGTTCTTTGTTGCCCTTTGCCTTTACGACCTCTGTAACTGAAAAAATGGCTTTTTTTCTGAAAAAGGATCAGTTATGATGCCATGTGACTAGCAATCTAGGTTCCACAGAAGATGAAAGAGGGTGCTCCAGTTGTTTCACTTCCAGTTTTAGAGCAGAATGTGACAGTTGAAAGCCCCATCTTAAACTGAGGCTTTTGGGTACCCAGCTGCAACAAAGAATGTCCTGGGAATGAGAATAACTGTTTGTCTTTTTGTCTTAAATTTTACAGGCTTGAAAAGAAATAGATTATTTTTTTTTTTGCCCTCCCCCATATCCTGCAGAAAAATCAAATTATTTCTGAATGCCCTTTTCACAGAAAATGGCATAGCTACATTCTTGCTTACCTCCTTATTAAGATTATTTGTTAAATGGAACTTCCTGTGGAATGGAAATCAACTTTTTAATGACCGTTCACCATGATCTTGCTAAATAGAAAAGGCCCATTTAAAGAATGGGTGTTGCTAATCTCCAGCCCAGAACTTCAAGATCAGTCTTCAGACCAGTAAGATAGGAGTGAGTGGGGAAATTGGTATCATTAAACAAAGATCTTTTAGGTCAAGAAATTGGTTTCTGTGAGAAATGGAAATATGTTCCCAGCTAATAGATGGAGCAATAGAAAGTAAAATGAATGTGAATTTAGTTCATGTATCTTCCTAAAAACAGAAAGATTTGATTCTATTTCCAGATAAGCCAAGAGATCTATAGAGTGTTGGAAAGGGCCGGGCCGTCGAGCCAGCGTAGATCTGAAGTGGTGTCGCTACTTCATTTCTTTATTTTTTAATTCTTTCTAATGAGCAATCTTGTTTTCTCTTTTTCAGCTTTTCTGGGAGAAGAGGCTACAAGGCCTCAGCGCATCAGATGTCAGCGAACAAATCATAAAATCCATGGAGCTACCTAAAGGTCTTCAAGGTATTGTGTTCACTTACTGCAGTTGCTTCAGATCCACACAGTTGTTCGTGCTTAAAAAGGACAGAGTTTTTGATGCTCTTAACAAGTTCACAGTTTACAGTCAGATTGGGGGTTGGAACTAGATGATCTTTAAGGTCCTTTCCAACCCAAACCATGCAGTGGTTAAGTAAACTTGAAATTGTAAATGTTCTTGCTGAGAAAATACCTCAGTCTCCAAAACAATGTTTATTTTTAGGTCATTTATATAGTTAATATAAACCACGCTTCAGAACTGCACTTTTATTGGTAAGAGTTGATCTAAAATACGTTCAGGTCATAATTTGCAATTAATAACTTTGTTCCACTGCTTGGGAGGTTTTCTTGGGAATTGGAGTGTTGTAAAAATCTCCAGTGTAGTGTTAAAGTAAAGACTGTGCTGGTGTGGATTAATACCATGAAGCTGCAAAGAAACTGTTTCAATATGTGACTGATAAATTTATGATGGGATTATCGTGATTAAAAAATTGATGCTATTGTAATTCACAGAATCATCTAGGTTGGAAAAGAC
The DNA here is from genome assembly GCF_047716275.1 of Strix uralensis. Lineage (NCBI taxonomy): Eukaryota > Metazoa > Chordata > Aves > Strigiformes > Strigidae > Strix > Strix uralensis. The sequence goes on along the minus strand of NC_134012.1, from coordinate 101,371,986 downwards.
CTTGAAGATCATCTAGTCCAACCATAAACCTAAGACTAATTGTTAGTGTAAGCAGAAAACCTCACCGGTTTTAGAAATGGGATGCCTTTTGGCATGCTGATTTAAAATGAGAGCTGTGCTATTACAAAGCCATTTTTAATAACTTGCATTTAACTGTTTAGATTAGACCATCACGTATCCAGTGGCACTTATACCACGAGCCTACGTAACTTTACAAACTGAGAAGAGCTCTGCCACTGGAAGTTACGCATGAAATGTGGTTGGTAACTCTTCAATTATCTTTCTCGTAGGAGTCGGCCCCGGTAACAACGACGATACCCTGTTATCAGCTGTTGCTAGTGCTTTGCACACCAGTTCTGCACCCATCACGGGGCAGCTCTCTGCGGCCGTTGAGAAGAACCCAGCCGTCTGGCTGAACACATCTCAGCCCCTCTGCAAAGCTTTCATAGTCACAGATGATGACATTAGGTAAGTTTTTAGTAAAACAAAAAGTAAATTGAATTAAAATAGATTCCTTCCTGGCTCAGTGCAGTCCTGGAGATAAGGGAAGAGAAGTGTGAACATTTTTCTTGTACCTGTTGATTAGTTCAGTAACTTGAAAAAATAAAACCCTGTTTTTTTATTTTGTGGTCAAAATACTACTATAAATTATTTACTAAGGTATGAGTCATAATCCACATTTTCTTTCCCAAGAGAGTGCCCTAAACATTAAGCTATAGTCATGATCAATATTGCCTTTCTTCCTTCCCATTTCTGGTTTGGTCAAGTTAATTTGTTGATCTCAGTTAAAAAGTAAGCAATTTCAACAAAGAAAAATAAGAATATTCCCCTATAGCATATAGCTTTGTGGCTAATACACTCTCTTAAAGTGGGAGATTGGGCTACGATATGAAGAGCACGATGAGATCGATCTATTCACGTAGGGGCAAAGATTTTGCTTTTTAATAGCTGCACTGTTCATCTTCTTTTCAAAGAAAAACTCATCCTTTTTTGGGGTACTAAAAACAGGGGCTTCAGCACTGAATTTCAAGGTTAGGACTGAGCAAAGAGGGAGATTTCTTGTTGCATTGCTTAATTGCCAGAGTGTGGCAAGAGGCAGGACACAATCCTGACATCCAGTTTGATAGTATTGCTTGGCATGAATCAACACGTGGGATGAACACTGCCTTTAGTATCACATTTTTAGTTAAATTGAAGGTTTCAACAGGAAATCTGAAGACCAAACTTGGATCTTGCCACTTGGTGGAACTCACTCGACACCAAAGTCTGCTACTATCACATTTTTTTCTAAGCCCTAGATGGCTACCTGAAGCTTCTGCAGGGCTAATGTTAAGGTATAATTATTATAATTATTATTATGATTATGATTCCCAGTCCTTTACTGAGGGGTTTACTTTATTTTCTTAAACATCAACTCGAAATGCTTTCAGAAGGTAAACTCCTTTTGCCTTCCTACAAAAAGTTACAGGGCAGAATGAGAAACTTTCTTAGCATGTTTGACAAGGTTTATTATTTATTGGAAACAAAATTCCTTTTTTGTCTTATCAGTCATGCAGTTGTTTTTACAAAGGAGATTCTGGATTTGATGTCAGTCCTGGCAACTCAAGAAGGACACGGATTCTGACCTGGAGCAGCTCTACTTCTATGAATATGCTGCTGGTTCGGTGTCTCTTCTGGCTCATGACTTTGTAGGCAGCTCACTCCAAAAGGATTAAATATTTTTAGTTGTTACCTTTTCGTACTGTTTGTGTGAAGCTGGCTTTTGTTTTAAAACCACCCAGAAAGCACGTTGCATGGAGAAGTAATATCAGAGTACAGCACCTGTTAGCGCTGAGGAAAGCGGTAGAATTGCTTTCTGAATGTACGTAATGGTAAGGAAGAGTTTGCCACTGGGGATAGCTGGTGAGGTGCCAGCATCTACTCTTTTGTACTGTAAATTCTTCAGGGAGATCACAGCAGGTGTTTACATCTAATAAAATTGCTGTCAGCTTGACTTGTGTTTAGCTTGAAGAATTCCTGGTCGTGTAATAACGGTAAATCTCTTTGTAATCAGAGAAAAATGCAAAATTTCCTCTTTTGGTTCAGCACATTCACTGGGAAAACGTTAAATAACCTCCTATAAATGCTTGGTTAAGAATCAACCATGCTTCCTTGTCGCTAGGGACACGCACCTATTTTATTTTCAGTTGTGGGATCCACCTTCTGAATAATTCTGGGCTTCTTAATGCTAGTCCTGTGAAAGGTAGGTGTGCAAAATGAGTATGGTGTGGTTCCTGGTGGTCTCCACATCCAAATCTTAGCCTCCTGAGGCAGGCTTTTAGAATTCCCTGGGAACTGTCTCCTCCTGTGCTGAGTCTGGGAGATCATTTGCAGCTTTCTCTTTCCTGACCAGCATCTAGTTATTTTCTTTGCAACTGCACTGTTGAGGTGCCTCCATTTCCTCTAAGGCTGGCAACCTTTGTGTCTCTGCTAGATAAATGCTTTAATCAGTTTCTCTCTTTTGGGATGAACTGGGGAATTGTATCTTCTGAAAATAACAAGTAAGTGGATTGGTTTTTTCTAGTTGTGCTTAGGTGGATGAAGTTTTGCAATATATTATAAAATTCATTTTTGACTCGCAGCTCTGTTCTGCTTCATAGTCCAGTCTGTCATTCTTTTCAAATCTCTCTCTCTCTTTAGTGGGATTTTCTAAAGCTTATAGTTTCGAGGGGATTTCTTCTCCTAAAGCATCCAAGTCATTTCTGAAAATCCCACCTTTCAGTTTTCAACAGCTCTTTCTCTTGCTCAGTCTAGGTTCTGTGCTGAGCAATTACCATCACCCAGCAGGTTTTGTTCCTGAGCTTTCTCAGCTGTCTTGACAGTCGCCCTTTTCCAGTAGCATGGCAGTTGGACCTCTGCTTTTTCATAGGGGTAGCCACAACCTGTTAAATTTACCAAATCTAAACAATTAATGTACTATGCCTGGCTGTGTCATGCTGTGCACAGTAGTGGGTAAGAAAACTACCTGTTAAGCTGTCCAAAAACTAAGCTTTATTTACCTTAAGACAGGAATGGGGAGTAATTCAAGTTTAATGCTCTGTAAGTGTCAGGCATGGGTTTAAGAATGTCTGAATCTTAATATGAACCTTGATCCAAGCTAGTCAGCTGTAGCTTAGTCCCTCACAATATTCCTCCGTATCCTATACAAACCTCACTTTCAGACCAAAGCCACAAGAACTTGTAATGTGCCAAAGGAAGAAAAAGAGAGATTGAGAATGTTTCCACAGTCTGAGCTCTCCTCAGGAATAAGAATATTGTGAGGTAAAGTGATGTGTGTTGCAGGGAGGCAAAACCCTAAATAATCCTTATCAATCTTGGCTACGAGAGAAACATTCTGACCCCAGATCTAAAGATGAGTTTAATAGAGATATGTCAGGGAAGTGCAGTAACGAGGCACCTGAGAATTTCTCAGTACCATTTAGAGTATGTTGTCTCAACAGTGGATAATTTCTGCTGAGGGAGGAGGAGGAGGTGGGAAAGATCTCTTGGAAGTGATCTGTTGGAGAGATGTATGTGTGGGGGGGAATTAGCAGATGCCCCTAAACCCAAGTTTAATATAACACAGCAAATAGAATCAACACACCAGTTATTAATTCTCCTTTCAAGCAGTGCATCTCAGATCTGGGTAGTGGAAGACTTCTGGAATCCCTGCTGCTGAGGAGCTCTAGAGTATGTTTTTCATAAAAACAGAGTAAATGTTACTATAAGCACTTCTGGTAATGATTTTTGATTAGAGTGTCTCCAAAAAATGCTATATTTGAATGTGCTGGAAGAGCAGGGGAAAAGGGGTGTTACCTCCCTCCTGACACATGGGGAGGTGGAACTGGTGTCCAGACAAGGAACAGGTCGGTTCTGTGGATTTTTTCCTGTCTAATCTGACACCCATCCTACGTGTAAAGGTACCTCTGTGTTTCTGCAGCAGCTAAATGCTATTAGTAGAGCTATATGCAATTTTTTATTTTGATGACAGAGCACCAGCACATAAGGAACTAAATCAAATGGAACTTTATATATAAACTTCCTATTCTTAATGGGACATAGTGAATTAGTTTTAATTTATGATTGGTGTAGTTGAAGGGAGATGGGCAGTTTATACCATTACAGTTTCAGCTAGATCTGAGCATTTAAATGATATAAATGAGCATTTATTTGGTGCAGCATTTCTTCAATCAGAATGCAGTCCTGCCAGGTTTCAAATGGGAACGTGTTTTGATGGAATATGTTTATTTCAATATTTGACAAGAAAACAAAACTTACAAATTTTTATCTCTTGTTTAGGAACTAAACATAAGGATCTAAATCAAATCCATAGGTTTAGCAATATAGAAAAATGGAGAAATCAGAGGGGAGGTTGGCACAGTATCATGGTTTGATTGCATACAGTGGTGTGGGATCACACTTCTTTAGAGCATGGACACATCCCTTAGTTGTGTGGCCTGAGAAGAGTGCCAGTAGTAAGGACAAATAAAATTATCCTAAGCACTAAGGAAATCACCTGAGCGCAGACTGTACCCAATCCTGTTGTATAAAACAGTTCTCCACTGAAAATAAGCTCAGAATTGGAGTTAGGGGCCTGTGGATTTCTGTGTTAGGAGTAACATGTCTTTAATTTTAGCTTCCTTTTGAAGGCAAGAGCACTTAAACTAAAGGAGGAGGGTTGTGTCTTGCTTGGAGGAAGGCCACAAAGAGCCAGTGGGCTGCTGTTGTGTGGGAGCTCCGTGGCCAGGATGGTGCTGTGGAGCTGAAGGGCTGAGGGCCGGTAGCGAGGAGCGGGCACTTGTGGGCAGTGCTGCTAACCCTCTCGACTTACTGGGCTAAGACAGTTTTATTTAATACCACTGTGAAAAACTGCGTTAAGAAGTCAAATTAATCAAATTGAATGGAGATGCTCTAAGTCGTAGAGTTTTACTCAGTGTTAAGGATGAGCACTTTTTATTAGTAGTGTGTTCTTGCTGTTGGCTCTTAAACATTCACTCTTGGTAGAAGTCATGCTACTTGTATAAAAAGAGCTATTTTTTTAATCTTTAAAAACTCTTCTAGAAGACCAGGCTCTTCAGGACTGGGACTGCCGTGAATTACTTTGTGGTTGTTGCTCCCTGGTTGATCAACTAGCTGGCTGAAAATTTGGAAATGAGATAACTGAGGAAAGCTGCGTCTTTGCGTGAGTTTGGGAAGCAAGACCTGGGAGTAACCTCTGGAGAAGGCCACCTGTGCTGTAAAGAGGGAACCTGGGCCCTTAGGAGTTAGTCCGAGATACAGAAAAATAGCTGTCACTTGTGGGTGTTGTGACAGTTAAATACTGCAGTCGTGTGTCCAAGATGGTAGGAGGAGGCTTGTTACAAATCAGGATGATGGTTCTGTAATCTAGGCCAGGCTGAGCTTATGTTTCGGTATATGTTTTTCAAAACTTCCTCAACATAGTTCCGTACATTTAAAAGAAGATCTCAAATAAAGGAGCCTAATGAAGTGGTAAAGCTTATGATTGTTTTGTGCCCAACTCCTCAAAGTTGATATATAAGATACTTGCTGGCCTTTAGGTTAGATTCCATGTCTGGACAACAAACCCACTGAAGAGAAGAGCAGGAAAGGACCTTGTGGCACCAAGAAAGGTTGTTCCAGACTAACTTCTCATGTGCTTTCTGGCAAGTGCATTTTCTGATCCACACTGACATTATGAAACATTCAGAGCCTGGAAGGGGCCTCCGTTCTCTCCCAGCTCAGCTGTTTGTGGCTTTGTTCAGGTTACTGAGTGGGCAAGGCTGACTAAATGCCCTGTGACTTTTTGGACAAAGGGTGGGGGTAGATGAATTCCCATATCTTCACTGGATATGTGATACTTCAGGGCTTTTCCAGGAGATACACTTAAAATGCCCAGTGACCAGAACCATGTTGAAGGAACATTTACATTCCATTCTTTGTAAGAGTAGGGAAACGTTCTTACTGTGTTTCAGTTCATTGGAATTTTCTTTGCACACAAAAGGGGAGCTTTATAAAGATATTCCAGCAGCTTTCTTCTCTCTGATTTGGTCATACAGGCCCTTTTTAAAAAGTGCTCTCATTAAGTGTTCGTATTTATCATCATAGCCTAAACTAGCCCCGAGTAAGGAACCACCAGGAATCCAGGGAAGGGATCTCCTGGTGTAAATGGCTGTTGACTGTGGTCTGAAGCCTGTTGCGATGGAGCGTGTAGGCTGTGGATTGTGGAAAGATCCTACTGTCTTAGAATTCTAATGCCAAAGAGGGGAAAAATAAAATATACTTCAATTATTTATTTTCCACAGGCTTTGGCCAGTTCACAATGTATTCCAACAGTGAGACGATAGCAACTTTTTATTACTTAATTTTTAAAACCCTATGTTTCAGCTTATGTGTGCTCTCGGCATCGTCTTCATTCAATTAACAAATAGTGAATTTGCTACTCTAACTTTTATTTCTCCTTTGTCACAGGTCCTGCGAAAGATAAGGCATCTTTGGTTTTGTTCCGTTCTCTGCCCCAGGGCTTTGAAAGATCATTCTAGAATGATCTTTGGGACAGTAAGCTGTATATTGAAGATAGAAAACAAGGATAGAAAACAGCTGGAAGATAGAAAACAAGTTCTGCTAGCTTGTTCTTTTTTTTTTTTTTTCCCTTCCTTTAGCTAGTGGTTGCGGCCGTAGAACTGAATACCCTTAGAAGCTGGTGTTCCTCAGAGGCCTCTGCCTTCTGTGGAGGGTGTTGGATATCACTCCTGCTCTTCTAAGATTCCGCGTTCTTTGTATCTGTCCTGCCATCCTAAATAGCCCCAGGGAGTTTGTTGCACGAAGGAATGAATTCCTCTGCCTGCTTCTGATGAGTTCTGGCCATTTTTAGGCAGATATTTTGTTTAAAGATTTTCTTTTTTTGGAAAACATTGGTTTGACAGATCATGGATTTTCATGTGCGAGACCTCTGGGTGTGATGTGAAATTTGTATTCCTTTAGGTAAACTTCAAAAGAGGACTTTTTGTGTTCTGGTAACATTTGAAAGCTAAATATTACCTTCCGACTAAACATTGACTCAAAACATCTCAAATTTATATTGATATCAAGGTCATATTTTGAGTTAACTTCCCCCAGGAAAACAAACCTTTGTTTCAGCAGAAGTTGCTGCCATCTTAAATGCATCACTGACTGGTGGATAAGACTGAATAGAGGGGTAGGAGTATTTAAATAAATAAATGGAAAGAGTGAAGCTCGTTGAGGTTCTTCCCCCACACACGCAGCGTGTGGGACTTGGAGTTGGTTCACTGAGCGCTTAGAAACCTCCTCAGTGCCCCACCATCCTGGGAAGGTGCTCCTGGGGTACACACCCTCATGCTTGGAGAGAGGGAAGCTGCCTCAGATCTCCTTTACAGTGCTCGTGGTGGGAATCTGCTGTGATTTTTTCAGTGATCTACCCCAAAATACCTCTGCCAAAAAAAGCAAAAAGCCAGTCTGACAAAGATAGTCCAGTGGGAAACTGCTCCGTTAACTTTCAGCTTGGTCTTTTCAAGTATCTAAGCTGAGAGTGGAAGATTCTATCTCACATTCAAGCCTCCTGTCTCTAGATGAGAGAAATTAAACCATGCACGCTAAACCAGCGGGGTTTGTGGCTCAGGGTGCTCTCAGTTCTAGTACCTGTGTGCCCGTGTGCGTGCAGAGGTAACAGAACTAGTCAGTAAGGGTTTAGAAAAGCAGCCGCTGCCCCAGGCCTGTTGATGGCCAAGAAAGCCAACGGCATCCTGGCTTGGATTAGAAATAGTGTGACCAGCAGAAGCAGGGAGGTGATAGTCCCCCTGTGCTCTGCACTGGTGAGGCCACACCTGGAGTGTTGTGTCCAGTTTTGGGCACCTCAATACGAGAGAGATCTCGAGGGGCTGGAGCGAGGGCAGAGGAGGGCAACGAGGCTGGGGAAGGGCCTGGAGAATAAATCCTGTGAGGAGCCATTGAAGGAGCTGGGACTGTTTAGTGTGAGGAGGAGAAGGCTGAGGGGAGACCTCATCACTCTCTACAGCTCCCTGAAAGGACGTTGTAGAGAGGTTGGTGCTGGTCTCTTCTCACAGGTGATTAGTGACAGAACAAGAGGGAACGGCTTTAAACTGCAACAGGGGAGGTTCAGACTGGACATGAGGAAAAAATGTTTCCCAGAAAGAGTGGTCAGAGAGTGGAATAGGCTGCCCAGGGAGGGGGTGGAGTCCCCACCCCTGGATGTGTTTAAGGGTCGTTTGGATGAGCTGTTGGGGGATGTGGTGTAGGGGAGAACTTTGTAGAGTCGGGCTGAGGGTTGGACTCGATGATCCCAAGGGTCTTGTCCAACCTGAATGATTCTGTGATTCTATGTTTAAGAGGCGTTTGGACAACGCCCTTAACAACAGGGTTTAACTTTTGGGCAGCCCTGGAGGGGTCAGGAGTTGGACCAGATGATCTCTGTAGGTCCCTTCCAACTGGAACTATTCTATTGTGTTCTGTTCTCAGTTAAAATAAGAGTGGAGAAACCAGTCCTGAGTCATTTTTTTATGCAAGTATTACGCCCGCAGCCTAGCAGTATACTTGAAGCACTGACGTTTCTGCCCCTTGTTCCCTTCTCTCCCTTCAGAAAACAAGAAGAGCGGGTGCAACAAGTGCGTAAAAAACTGGAGGAAGCACTAATGGCAGACATTTTGTCACGGGCGGCTGATACAACAAAAGATATAGATGTAGAAATGGATAATGGAGATGAAGCGTAAAAAAGAAATCAGGTGAGTCCCAGCTCCTGGGTGAGATTTCCCCGTCCCCGTTGCCGGCAGGCACGCGGCAGTCGCTCGGTGGGCTGTAGTGCATCACACACAAGCAGTCCTGCTTTCTCTCTGCACGTATGTTAGCTGGCGTGCCCTATAGCAGCAGAAAATTAGGGTGGTTTTGCATATATCGACAGGAAAATCCTCACATTAAGTGCTACGCAGGTCACCAGCAGTGGTTTCCATCCTTTACAGCAAAGACTCAGTCTCTGGAAACTGTTGCAGGTCTGTTTTCTGGCACTTGGTGTGAAACCGGGGTAAAGCAATCAGAATAACCATCCTTTTTCTGTTCTTCAAAATTGAATTTAGTAAAACCACGTAACAAGTTCCTGAAACTTTTCTATTTATTTTTAAATGGGTAACACCTCTACAAATTAATTTTCCAAGGCATCCTCTTGTATCTTTATACCTGTTTACAGTACTGCTCTGTGGATTTGCCAAAGACTTCCTTCAAAAATCCTTTTTTTTTTTTTTTTTTTTTAACCATCTGCAGAAGAAAGGTAATTCATTCTCTTGTTTCCACCGAGCATGTAGCGCTCATTTATGAAAGTGCAGAGCTTTGAGATCTGACCTTTTCATACAGAGTTAGCTGAAGTTTTAACAACTAAGAATTCTGTCTGGAGGTGGTTGTGTAATTTTAAAGGAATTAATTTCATTTTTTTTTGTTCTGGAGTTAATACCCACAAGGGGAAAGAATATATATATTCCCTATTTGACAGGTACAAAGGAGTTAACTTTTATAAAACCATGGATACTACGTTCAGGTAACTTGCAGATATAGGATGGAAGTTTCCAGGCTGTGACCTGCTTTATCAAGGCTGCTGAGTGTTCCAGCTGGTGTTCAACCCGCAGCGCAGAGTGCTAATTCCACGGCGTTTTAGCTCCCTGCTAGATGAAGAATATATATATTATTGAATATATATTGAATATATATATTCAAAATAATTATTTTGACACTCAGCATCTGGACTGTGCACTAGGTTAACTGCTTCAGGTGCAAGGGCGTGTTGCTTGAGTAAATTCTTACAATTAGAAGCAAAATGTATTTATAATGTACCCGCCTGCCCCTGAACACTCATGTTTCTTATTACTGAGTGTCAGGGCAACATAAAGGGTAATTTGAGCTTTAAGTTGTGGACAAGAGCTATTTGCCAGTGTTGGTTACTGCTCACTTAACAGACCAGTAATCTTGATGTTTTCCAGGCTCCTGGAATCTTTTAATTACTTTAAGTTACAGCTATTTACTATTAAACTCTCAATCCTTAAGTATTTCTCCTATAAAAGTCTAATTATGGATAACTTTAAAGGCAGTCAATAAAGAACATTGTTTGAAGATGTGACGTTTCAAACCTTTGCCGTTTTAGAATCCAATTGTCATTTTGAATTTTTGAATTTAGCATAAAAGAATTATTTTGTAACAGAGTCCTTGGAAGTGGTTATTGTTGCACTGGTACTGTGGTCTCTGCAGAAATCAGTTGGGTGAGTAGACCTTGAGTTTCCTCAACTTGTGGCCTCGTGAGCTATTAACCTGTACGTAGCCAACACATTTACATGTTCTATAAAACCACTTTTTTCTTTTGCTCTAGTGGCTTTAATTAGACTTCAAGAAGATTTTTGAGTAGGTGGATTAGTTAATGTAAAATAGCTTGAGAGGTGCAAGGTTTTTTACCGTTTATACGGACTAACATTCGAGTATGATCTTTTTATATTAAGAAACTTTTCATGCACACATGATGCTGTCTTTAAAAAACAAGAATTCAGAAAATTAGGGCCGTCGTGAAGCACTGCAAGAGCCTGGGTAACGTGCCAGGAGCGTGTGTGGGGAATGAAAAAGTAACAAGGCATCTGTGGGACTCTTCCCAACTGAGGATCTTCTGACACATTAATTTTTTGAGGCCCACTTTGGAATTATTTATAGTTTGCTCTTCATGTGGAACTGAAACACAGCTGTAACTGCTCCAGCAAAGCCCTCGAATTGATGCGACCAGCAGCCTTTTCTTTGCCAACGGGGGTTATTTCTTTCTCTCTTCCAGGTACTTCTAACTGACTTATCCCAGGAGGAACTTCCTAAAAGACAGAGGCACTTTCTCCTTCGGTCTTTCGTTATAAGAAGAAACGGACCCATGCACATTTATATAGCTTTCTAATAGCATTAAAACCAATGCCTTTTTTAGACTCCTATTTTTGATGTATATATCTTATTTGAAAAGCAACTTTATTTTGTGTCCTATGACTTAAAGTCCTTTTTTAAGTATCGAACGTTACCCTTAATCTAAAGCTGAGCTTTTGATGCCAGGTTGCAAACCTACTGGAATTATATTGCCTGTACTAAATATTTGTTTTTCCTGTGGTTTTTAGTAAGAATGGATCACAAGAACAGAATGATTTCCCAATTAAAGATTATTGTGACTCTGTATATAAACAGATTTTTATACCTATGGGTGAGAACACCTGTACATTCTCCGTCATCACTGTAAAGATAAATAAATGATTATATTCCAAGCAGTTGAAAACTTGTTGTGGTGTGGATAGAGTAAGCAAAGCGTGTCACTGCTCTTATTTCAGTGTTCCACAGGAAAGGCGTAAATCCAAGCGCTGTCTTTGCCCCGAGCGCTGCCTCAGGAAATCTCTCAGAACTTGGAGCTGTTGGGGATGTTTCGGCCGAGGTGAAGTGCAATTGCCTATTTCCTCTGAGAAAGAAGATTGCTAAAAATAAGTAGCCAGCACGACTTTACAGAGTTCTGCTTTGAGGTCAGAGGGAGACTGTGAGGAAAGTGTCTTCAGAGCAGAATGCAGCAGGCACCAACTCCGGCTTCTTTCTGCCTCCCTAGACAGAGCAGGGACAGCCTACGGCACGGCAGAGGCTTCTATGAAGTGAGGTGGGTTAATCAGAAAACTCAGAAATAATCAAAAAACTTTTGCTTAACTTCCCTGGTGACTTAAAGTCGAAATTGCCTGGGAGGTCAGAGTAGTTCCAAGGTCAGAGTAACGTCTGCTTCTCCATGAGTAGAGGGGGGGGAGCTTTTCCATCGCCTCTGGAGTCTTGTGTCTACACAAGAGGCAAAGTGGAGAGACGGGTGGTCTTGCTGCAGGATTTCCTGGGCTGGGAATCCAGATAAATTGTCATTTTCCTGAAGTAGCTTCCTTCAGGATATAATTGAATAAAAGAGATTAACGGTTTTGATCTTTTCCAGCCTGGTCAGAGATTAGGGAGTGATCAAACCCTCTCCTCAAGAAGAGAACAGAGCCTGTTACCAGATTATCCTGATTTGGTGGGTTTCGTGCAGATTGCTTTTTGGGAATGTGTGTGTGCTGCGCTGCTTACTGACTCTTCAGAACACACGTTAAGGTTTGATGGATAAAACTCAGAAAGTAGAACTTGAGTGAAAACACATCACCGTCGATAATTGGTTCAATTTAAGAAGAATTTCTGCTTGTTCTAATTCCAGAGTTGTGTAATTACTGATCAAAGAGTTCACAAACGGGGGTGTGGGTGACTTCTGCGTAGCTGTACAACCCAGTCTTATTTTAGGGATGAAAATGCCAGGACGTTACTCTTCACACGACTATAAAGTGCAGTAAAATCAGCACAGAAATGGCTTTAAAACGCTCTTTCCGATTCTAATATTCCATATAAGAGCAAAAAGCAGATACAGCTTCTTACGGAAGAAAAATTAATAGTAACTGTCTAACTGTGCCTTGTAGTTTTTTTGCTTTTTATGACACCAATATTAACACTTCATGCCCTTGGGGCTGGGGGGTTGTCCAGGTCCTGGATACAAAACCCCTGGTAGCGCGTGTCCGGACTGTACTGTGACACTATTTAACGTGTTGTTGATTTATTTCTCAATGATGCCTCATCACTTTTTTTTTTTTTTTTTAGTGAGTAGCTACTATTACTGAAGGCAGCTGAAAAGCCTCGGGGGAAGAAAATGCCTCTCATTTTTTAATGAAGAGATGTTCTCTGTCAAAACTAAAAAGCTTTGTGTTACAACCCAAGAAGTTTCCAAAGTTTGGACTCAAATTTGGCAAAAGACTTTCTACTAATGCTTTCATCCCCTTTCTGTCAAAATTGTGGTTCTGATGGAAGCCTTTCTGTTGGCAGTAAGTGTATTTTGGTACTAAAAAGCTGGATATTTACTCCACTGTAGTGCTGGCTCAGTGGTCCTCAGAGCAGCTTCGAATGGAATGATTTTCTGGTTTTAATAGTATTTTTCAATCTGGAATACAGCAAGACCATAGCGAGGGAAGGACATTGCTGGCCTTTAACTCCAAACCCTGGTCCGGGGCAACTACTGCTCTTATTTTGTGAACAGAGGCTTAACTGGTTAACTGGTGATGGGGATGGTGGTGGTTACAGGTTAGCCAAGATTTAGGATTCCACATTTCAACACCTCCCCACCCCTCGGTATGTGCTAGCCCTCATACCCTGCATCGCACAGGGATATTCCTTAGGCTCCTAACGAAGGCCATTCCACTTTTGAGGAAATAATTGCAAATTTGGGGGCGGGAGAGGACGCGTGATGTGCTGTAGCTTAGTGTTGGGGTCATTACCTGCGATGGGAGGGGCTCAGGCTTGAGGGGCTGCCTGAAAACTGCTGCTGTGTTTGGGGAAGGAAGGAGAGACTTACGGTTTGCTCCTCTACGGGTTGCAAAAAGTCATGAAACAACAAATTTTTGGGGGTCATCTTTTTTCCTGAGAGGGAGAAATAATCCTAGACAAAACTGGGTTAAAGGTATTTGCCTCTGGGCTTGAAAATTAGTGATCTGTTCTGCTCGCCATGCTAACTGGAGCAGTCTGACGTCGCAGGAGAGGGGATGGGAAAAGACTTTTCGGGTCCCTCGTTCTGCCTCACGGCTGCTGCGGGCAAACTTGTGCCCCCCAGACCTCAGCCGGGCAGGGTGGGGGCGGGCACACTCACCCCTACACTGCCTCGCCGTTGCCAGCTGAATTTGAGTTCCTCATTAACAACTTTCATCATTCCCATTAAAAAAGTAGATTATTAATAATTTTGGCTAATGTTTTGGTCGTCTTAGTGTAGTTTAGCTTGGTACTCTTAAGAGTAAATTTGACGAACAATAGAAGCTTCAGTTGTGTAAAATCCTAAATGCACTTTTTCATCTAGAAGCAGGTGTCAAAATAAACTCTAAATGATTCGGTTCCTTTAGGAAGGAGCCATTCGTGTCTGAGGCACTGAAATCTCAGGGCTCGGACCTCCAGCCTGCACATTAACAACCAAACTCACAACCAGTTCAAAACCACTATTTGAGCACCCAAAGCACTGCTTGGATCTAAAGATTTGCTCTTCTCATCTGCAGAGCAGCTGCCTGAGCCCCGGGCTCAGCAGCTCCTTGATTTGTGGCGGGGTGGGAAAAGGAAATTATTGTTTCCGTCGCTGTCACCTACTGCTTGGCCACGCTCTCTGGTGAAGCTGCCACAACCCCCTGGTATTAAGAGGGACAAAATGTCATCTTGGAGCATTAAGGCAGCTCCAGGAGCATGTTGTACCAGGCAGAGCACGTCTCTTGGGTGCCACCAGCAATTTGGAAATCCTGTTGCACAAGTTGCAATTCCCTTCGCATCTTGTAAGAATTAAAGATTTATCTTGTTCTTCGTCTTTCGTCAAGTTCTTCGTCTTGTTCTTCGTCTTTCGTCAAGTTCTTCGTGTTAACATTTAGTCAATTTCTCCTTTGTCTTTCATCTTGTTCATCTTGCTCTTCGTCTTTTGTCAAGTTCTTCATGTTAATAATATTCAATTTCTTCTTAATCTTTCATCAAGTTCTTCATCTTGTTCTTTGTCTTTCATCAAGTTCTTCATGTTAATATTATTTAGTCAATTTCTCCTTCATCTCTCGTCAAGTTCTTCGTCTTGTTCTTTGTCCTTCATCAAGTTCTTCGTCTTGTTCTTTGTCCTTCATCAAGTTCTTCGTCTTGTTCTTCGTCTTTCGTCAAGTTCTTTGTGTTAATATTATTTAGTCCATTTCTCCATTGTCTTTTGTTAATGTCATTGTCTTTCATTAATGTCGTGGAATTTGCTTCGTGGAAGTTTTCTGTCCCTACTCTGAGGTCTCAGTGCAGAGCTCTCTACCCCTCCGCCACCAAATACACCCAGAAAAAAGGGTGTGATTAGGGTGCCCCCAACCTTCTGCCACCGATCGGCACAGGAGTGAGGGCATCTCCCCCTGCAAGCAGAGTTTTCCTCCCAGAGCATTAAACCTGCCTGCTGTATGCACGCTACAACGCTCAGTTCTGATTTTCTCCCATTCATGTGCTGGTTTAGGTTGAACTTTTTTGGTAATAAATACAATTTGCAACTCGTGCATGTTATTTAGTTGCTACAGGTCCTTAAAAGGTGAGTCGGTTCCCTTCATCATTCACAGGGATTCCTCCTCCTCTCTCTTCCCCAGTCCTCATCGAGGATTGCTTTGTGAAGTAAGCCCTTATGAAATACTTATATTTAATGTGAGATCAGCAGTTTAGGTCAGGAGCCTTAAATGAAGGAGGATCTAAACAGTTTCCTCCATCTTCTGTTCGTAATTCCTCCCTGGAGACACTGGCAGTTGCTGACCGGGGAACTGTTTGCAACCACGACTCGCCCAGATCTCCCCTCTGTGGTTATCTGGATTTTATTTACATCACATTTAGTCCTTGGAGGAACTCAAATATGGTCTAAATGGGGCAATCACTGTCATCTTGTACGTGTTAAGTACAATATTTAGAGTGTATTTTGTGCTTGGAAGTGGTGTGGGTTTCATATATAGCTGCAGACTCCCTGCGGGTGCACACACTCTGTTTGCAGGAGCAGACCACAGAGATCCACCGGGGACATTTAAAGAGAAATTAAGATAATCTTTAAATCTGAAGCAGCTTCTGTAATACAAACTGAAGCAAAATCAGAGACTCTATATATGGAATTATTTCTCAAAATGCTCAACTCTCCCTTCTTCTTCCTTCGTGATCTGGCTGGAGCTGGAGTCTGAAGGCCAGCTCGAGGAAGGCTGCAGTGCAGAACACATCAGCACCTTCTAGGAAAAAGCATACGCTGGGCAGTGGAGCAGATGCCACCGGGGCTGCATGTCCCTCCGGGGACCCCTCAGGACAGAGCAGGGATCCCTCCAAAGAGATGAGTGTCAGGGATGGGTGTCAGGGCTGCAGGAGACCTTTTGGTGCGTGAGTAGGCATCGTCTTTCACATCGCGTATCTTTTGAGGCAGATGCGACTTCGTCACCACCTGGACTGGGAGCCCAGAGAGTCACAAGGGTTCTGTGATCCCCTCGGGTTAAATGAAGGTGAAATGACACCAAACAACTCGTTAAAATGTTTTAGTTGCAGTAGAAAACAATTTAAACTTGGAAAAGGATAATAAGCAATAGGGCCTCTTATGAATCGGTAAGAAAGAAAAAAAAGGAAGGGAAAGAAAAAGAAAGGAGAGAAAGAGTCAAAGCAATCTGGCTCACCACCCCTGGATCCAGCGTTGTCTCAGGTCCAGAAATCCTGGGTGGTGGGTGCACACCCAGCAAAGTTTCTGTCACCTTTTAAGTTCGTTTTATCAGCTGATTTGCATATTAGATGAGGAGGGGCAGGTATTCCACCCACTCATTTCCATGAGAGACAAGGAAAAAGGTGGAGCAGGGGTTCTGTGTGTGCATTGAGGGCGAAATGGGGTGCTCCACCCCTTGTCCAATTGAGTCAGTGGTTATGCTCACCCTGCCCACCTTTGGTTTTTCTTCATTTCCAACAGATTTTTGCTGCCTTCCTGCTTCTTGAGCAATCATCTGGCTTCTGGGGCAGAAATGCTCACCTCTTATCAGTTCTTGTCATGGAAGTCATTAGCAAGGCCTGCATGGTGTCTGGCTTACACAATAGAGCCACGAAGTATCAGGCTGACACAGCAGAGCCTGAGATTAAGGCTCCTTGTGCTTGATGGCAAGCTTTGGTTTCACTCAGTCCAGTGTAACCCCTTTGAGGTTTATCTCAGGAGTTTGATGATACAACCGCAAGGGAGTGGGGGGTGCATCCTTCCATACACTCCCACTTCCTTGGGTGCCATTCCTTAGACTCATCACAAAGGTCACAGCTTGTCCTTGAGGTTTTCTGTGTCAATGAATGTTTGAGGCATCAATTCCTTCAGTTCCTTACTTAAAAAGTAACGCAGCAGTCTTTTGGGGGTGCTAAATTTCTCTGCTAAAATGCACCTCCGTGAAATGAGCAGCTGCTTTTTCATTGACTTTAGAAGAACCTAGGTACGCGCTTTCGGTTTTAGATCTACGCCGGAAAGATTGGCTTTTGCCCTAGCTTTTATATCAAAAGTTTAACGACTTCGTTAAAGCCGAGCTCGCTTCACTGATGCATCCCTGGTTGAACTTCCAGCGTTAGCAGCTTTGTTCAGGTACTTCATGCAGCGTTGGGTGAGAGATCCAGCTTCACTGTTCCGATCCGCAGCCATTCATTGCCCCTGAAATCGATTAAACGCTAACGACCGAGTCCTCTAAACTGGAGATCTACTTAAAAAAGAGATGTGTAGCAGCACGTTCTCGGGGCTGGGTGGGGATGGTACCTATTTTTTCAACAGAATACCAATAATTTGGCCAGACAAGGCGTCCTGGCGTTTGAAGCATCACGGGCACATGACGGTCCCTGGGTTTCCCTTGGGGAATCTTCCACTTTTCCCGATTTTTGCACCAAAACTCGCTGACTGCCGTCCCTGCTCCCGAAGCCTCTGCGGGGGGAGGGGCCGGACAGCGAAAGCAGACGATGGAATTGGGAATTTTCCCCCCCTCCAGCTCTAATGAATTTCCTTTTCCTTCACCAGGGGAAAATGGAGGCAATTGGGGCCAAAGCCTCTAGAGGTCGGTGCAGCTCAACCAATGTGCCCGGCTGCTGCCCACACCCCAGGCAGCGCAGGCAGCGCTGAGCTGCCCGCACCCCTGCTGCAGGCAGAGCTGGCAGCAATCCCCCCCCGCTCTCACCCCCGGCCTGGGACCATCTCGGGACTGGCCCAGGCATCGGAAAGAAGAAAATGGGAAGAAAAAGGAGTTTCTCCTGCTCAGAGAGCACCTGGAGAACCGTGGCGGGGATAACTGCTCCCAGGGGTGGCCCGTGGAGAAGGACCGGGTGCACCAACTGAAGGCAAAAGTCCTGAACACTTCTCTTTTCCAGTATTTTTCAGAATTATGACTGTCTGATTTTTGTGACCTGCATATCGACTCCTCCAGGACACGCCGTGTAAATCCAGCTCTGGAAATGAAGCTGTAATCCCCCTTTAGCATCGCTCTGTGGTACTTGAGGACGAGGTGGGAAAAGCCATCAACCAGTTCCCTACGGAGGAGGGAGGATGGTAGGTAGGTGGTCAGACATGCCAAAGGCTTCAGCTCTGGGTTTAAATGTCCCCATTCTGCTGAAATTCCACGAAGAACCCTTGGCTCTTTGGTGAATTTGATGCAAAATATGTTGAGAAATGTTTGGAGAAATAGAAGGCTTTATTGTTTCACAGAATCACAGACTGGTTTGGGTTGGAAGGGGCCTTAAAGACCATTCAAGTCCCAACCCCCCTGCCATGGGCAGGGACACCTTCCACTAGCCCAGGTTGCCCAAAGCCCCGTCCAACCTGGCCTTGAACCCTTCCAGGTTTCAATTATATTCACATTGACAGACAGAGAATCTGATTTACAGCCCTTTGAAACCGAGGGAAATAAAATCTGTTAACTCTAACAGGCTTTAGCATAGATTATTTTTAAAGTCATTAGAAAACGAGGCAGTTCTTGATTTAAATCGAGCCACAGCAGGGCTCTGAAGAGCCACGTCCTGCACCCTCCTGCCTCCCCTTTCCCTGCCACCCCTCTCCCTGCTGGCAAAGGGCACAGGCAGAACCACATTTGCACATGAAATCCTAACGATAATACTAATAAAATGTAACAATTAACATTCAAAACCTGCTCGTGCAACTGCCCGGTGACTTACACCATGAATATGGAACAGATTGGCCAGGTTTGAGGCAGATTTTGATCGTTTTGTTGGCATGTCCAGTTGGAAGGAGCCCCTACCACACATCTGTGCTTCTGCGGGAGTTATTTGCCGTTTGGCTTTTTAGTTAACGAGGAGCCACAGAAATCGGAGTGTCCTGACAATCAGGATTGAGTTATCTACTGAGTTTTTCAGGAATTTAGCTGCACCTGAGCCAACACCACAAAAGTAACCGATGCAGTCAGTGTCTTACACTCGTGCTTCATCTTTTCCGATGCCCAAAGTCTTCGCTGAGCTTCTGCAGATTTAACTGCTCAGTGAGTAAACTGAAGTGTTAAGGGAAAATCATATGAAATGAAAGCGTATTTTTCTCGCTTGAAAAATAGACGTTCTACTTGAAAACGTTTTGGTTCCGGGTGGCTTTGCTCTTTACAAAGTTTAACCAAGCTAAATGAAAAGATGAAATCTCTTCTGCATGAAGATTTTGAATATTCAGTTAAAAACAGCAACATGAATCGTGCAGTATCTCCAAATTTCTCCTCTCTTTTACCCAGCGATATTTAGCCAATTCTAACCAAATTCACAGACTCAGTGACTTTAAACCTCTACATGAAAGACTTTTTGGGTTTGTTTGGGGGTTTTTTTCTGTACACATATGGCTTTCTGTGCTTCTGCTTCTAGATTGTCATAAACAAAATACTTGTAAAGATTTTTTTATAGATGCTGGGGGCTTTTTTTCCTGTTTAAAAGTACTTTTTTTTTTTTTTTTTCAATTATTCTGTAATTTTACCCTACTCTTACCTTACCTAAGACTTTCAGCAATTTCTTCCCAGAAATGTTATGAGCTAAAGACTTACCTGTAGGTGTTTCGCTCCGCTCAGCCTGCTGCGAGTTCCCCGCCGGTCGGCGCGCATCGTATCTGTCTGTCCTGCCTCTGCCTGCACGTGTTCCACTCCCCTCCAGCCCGGCGCCGCAAACGCTGCCCAACAAAGGGCTTTGCCAGCCCCCTGATTTTCTTTCTGCTCTAGTAAAATGCTCTTTTTAAAAAATATGACCCCACCAAGCAGAGATAACACCAGCAAACTCTTCAAGTGTAGACAAGGCAGTTGGAAAAAGGCAAACTCAGAATCACAGAATCATCTGGGTTGGAAAAGACCTTGAAGATCATCCAGTCCAACCATGAACCTCACCCTGACTGTTAAACTCAATCAGTTTGGGATTAGGCAGCAATACGTATTTGCTTGGATGACTGATTATTAGATTATTTGAGGTAGAAAACCTCTCTTAGTTCCAAGGCAATATCCACCTGCGTTAAACGGCGAGATCCTGACCTAAACTCAGAGGTTTCGGTGCCTCTGAGAAGGTAGGAGTACTGAAAAGAATTTAAAAGGGCATTTGCCAAGCCCAACTTAGCCAGAAATGCTGTGCACCTTCTTACAACGACCTGAGGACTGAGGAATTGTGATTTACAAATAGTAGTGGAAATAAGCCATTGGGAAAGCAAGCCCACCCAAGAGCCACACCTCTGGGCTGCCGTGAGTCTGAACTCCGGGGTTTTCAGCCTTTTTCAGGACTTGGAGGGTGGGCTCGTACCCATGGAGCTAAAAAGTTTCTCTCCACCTGCCCCCACCAGCCATCCCTGTTTTCAACTTCAGCTGGAGCCCTTTGGCTTTCTTCTAAGGCACTGAGCAGTGAAATGGATAAGCCGCCCCTTAAATGCTTTTTTTGATACTTTTGACTCGTTAATATTTGCTCATGCAGCTGAATTTGAACTTGGGAAGTAACCAAAAAGGGAATTGCATTAGCATGGGGCCGAACACGGCGTGATTCCCATGTGTTCATGCAAATCTTTGTATCCAAGCAGTGCTTTGGGTGCTCTTGTGCCAGCGAAGCCTGAGAAAATAAGAGAAAAATAGTGGTTTTGAACTGGTTGTGAGTTTGGTTGTTAATGTGCAGGCTGGGGGTCCGAGCCCTGAGATTTCAGTCCCTCAGACACAAACGGCTCCTTCCAAAAGGAACCGAATCATTTATAGTTTATTTTGACATCTGCTTCTAGATGAAAAAGTGCATTTAGGATTTTACTGCCCTGCCAGTGTACCAAAACGCACGGAAAAATTTCACATCGAGGACTGAAGGACAAATTCAATTCAACGCACGCTGTATCCTACAGATGGAATAACGTTTACTGCAGTGTAAAATGATATAAACCAAATTTCTGAGTGCATGTGCAGCTCAGCAAATAACCTTTATCATTCCTCAGGTTTTCTTCATCTGTTTTGTAAATTAAAAAAAAAAAAAAGAAGTCTTCTTATACCTATAGAATGAACAACGATCTTATATTCATCTTTGTATGGGGTGTGAGAGAAATATTTCTGACATGTTTTGCTGACAGATGATAAACTGCCAACGCCCAATCCGTTATGGACTATTTTAGCATGTACTCATTTGCTGTGAGCGAGGCTTAAACCACAAGTATTGATTCCTGTCTCAGGACAGATTTTAGTCTCTGAATGATTATATTGACATTTGTCTCAGGGGAAAATTTGTAGTAAAAAAAAAGCACTTGCCTCCCCCTGTCAGCGATGTCATCTTCTCAGAGGTTTCCAGAGAAGGCAGTGGGCAGGAAAGCTCCTCAGATTTGCATCCTTGAATCCAGAGATCAGCAGTTTGGGGGATAATTTAGCATCACTCTGTTTTCACAGAATCATTCCGGTTGGAAAAGCCCTTGAAGATCCTCCAGTCCAACCATGAACCTCACACTGACTGTTCTCAACTCCACCAGATCCCTCAGCGCGGGGTCAACCCGACTCTTCAACCCCTCCAGGGATGGGGACTCCCCCCCTGCCCTGGGCAGCCCATTCCAACGCCCAACAACCCCTTCTGCAAAGAAATCCTTCCTAAGAGCCAGTCTGACCCTGCCCTGGCGCAGCTTGAGGCCATTCCCTCTTGTCCTGGCGCTGGTTCCTTGGC
The DNA here is from genome assembly GCF_047716275.1 of Strix uralensis. Taxonomy (NCBI): domain Eukaryota; kingdom Metazoa; phylum Chordata; class Aves; order Strigiformes; family Strigidae; genus Strix; species Strix uralensis. The sequence goes on along the minus strand of NC_134012.1, from coordinate 101,350,239 downwards.
TCAAGAGACTCATCCCCCCTCTCTGCACCCTCCTTTCAGGGAGTTGGAGAGGGCCATGAGGTCTCCCCTCAGCCTCCTCTTCTCCACACTAAACCCCCCCAGTTCCCTCAGCCGCTCCCCATCACACCTGTGCTCCAGACCCTGCACCAGCTCCGTTGCCCTTCTCTGGACACGCTCGAGTCATTCAATGGCCTTTTTGGAGTGAGGGGCCCAAAACTGAACCCACTCATTGAGGGGCGGCCTCACCAGTGCCAAGTCCAGGGGTAAGATCCCTTCCGTGTCCCTGCTGGCCACGATATTGCTGATACAAGCCAGGATACAATCCTTCATGAAGGATTCCAAATCTCTGGCACTTTTATGGCCCCCAGTCCCACGTCTTTCAACCCAGAGACTCCAGCAGCTTCTGCTAAATGCTTAGCAAGAACTAGTCTTAGGGTGCCTTCTTGCTTCTGAGCTTCTCGTAACCAGTCTCACATCACCACAGTGGCCTGTAACTGTCTTTACTGGTAATTTAATTGCTTTGTAGAGAGAAGCCAGGCCACCTTGTTGGCCTTGAGCAGGACCACCTTGCCAGAGGCTGCAGAAGGTGAGTGTGGCGGGCTGGTGCGTGCCTGGGGAGTTCGGGGTTACCTGCCCCCCTGGTACCAGGTGAGTGATGAGGTGAAGTGCCACATTATATCCCTCTGTACCACCAGCTCTGAGCAACCAGCATGAGTGAAGAGGTGCCTCTTATTTTTCAAAATTCTCTCATAAGAAGTGGCCTTCCTTTCCCTGTCTGACCTGCTGAGGTGTTGTACAGCTGCGCTGGTTTTTATTTCAGTGAAATACATATAAGATATTCTTTAAGTACTAAATAGAGGCATTATGATGGTGGAAGTCTTAAAGTAGCAGCATGTGGCTTTTAGGATTAAAATCCCTGGTGACACTTTGCATTCTTAAAGCATCTCCCAAAGGACGATTGGGAGTCCAGCAATCCGAGAGGACACGATGCTGCCATCACCGGTGCTGGGCTCATCCCAGTGGTGATTTCCCTCCAGCTCCCTCTGCAGCCACTGCAGAAAATCAAGCACTTATGGGTGATGCATAAGGGCAGGAACCAAATAAAAACACTCTGACTATCTTCTAACGGGGGCTGTTGCTTTGCAGGGACTTTAGGGGTGCCCCCGGGCAGGCTCTGCCGTGCCATCTGGGCAAACCTAACAGCCCCTTCGGGTGTCACCAGCCTGCGGTCGTGTTGTGCCCCTGGCTGGCATGGTGCTTGATAAATAAATTAAATAACACTCTATAAAGGCTTGTCTGCGCTTGGAAGTTTGCCAGCAGACCAGTGATGGACTAATTATTCCTGAAAAGTTATTCCAACGGAGGCCCGCTGTGGAAATTTATTCCAGATTGTAATGATTATTTTTTCATATTTAGCTCTATCCACCTCCAGATGGGGAAAAATTAATGATTTCAGATTGTGAGAGTTCATGCCGGGGTATACCGAAATAACTCTTAGGGAACAATTATTCCAGCAATTATTCCAGCACATCTATTTTGGGAAATTTCCCAGTGCATGAGCACACTCAAACCTTGCTGCCTTCACAGGGATCGTTAAAGAAACCAGCTCTGCTTTTCCAAGGGTTGGGTCATAAGGGACAAAACAAATGCAACTGAAATTTTTTTGCTTTAAATAGAAGAATGGCATTAAAATTAAAATATTAAAATCAGAAGGTGAAAAAGATAAGGGGAAAGAAAATGAGAAGGAAGCAGGACAGGTTTCTGGGGACAGAATAATTTTTATCACCACACTTAAAATGAATCAATATTGTCAATGTTTCACAACTCCAAGGAAAAGAACTTTTTCCAATATCTCTCATTCTGTGAGTTTCAAGCAAGATGTAATTAATATAATAAATTATCTTTGGTATGAACCTGATGTTTGTTCAGACAGTGCTCACAGTTCTGCTCATGCCATTAGAAACTCTTTGTTCCCAGCACAGAGTAATGTGAAACATTTATTTGCATGGGAGAATCCTATGGAGTTTTTATAATCTATTGTTGGTTTTATAGTTGGTTAATCAATAAGCGTAACTGCAATTTTTGTAATACCATGATGTAAAATATAAATTTTAAAATGACACTTTTATGCGTGTGCAAAAACATTTTTTCAGTTGACCCCCTGGGAAGCTTTCAGAGATGTCTTTCACGGGCACTTGTTTAAAAGTGAAAGTCAAAATTTAGTAGAGGACTTAAACCTTTCTGCTTTATTCTAGGCTGTGGCTTATGGAATTTCAAAAGTAGGTCTTGGATGTTACAGAGCATCTGTTCTGGAGCCTCGTTTTATTAATGAGAATAGAATGGAATTAGAATGGAATTAGAATGGAATTAGAAAGGAATAGAATAGAATGGAAATAGAATGGAAATAGAATGGAATAGAATAGAATAGAATAGAATAGAATAGAATAGAATAGAATAGAATAGAATAGAATAGAATAGAATAGAATAGAATAGAATAGAATAGAATAGAATAGAATAGAATGGAATGGAATGGAATGGAATGGAATGGAATGGAACAGAACGGAACAGAATAGAATAGAATAGGTCAGACCAGAGGTGCGGATGCAGGTGCCGTTGCACTGCAGATGCCTCACCACGGACCGTGCCTGGGGTGGGTGTAAGGAACTGAAGGAATTGATGCCTCAAACATTTATCAACACAGAAGACCTCAAGGACAAGCTGAGACGTTTGTGATGAGTCTAAGGAATGGCCCCCAAGGAAGCGGGAGTGTATGGAAGGATGCACCCCCCACTCCCTTGCGGTTGTATCGTCAGACTCCTGAGATAAACCTCAAAGGGGTTACACTGGACTGAGTGAAACCAAATGTTTCTCAGCAAGCACAAGGATCGTGAATCACTGGCTCCATCGTGTAAGCCCAAAGAGGTGACAAGAACTGACAAGAGGTGAGCATTTCTGCCCCAGAAGCCAGATGATTGCTCAAGAAGCAGGAAGTCAGCAAAAATCTGTGGGAACAGAAGAAAAACCAAAGGTGGGCAGAGTGAGAATAACCATTGACTCAGTTGGACGAGGGGTGGAGCACCCCATTTCGCCCTCAATGCACACACAGAACCCCTGCTCCACCTTTTTCCTTGTCTCTCATGGAAATGGGTGGGTGGAATACCTGCCCCTCCTCATCTAATATGCAAATCAGCTGATAAAACGAACTTAAAAGGTGACAGAAACTTTGCTGGGTGTGCACCCACCACCCGGGATTACTGGACCTGAGACAACGCTGGATCCAGGCGTGGTGAGCCAGATTGCTTTGACTCTTTCTCTCCTTTCTTTTTCTTTCCCTTCCTTTCTTTTCTTTCTTACCGATTCATAAGAGACCCTATTGCTTATTATCCTTTTCCAAGTTTAAATTGTTTTCTACCGCAACTAAAACATTTTAACGGGTCGTTTGGTGTCGTTTCACCTTAATTTACCCAAGGGGATCACAGAACCGTTGCAACTCTCTGGGCTCCCAGTCCAGGTCATGACAGTGAGCAAGAAGAGAGGAGCTGTTCCGTGCCCACTCACACAACCAGTGCCCGAGTCCCACTCAGGACACGATGCCAGTGGGGTGGCTTTGCATCCCCTGGGATGTCTCTGTCCTGGGATATAAACCCGTCAGATGGTGAAAGGCCCTACCGTAGCCCTTGCTACTGGTCGCACTGCGAGGTTTGGCAAAGGCTGCTCTTCTGCCAAGCTCTTTGAACACCAGCACTGAATCACAAACTTCTCTCTGTATTTAACCTACACAAAGCGCTCTTTTTTTTTTTTTTTTCTTTCCCTGACCATGGCAATATCTTATTCCTCCAGCATTCACAGCCTGATTTTACCCTTTGATGCATTTTCACGAGCGGACCTGTGTGCGCATGTGATGCGTCTGCAATCCTACATCCTCTGAAAAGTCACAGTAGAGAGAGATCGCTTCCCCGCAGCGATGTTTCTCCTTGAGATTTCTGAGGTCAAATCCAGCGGTGAGGTCCCCAGTGCCATTCACTGACAGGATCTGTTCACATCCATCCAAAGGGTGAATCTGTCTCTAAGTTAGGGAGTGTGAAGAAATTGTGTGAGAGTATTTTATTAACGAGTCTTCAGATTTCTTGTTCTTTTCAATTTTATGCCTGGAGTTCATGACCAGGAAAGTTATGGGGCAATAACTACAGAATTATTAAAAATGAAACGAGCTTGTGCAGTGGACTTATTTTACAGGGTAGCTTAGGGACAGGAGAACCTTATAACATATAAGGTTATGGGCTTTAAAGTGCTTTAGAACTTTTCTGAAAGTTTTACTGATTCATAAAGGAGAGAAGGGAATGGAAAAAGTTTCTTCACAGAAGCACGAATATCTGACTGAAGAGCTGGGCATGTCCCAACTGTTTAAAGAGAAAAGAAAGAAAAGAAGAAAAACAAAGAATGAAGGTGCTGTCTGGGAGGGGAACACAATTAGTCCCTTTCTCATCTCATTTGACTATGGAGGTTCTGCTGCTCCGACAGCGGGATCTTGGACATTATCCAGCTGGATTTTAAACTCTTTTGTAATGAAAAGCCCTTAGAGATGGCAGGTTGTCAGGTCATCCGTTGCATATTATAGGGCTGAGTCCTCTGTTACGTTTTAGAGCTACATCCAGCCTTGTTAGAAGACCCCACCCCACCACTCCGTTAGCTCTACTACTATTCAAAACCATGTAGATCCATGAGAAACTTCACTCTCTAATTATAGCCCAAATGTCTGTTTTCTTACCTCCCCCTCATTTATAACATCTAAATCACAGAATCACAGAATCATTCAGGTTGGAAAAGACCCTTGGGATCATCGAGTCCAACCCTCAGCCCGACTCTACAAAGTTCTCCCCTACACCACATCCCCCAACAGCTCATCCAAACGACCCTTAAACACATCCAGGGATGGGGACTCCACCAATGCTTTAGACTTTATCATCATGACCTTCACTCCCAATTCCTGTATCCCCCTTGAGTCCCCTCTTTCGTGTACCATCAGACCACGTTACCTAATTTGTCGTGTTTCATTTCCATACTAGTATTTGCCAACTTTCTTGGTTTTGCTGGCAGCCTTTCCTCTTGATTCATCTCTGGAACAGATCCCCCTTCACCATGGGGGAAGGACTCATTCCGTTTCTATTGGTGCTAAAAGAGACTTTGGGCAACGTGTTTTGGTGCCCAACGCTGCTCCAATTTTGGCTTCAAAGGGGATAATGCTGGTGTTGGTGGGAATGGGGTTTCCCTCTGCTCACTGGTGGCACTCAAATTCTACAGTGAAAATATAAAGGCTTGAATTATGGAGTTCTTTGAAAAAATATCAATGTTTTGTGTTTTTTTTCTTATTGCTTGGGTTTGTTCTTTCAGCACCCACCACTAGGAGGGAGATCAGGGCTGTTCATTCCTCAGTGGAAAGGGAACAGGGATCCAGAGGTTTAACAACTACTTTTTTTTTTTTTTTTCCCAAGTACAAGCTTTAATTTTTGCTGCTAAAATTCTGCATACCTTTTTCTAAGATGCCGAGTAATTTGTTGAGAGTGGGCATGCATGAGGCTCAACGAGTCTGAACGCGGTGGCTGAAATATCATTCATTACACGCTCAAAATTGCCAGTTGTTCTGGAAAATTGTGACCCAGTTTAGCTGCCCCAGCTCACCTCAGAAGGCTGCAGATCTGGAAATGCTGATTTCTTGCACATCTGTTCTTCTTTTCAGTAGCTAAAATCTATTCCTTTCTCTATCTGTTAACATTCAGTACTATCAGCAATGGAAGAAAGCCTTGCTTTGAATGATTTATTTATATACATTTGTTCTTGTTATTTGTGTGACTGGCTTTGAAATATTCCTCCTACCAGCAAGAGCAGTTTATGCTGCAGCTTCCAGACTTAGATGATATTTTGATGGACAGCCAAGCAGTTATTGTTCAAAAGACAGTCTGAATCAGGAGTTATAAAATGATGAGCATCACAATTTGCAGTTAGAGGAAGAGAGATGCTTTTTCTTCCCCAGAAAACAAGCTTTTGGAAAAGGAAGATTTGAGTGAAACTAGGATAAGGGATTTTTTTTTTTTTCCCCCAAATGAGAAGCCTTGTCCAAAAAAAAAAAAAAAAAAAAGAAAAAAATGCCCAGAAAAATACAGAAGTTCAGGAAAAAAAAAAAGCAGAGGTGTATAAGTAAGGATTAGAGGAAATACCTGGAAGCACAAAGCAATTTTCATGTAGAAAAGGAGGAGTTATAGGCAGAGTCGTGCAAAGATCCCTGATGGTGACTGGCTGGCTTTAAAGTGACAATGATCAGTTTGGGCAAAGGCTCTTGAAAAGAGGCTGTAAAATTGAAAAAAAAGAGACGCAGACAGTTACTCGAGGCAGGTCTCAGAGCTCCTGGTCTTCTGCAAATGTGTTCCCATCAGGAGCGGTTCAGCAGGCACGTTTGCTGTATAAGTAGGTGGTATTGCCTGATAAGATAGCAGGCAAGAAGCTATTTTCTGATTTAAAGATTGTTTATCTCCCCTGACAGTTTTTGTGGCCGTTTTAAAAGTTTTAACAAGGTGTTTGGCATAACCAGTAGAATTTGGATTGTCAAGGGACAGATAAAGGATGTCGAACACTACAAATCTGAAATAACTGCTTGTGTTTGTGCGCTTTTGGCTAGTACCCATTGTCAGGTATCTATTCTGAATAAATGAATTTATTCTGGAAAAGCTGTGAGAATGAGTGAGGAATGTATGGTGAGGGGCAGACCTACCCAAACAACATCAATGTGTCCTCCTCCGGATTGCTGTGTTGCTTTGTGCTGGTTTGGAAATGACAACGGGGATTTGACTCTGTGTTGGTTCAAAAGTGGCGATGGTCAAGGTATGGAGCGCACAAGAAATTAAAAAAAGTCAATAATGTCAGTGGTGGAGCACTGGGGGCTCAGTGGGGGAACAGGTTAATACTCCACAGGTCTGCTCTGGAAGAGCAAGTTCACTTTGGGAATTAGCAACCGTCGCTTTTGTAGTAAATCAAATTGTTTGCAAACAGAGTTGGGATAAATCCTGCAGAAAATAATAAAGACTCTGCACCAGCACTCGCCAGGGCAAGAATCCTGCTCTGGTGTGTATGTGGGGTTGTAGCAGCAGGACTCTGTCTCGCCCCTATTTTCTATCCAGATCCCTTAAACCATGGTGGCCCTTTCCATTATTTTCTATATTGGGAAGGACATTGGTTATCTCCTTTGGCAGAAACGCCTCTTTCTCTGTCACGCACTTTATTATGCTGAAAATCCCATCTCAGGGGTGATTTTTATTGGAGTGATGGTTGGGGGATGCCGTGTATCCCAGTCGTGGAACAGGAGCGCGTGGTGGGAAGCCGGCCTGGGGACCTCAGGCTGCTGCATTAACTTATTATGGATGCTTTGTGCCAAGAGCTATTAGTAGCACTTTCCTATTTATGTAATACGTTTGCATTTTCATAATTAGGATGCTGTCTACCCAAACTAATCAATCCATTAGCAGTGTTTATAGGACAGCCAGTATCACGGTGTGACTGCTGTGTCTCACCTCTCGTATCTTTGCGATGCTGTTGAACATCTCACCGCTCCGTGACTGATACAGGTTCAGCCCCGCCAGAGCATCCACTCCTTACCTGAGGTTATTTTTCAGGGTTTTTCATCCTTCCTCATTGCTCATTCATTCTGATTATAACATGTTTTTTAAAATAAAAATTGGTTTTCTCTCAGCTTTCAAGTTGGAAAGGATAACGACTGGCTTCTTACCTCGCCTTTGCATTTACGCACGCAACCGCCCTCAATGGTGTTACATGAGTGTGAGGGGAGAAATTCTGCTCTCAAATCAAGGGCCAGACCATAATTTAGCTCTCACTGACACAAACTCCTGCTGGGGGAAGCTAACGTGGTTTTGATTTGTTGGTTGTTACTCTACTGAGACAGAAGGAGGTGTTCCTTGGGAATTTCCTTCTCCTGTGCTTAGCTGTGGTGTTTAGGTACAGCAGAAATGGGAATGCAAGGGAATGATTAATTGCATGGCTTTCCTCTTCAGCTGAATGATATATATATATATATATTTAAAATATCTGTAATTTGCTTCCATTGCAGTAGGACCAGGATTCACCCAGACACAAATTCTTGATATCGTTATTTCACTTTAATTCACCAGAGATAAGGACATCTTGACTGAAAGATGTAGATAGGCAGAAGATAGTACACCTGAAGGCAAAATGAATTTGTTTTTGTGTTAATGTTCCACAGAACGACTTGGAAACCCCTTAACAGCAGCCTTGAATTGGCTTCATATATGGTGCATCTGATTTTATCCTTCCTAAGCGAACACAGTTTTTCTGAGAAGGATTATGTACAGGCCTGGTGAAAGAAGATTCAATAACGATCACAGGGGAGCATCTGAGGGGCAAGGGGCGTGATATGGAATATTCAGTTTAATTACACTTGTTCAATCCCACAAAGGCAGTGGCAGCTACGTACATCTGTTAAACACTTCAGAAACTTTCCTTCATTAAGGCTTGGAAGTTTGTGAGGATGCTCTGGGATTACAGAACTACAGTGCAAGTAAGAACTGGGGCTAGGATCATTAGTAGAAGATATTTCAGTAAGTTTTACTTAAAGACAACCCTAAACAATAAATGAAAGGCATGAAACATAGTCACAGTAATTCACTTCATATCCCATGTGTTTTGTGGCTTCCTCAAGGTTTCTTAATTGTTCTGGTATTGAATAGCAATGATTAGCCTCCTCAGCACAGAGGAGTGTAGTATTTCACAATGAGCGAGCTCTGCAAATTAGTGCTTTTAGTCCATGTCAGGAGTCTAACCACCACGGTCTGACTGCAGGAGGGAATGAGCAAAGAGCAGCAGTAAAATTGGCATAAAGACTTTCACTATAATCAAGTTGACGTGAATTATTGATGGGGAATAATAATGTCAGCATTAGCTGTGTTACAGCAAGAGATTTTGCTGTGGAGAGGAATGAAGATGTGGATTTTCTTTAATGCACCAGAAAGTATACATTATTAAGAAATGTACAAATGTATAAAAATCTGTTGCTAATGACAGTAACAGAGTTCTGTCGTGGTCCAGTAAATATCTGCGAATTTACTGATAATACACTCTGTCCTTAATCAAGATCATCAATAAAGATGTTGAGTAAAGATCATCCTGAAACACCATCCCGGGCCGGTGGGGCGAACCGCTCACCGACCCTGCAGGTGACACGAGCATCGTGTTGCTGTCTCAGGATTATTGTCTGTGGCCTAACAACAGGGCTGGATCATTTAGTCATGGATACACATCAGGAAGATGGATAAATTTCTGTTTGGGTGCATCAACGTTGTTTAATATAGGAGAATAGGAAGGAAAGCATGAGGCAGAGCTGGTTCTTCTCGGTGTGACTGCAGAGCCGTTCACGGACCGGGGTGGGATGAGAGCAGGATGCACAAGTCAGACAACCAAAAAATGTACACAGGGTGGCTCCGGGGTTCTTTGTTATTTGCTAACGAGTTTCTTCTGTTTCTAGCTTTTACAGGACAAGCTGCTCACTGGTTGGGTAGGTAGCATTTGCGAAACCCTCTCATCTGAGGTGAGAAGTCACCGAGCTCCTCTTCTCCATGGCTGCCACCGAGCCTCAGGATCCTCCAGTGGCACCTCGTTAGCGAGGGGTTTGCTCTGTGTTTCATGCTCACTGGACTTTAGCTCCACTCTGTTTTAGTCACCCACTCGCTGAATTTATATTACTGCATTGCACTTTAAATCCTTGCTTGGCACATCATGAGTTATTTGTGGTCCTCTCCCGGTGGATTTCCCCACACACTGCCATGGTCTGACATTTTCAGTCAGGATTAGAAATAGTGGAACTTGGGATGGTTAAACTACTGTTTCTGAAATAAGCATCAATCTATTCTTATTCTACCCCTTACAGGACACTTTCCATAACTGGAAACTCTGAGGTAATGCTGTTTAAAATTGCATGCCCACATCACCTGCCAGGGCCTGCCGATCGCAGAATGATTGAGGCTGGAAGGAACCTCTGGAGATCATCTGGTCCAACCCCTCTGCTCAAGCAGGGCCCCCTAGAGCCAGTTGCCCAGGACCACATCCAGGCTTTTGAATATCTCCAAGGATGGAGACTCCACAACATCCCTGAGCAACCTGTGCCAGTGCTCGATCACCCTCACGACCTAACGTGTTCCAGTTTGTGCCTGCTGCCTCTGGTCCTGTCACTGGGCACCACTGAGAAGACCCTGGCTCCATCTTCTTTGCACCCTCCCTTCACGTATTTATCTACATTGATAAGGTCCCCCCAAACCTTCTCTTCTCCAGGCTGAGCACTCCGAGCTCACTCAGCCTCTCCTCCTAGGAGAGATGCTCCAGCCCCATCATCACCTTTGTGGCCCTTCTTGGGCTCTCTCCAGTATGTCCATGTCTCTCTTGTACTGGGGAGCCCAGAACTGGGTCAAAGCAGGGCCTTGTGGCTTGTATCTTAATTGTCCTAATCAGAGCTAATAACAGGTTTTCTAATCTGTGACCTCCTTGGGTGAACCTTGCTTTAATTACAAGCAAAATGAGCTGAGCCAGATAAAAAACCCAGTAATTTTATAGTCTTAATTTCCTGTATTTTGGGGGATTAGGTGAAATCTATAATTTTGCTTGAGTGTAGATTTTATGGCTTAATTTCTTGTTGCTTTTGTACTAGGAAGGGAAACAAAAAGCTTGCGTATATGAAAATCAACATAATAAACCGTTATTGCTGGCACAAGAGACATTATGGTCTCCCTTGGAATAGCAGAAATACATTAAAAATGTATTTAGATGCATTTAAACATGCATATTATTTCACAGATGAGTGTAATGGTTTCTTAGGAGCTATTAGGTTTTTAGTATGCAAGAAACATGTTTATTTGTATGACTTTGAAGAAAATTATTTAACAAAAATGACAGTAACAGGCCCCTTAACGTTTCATTATATAAATCTTAATTCAGGCATTTGGATTATTAATCCAAGAAAGTTCCATGGACCTAAATGACTCATTACACATGCACTTTGCATCAGTTTATTAATAAACTCATAAATAGCCCATTATTCTTAATTGGATTTTTCCAAAGTGCCCAGATTTGCAACATAAACAATGCAAGGTGTGTGCCTCCAAGGGCTTTTATCTTCACGTCCACGTTGCAGTGAAATTCAGGAGAGCAGGGAAAAAGATGCAGAAATAATCGGTCAGCAAGGTCTCTGTTAGTACCACCTGCTTTTCCAAGGCATTTTTAGTTATGGTTAGCATAATTTTAAGTTCAGATGTGAAAAAGATCTTTCAAAACGATGTTTTGTAAAATGAAGATGCTTGAATTAATGTTTGTAAGACATCGAGGTGTGACTGGCTTCTAAACAACTGGCTTGTGGGCGAGGCAAAGGAGGGATTGGGTGACCTCTGTTATCCTGGGGGAGGAGGGAGAGGTGGGAGGCTGTTGGAAGGGACACTGGGGATACCAGAGAAGCTTCCTCATCTGGAGTTTATCTCTCGTGGTAGCAAAACTGTGGCTAAACTCAAAATGCAAAGGGAGCCAATGGGTTGAATGTTTGGACAAAGAAAAGGAGGTAGGAAAAATCCCAGAGAAAGAAAATGCCACCTTCTTCATGGTTGAGGCATGGAATTGGGAGGTAAGATGGAGCAGAACCTCAGAGATAAGTGACCAGCAGAAAATTTTATAGTGCCCGATACTCTACTGCTTTTGTTTAAGATCTGTACTTGGTGACATCTTTGCTTATGTTTCTTTTCTCTTTGCACTGTAACTGTTGAGGCACCTAAATAAAATTTAATAAAAAAGAAATGGGAACAAAATCCTGCCTGGAATTTTTATGACTGAGTATAAACTTTTCAAAACAGAAGTGTATCATGCAGCGTTCTTCCCATAAAACCAACCGGCCTGGCTCTTCTGCCAAGGGCAGAAGAAAAAGGGAAGGTTTGAGGATTGACTATCGGAACAAGGCACAGAGCAAAAAGATGTGTCTTGTTTATCTGCATCCTCACACCAACGGAGGAAGGAGAGATCATGAGCCTTTTTGCTAGTCGGAAGGAACAAAAGTGGCTGCTTTTATCGGAAAAGAAAGAGGAAATTAAAATGAAAGTTTCACAACTTGGGAAAACTGGATTTCTCTTTAAATTGCTGCCTGTTGACAGCTCTCACCTCACTGTCCGCAGACACAGAAAATGCCAGTGGTAGGAGTTTGTCACATAACAACAGTGTTTAAATAAACAGTGAGGCTGAGGCTGCCTGTGGCGTGCCCAGAGATGGTTTGGGATTTGGCTACTTATTCTCCAAAAAACCTGCCCTGTCAGGGTTATCCTTAACATGTATGATGGGAAAGAACTGTTAATGAAGGTCATTTATTTGCAGTTTTACTCAGTCAGACCTTTCTCTGCAGGAACATAAGTGAAAATGAAGGAACAGGGACCCCAGCTGTGCTGTGTGGTGGAAGGGGCAGTAATCAGTAGCAATAATGACAGCTTATCGCCCCATTTTAGACTGCCTGGGAACTCTGAAAATTCAGGTGGTCTACATTAAATTAAAAAAAATAATTATGAGTCCTTTGGCCAGGAAATGTGATAACTAGAGGGTTAAAATTATACTTAATTTTATTACTTGCGCATGAATCAAAGCATCTAAAACCTACAGAAGCCAAATCTCAAGGGCAAAAACATTTCTATTTTGCTTAATTTTAGCCATTTGCCTCAGGTGGCAAACACTTCCTTTGGTGTTTGTTTGGGGTTTTTTTGTTTTTTTTTTTTTTTTTTGTTTTGTTTTGTTTTGATGGGGCTAAGAGTAGAGCTTTAGAGGGGTATAGGTGTGAGGTCAACACCAGAAGTGCTGTAGACACGTTACCATGGCACTGCATAACTAATTAACCATCCTGATAAAGGTTTCCCAGGGTGTTTCCTTGTAAGCTGCGTTTTGAGTTGCTTGAGAGCAGCAGCTTCAGCCCAGATTAGATTTTATTTCAGCTGCGTGAGGGGCTCGGTGAGGTGGGGAAGTGCTGCTCGTGGTGGCTGGACCAAAGAGACAGCAGTTCTGCCACATCGACATCCTCACGTGATGTTAGCTTGGGTGGTGAAAGGCTTGTGCTTTTGCTGCTGCAATTTTCTTATTTAAAATTGCCTAAAAATTGTGTCTTCAAGCTCGTAAGTACTTTTGAGCCCTCTTGTGTTGTTCCAATCCCAATGCTGGGTAGACAGCATGAAAACAGAGAATTATAAAATAATTTAGGTTGGAAAGGACCTCTGGAAGTCATCTTGTCCACTCATGTTCTAAGAGGGTTCCAAGTAGATCAAGTTGCTCAAGCCCTTGCTCAGCCAGTTTTTAAATCTCTCCAAAGAAGGAGAATCTACAGCCATGTTTCAATATTTGGCCATCTTCACGATGAAAATTTTTCTCATTACACGTAATTGGAATTTTCTGTTCTGTAGCTTGGGTCCATTGCCTCATCTCAGAGAAGAACTTGGTTCTGCATCCTCTGCCAGCTCCCATAAGGTAACTGAAGACCACAAGGTCTCCCCATAACCTCCATTTCTAGGGCTGAATAAACAACCTCTCTCAGCTTCTTCTTGTTTTCTAGACTGTAGATTCTCCCAGCCCTGGATAATTGAGGAGTTCAGTTTTTAGGCCTATTGGGTTAGCATCCTTCACCAGCACTAAAAAATAATTCACTTTTCACTTTTCTTCCATAAAGCCTTTATTGCTCAGCTCTCAAAAGGGAAAGTTTTTAAAAAAAATTTTATTCCCCTGACGTGCCACCTTTTCAGTGTCAATTAAATAGCATCCAGCATCCAGGCAATAGTATATTGTCTGCAGTAAAAACCAGTAGCAATGAAAAACTAAATACAGAACTGCTAGCAGAATAGTGAATTAGCCTGGAGTGAGCTGCATTTGAGTGCAGTCACTGATATTTATGTGCCAACAGTAGGTGCTCTCAGACTCATTCCTTACAGCCCGACAGAGCGCATTAATTGCAATTCTTTAAAACAAAAGCAACTTATTTGAGTAGAAGAAAATGCCGCCTACAGGACCTTGTATAGATGGAGGCATTGAGAGATTTCTTTTCCCAGCTCAGTTGTTTTCTGGCTTAATCAAGTCAAAGTTGCTGAGCACCTCTATCCTCTGTCTTTTGTCAGGTTTTGGGGTTAGGTGTAAGCAATGTGCTCAGACACGTTGAAACTGAAACTCTGTGATTCTCGTCCCCACTTTCTCCCCAGTGCCTACATCATAATTCATACTGGGGCTCTTTTCAGGGCTGAACCAAGCAATTCCTTTTTTTTTTTTTTTATTTTTTTGCAGAAGGGGAGGATAATATGCGCCAGGGTTCAGCCTTGCATGGATACAAGGTTTGACTTAGGTTGCCTCCACGGGGATCTGCGCTGACCTTGCGTCTCCCGGAAGACTTAGGAATGGAGCCAACGGAGCAGATATCCTGCCTGGATGCAACGGGCTTATGGGAGTGCTGCACTGGACACGATCCACATGCAATTTTGTTATTTCAGAGGATCCTAGGACTTGGACAACATAGATATGAGGTAATCCAGCCTGGTTAGTCTGGGGGCCCTAAGTCTCTCTGCTATCTGGGGTTTAGCACAGGCAGAATAGATGAAGCCAGCTGCCGACGCTGGGTGATGGTGTCTTACAGAGCTGGAAATTTTGGATCCCATCCGGAGACACCTAACTCTCCTCACGTGGAGAGAGCCCTAGTCCTATTTGTCTTTAGCCTTTTTAAGACTTTATCATAAATCCTGTTCAAAAACAACCACCCCAAAAGTAATTCCCCTACCCCCACTAACCCATGAAATAAAAGTACTTCAAGGTGCTTCTTTCATGAAAGGGGTTGACTGCAGTGTTGCCCTCATATTGCATATTCTATTCCTGCCACACTTTAATCCTCGTGCTTTGAAAACAAAACATGTTGCTCACTCAAAATACTCATCCGGTTTGCATGGTTTATTACACAATATATTGTTCCGATCGTTTATATTTTGACTCCAATATTTACTTTAGATTAATAACCCCAGAGCAGTCTATTGTTTTAAAAAATGATACAGTTCCAAGCTTCTCTGGAGCAGAAAAGCTTACAATTGTCTAGTCTAAATTCAGCGCTAAGGCTAGCGTTGTAAAAAAAGCACCTTATCCATTTCAGTTTGGGTTTCCTAAGCCAGACGTGACTTTACAAATCATGTTCAGACCCGACCAAAAAGCATTACTTGTAAACTTGTCAGTACATCATGTTCTTCACTTGCACTTCTTTTTTTATCTTTCTCTGTGCTACGCTGGATACTGTGCTCTGATCTGTAAAAATTGATGCCCCAGTCAACAAATCAATATGTTGATTTCCATGTTTCCTCGTGCACCTTCAGCAATGTCTTCTGCAAATTAAAGCTCTCCCCAGCCTTTCGTTTGGGTGCCTGGTGGTTTCTGCCTGACTGACACCTGTCCTTGTGACGCCTGCTCGTGCTTGTGCAATTTTCAATTCCTTTTCTCCACAGCGTGTGCAGCAACAGGCGAGGAAGATGTTACAAAGGGCACGGCTGCCAAAGGGAGAACAAAAATTCCAAAGCTTTTTATCTTGTTTAGTTTTTTTAGAGCTCTCTTCAATACTCTCTTTGCTGTGTATCAATGTAGTTCAATTCTTCCTATCATTTTCTGTTGCAGGGGAAATGAAAATTACTGCTCTCACTCCTAAATCGAATGCTCTTTTCCACACATTTCCTTTAATTCAGAATTTCCATCACCTGAGTTTACTCTAGCCCATTTTCCCTTGTGAGGCTGGGTCGTGCTGCGTCTCACTGGGGCTTAGTTTATTTGTTTCATAGTGAATTTTGAGAGCTCTGGTGCTAGCTGGGTGAATGCTTTCAAGGAGCTATTCCAAATCCCATTGCTTTTTTGTCCTAAGAAAGTCCACTATTGCAAAATCTTTGCCTCTGTGCCTCTTCTTTTCCCATATGCCTCGTTCTGCGTTTCTCTGAGATATGTTTTCCATCCCAGTCTGCTGCACTCCATAAAAAGGGAAGCTATGAAATCACCCACCATGCCTAATGCTCCTTTTCCCTAATGCATTGTCTCCCATGGCTCGTTTTGACCTTCTCTATCGAGTTTAACTTTCTTCCATTTTAATAAGGGTTGGGAAAAGGAACTCTTCCCCCTTCCATTTCTCCCCCGTGGCAGGAACTTCTTTGCTACAATTCAAATCTGCCTGTCAGACATATCCATCCATGTGGCAAAGCCACGGGTAAAAAGAAAAAGGGGAGAGTTTGGGAAGAATTTACCAGAATTTTCTGGCACATCTACCTTGAAGGCCAAATAGAAATGGCTAAAGAGGAGCCGGGAGGGCACATGTTGCTGCACAAAGTTCTTTTCCATGCTGGTTTCCATCATCTCTACAAATCAAGGTCACACGCTTGATGTGGGTCATCCTGTACCGCAGCTGAGTGTCTTGCCTGCCCACTTCTTGGATATTTGTTGAAAGAGGGGTTTTTTCATGTTGTAAAAGCAGTGGCCTCTACGCTGGCACTTAGGGAAAGGGTTTGCTACACCAATTTCTCTTGTGGATCAGGGGAAGTTTTGAAAAAATAGTTCAGATGAAGGTGGCTGCTGTTACGGTCTAATTTTATTTTATGTTATATTTTTATTATTACCTGTTGCTAGTTTTGGTTTGGGAACAGCTGTGGAACATCGAAATGGAGCAAAGCAGCCATTTGCAGATACCTGAACCATCTCTGAGTGATTTCATCCAGAGCCACAAACGGTAAAGCTGCAGTAAGGATTTGTGACTCAGTTTATTAGGCTGGATTAAATGCTGCACTAACGTCACTATATTGTTCCTTGTTCCAAGCCAGTGGCTTTGCATGGCACCGAACAGCGATGCGTGGATGTGCCAGCACAGCCAGATCAGGACTATTTGGGCTTCTCTACCAAGAGCCAGATACCACTTTAGAGATGAAAATTGTATTTTTAAATCCTATTTTACCATCTGAAACAAAGGCCCTTTAATTTGCTCTGTAGACATGGTGATTTCGGAGGGAAATGGGAAGAGCATCTATGTTGCTGCCCTTGTGTTATTACTTGCTTTCACCTGTGGGCCAGCCCAGACTTGTTTCTCTAGACAGGTTTTTCCAGTTGTCTAAAGTGTTTGATATATTTGCTCCTCCGTTTTCAAAGAGTATTTCTTTCCATCTGTGGATGCAAAAAGTGGCTTCTTAATTTTAGATAGAGATGCCACTGCTCATATTCAAATAGATAAGGGTGAACCAAGGGAAGGAGGTATATTAAAGTGCATTTCTCTTTTGACACCTGTAAAACATACAGGCTAAAATCCCGACCCACTGAATTAAATGGGGAATTTTCCCTTTCGTTTCAGCTGAGGTGAGGTTTTGACTCTGGAATTCAGAGTGTAGGTGTTTGGCAGCTGAATGGCACATTAATCCACGAGCTTTGACATCCTGAAATGGGAGTGAACACCACGGCAGGCACTGGAGCCAGTACCTCGCCCACGGTACCTCTCGTCTCCTCCTAAGCCCGAGTGGGCAACTCAAACCGTAGCGTTGTGTCGCACCTTTATTTATGTGTTCTTGGTTTAAAGAAGCTTGGCAAGGAACTTGCATTTTGATATCTATATAATTGGAGACATTTTAAATGTAATAACCATTTATTATTTTGTAAGAAGGACTGAGCAAATAATTCTAAATGAGCATGCAGTTGATAAATACAGTTCCCTTTGCCATATATGGAGAATTTGCCAAATGGAGAATTTCCTGAGTTATTTGTTAACACTTTTTTTTTTTTTTTTTACCTTGCACATTTTTAAATATTCCTTTTCCTTCCCTTTCCCAGGGATTTGTTGCAAGCAGGCCACCACATCTATTCAATGTTTATATTTGAGCTGGATCCGTTGGTTGTCTTCACAGTAATTTTTCAGCAACAAAAGGGAAAAGTGCCAAAGGAGCACATGAGATTAAAATTCTTTATTGTGGGTGTTTATGAGAGTAAAATTTAATTGGTTGTGTGTCATGAAGCACACACAGCACCAGCCCAGCTGAACTCCACTTTCAGGTGCAAGAAAAAGGAAAAATTTCTACGTCTTTTTTAATCCATCTGTAAATTTAAGTATGTAAATACATCAAATAAAACCTGAGTCAGAAGTAACAATCAACCCTAAATTTTACTTGTAAACCAGTGAGAGATTTGATGTCGTGTCTTTAGCTATCAGTGGGCTGGTAACTGGACTTCAGCAAATCAAACGGAGTAAATGAAATTGTTCACATTCTCTAAATGTCTGTTTTCATTTTCCTTATTTTTATTCATGGATCTCACATAGGCAAAAAATGAAATGCAAAAAGCAATGCAAAATTCAGCAAAGACACTTCTAGCCCATAAGCTTTCCTTAGGGCATATGAACTATATGATTTATAAATAGCTCATGTAGACACAAGATAAAAATAACTCAGGAAAAAATAAAACAGGGGGAAAAAAAAAAAAGTGCCCACCAAACTCCTGTTAGATGAAGTTATGATTTGAGCACATTCCATCCCTAGAAACTCCCAACTCTTATGTCCAGAATTGTTTTAAAACTTCCCTTTTTGTGAGATAGGGGCTCAATAACTTTCTCATTCTCCCAGCTCCCTTTTACCTGCATAAAATTTTTAATTTTCTGACTACTGTTATCTTCAGTTGACATCCCTCCTCTGATAACTTACTTGGGGTGCATTCATGGGTTGTTGTCCCAGCCCTGGAGGGTGGCTTTCCTCTGTGTATATATTTCAATCTCTGATTTGAGAGCCCTTCCCCATCCCCACACTTCCCATAGTGATGGAGGGGACAACCCGCCCTGGCAGCTCCCCCATCCCGGCACGGGGCAAGGCTCAGCCAGGTTACACGTTGGCATTTAAAATTGTCCTTGGTCCTAAAAAACCTGAACTGTGAAAGCTTGAGGAAGATGGTTTCCATCGAGCAAGGCCATATGAAGACTTTTCTGTTTTCACCAAAACATTAATGTCAGACTGAGACCCTGGAAGAAGAGTATAAAACTCTCCCTGTTAATGTTTTATACTGTCCTCATTCCCATTGATCTGTCAGAAGTCACTGTTATTCACCATTTACATATAAAACCTTATTTCTAATTTGAAATAATGTAACTTTCAAGTCCATTTATTTTGTATGATTTATTAAGAAAGTACATCAGTATCACCAAACTAATTATCATAGGCAAATGACTTGTCATAAAATTAATGTACCTAGTGAAAAAGTTAATAGTTATTATTTAAATTCTTGATTCCTCTTCTTTGCATGTAATTAATTCCAGATATGTGAATGACTACGATTAATATGGAAAAGTGAAAATGAAATGAATTTGTTTCAGACTTTTTCCTCCACAACAACCCTTTATCCTGCAACCTTTATTCCAAGAGAAAGGACTGCAGGAGATCCAATTTTTGTAATTAAATATTTCTTTTTCTTGTTTAGCTCGACATTTAGAAACCTAATCTAAAACCCCACCAAAAATTTGCATCTTTTAATAACTAATAAATTTCCTTGGAAAGAAGTCCTCCAAAGAAAGAATTTTATTGGGGGGGATATTTAAAATATTGCAGTGAGTAAGTATGTTGAAAATTTTGGGTTCTATTTGTTCTCTGACAAGTTATTTTTGTAACCATAGTTAAAGAAAATTATTGTTCTTGCCACGTTCATAAAATAAACTAGATAAATAGCTAACAATATATTTTTCCACCTAAGTTATTATCATTTTTGCTTTACTCTGCATTTCCTCTTAGCCCATCTTTCTCTCCTTTATAACCCAGATTCATTATTCCTCTTTCATCAACTTTAAGTCTCCATCTCCTTTTTTCCTGATCATTTACCAGCTCCATTTTTGGAGCCACTTGATTCAGGCTTTTCCTTGTGAAGCGAGATAACGGAACAAAGCTTTGTGACCTGCAGTGTCCCATCAAAGCAGCTTTGGCCATTTTTTTTACAGACCCCTTATAAACTGATATTATGGCACCTTGACCTCAAGAATCATTCCCACAAGGCTGAATGTAACTTATTCCCAACACGCATGATACTTAATTTTCCATCAAATCGTGCATGTGAATAATCCTCCACAGCAAGTACTTTAGAGAAAATTGCCACATCCTTGCATACAATGTGTAAACAGAAAAAAAACCCCACCCTGTTCTCCTTAAAAGAACTTCTTTGTTACAAATGATTTACTCAGCTGCACGGTGCAGAAGCCAGACTGTCAGTAGGATGACAAACTAGTTTCTACCAGGTAAAGACATGAACCATGATGGTATATTTGGACCCTCAATGTACATAAAATATTAATACTCTGGCAGTTCTGAATGCGTAGGTGGTACTTCTGAAGAATTGTCCAAACACAGGTCAAATACCAGATACCTTCCTAAATAAATCTCACTGGGGGAATCCGACTCCATCCATTAACTCATATACAACAAACCTGGAAATATGCTTCAGCATCTGGGCACAAAATTCTCAGCAAAGACAGTAATAAACTATGTCTTGTTTATATAGATGACTGGATCGTCCTGAGTTACTGTCCTCTACACATTACAATATTTACAGCATTATCGTTATCTGTATCCTGTAACTAGGAAATAAATCACTTTAAAATATTGTTCCATTAAAAAAAAAAAACCACCACCCAACAGCCCAGCACAACATTACTGCAAGGTTGTGCTCAGGAATTGAAGTGCACAAAAGCCAGGGTGTTTACTCAAGTGGACAGGGTGAAATATGTGATCTATAGTGTTAGACCTACTCATGAAATAAATGTATTATCGCTAAAATGGATTGGTGGCCAGTTATGTCATCTGGTGAATTTGAGTTTGATGTGAATAATCATTGGCATAAGCTGAATTCTGACATTCCCAAGCATTGGGAACAAGGCCTTTGAGCTGTCAGTTTATCATACCCTGCAGATACTACAAGAGATTTTTTTTACGAAGAGTCAAAGTTTTCAAATTCTCAGCATCGGGGACCAAAGACACAGCATAGGGAGTGTCCTGATATGCTCCGTACTAATCTCAAATGCATTATAATGCCAGAGAGGTGGCTATAGAAGGGTTTTATTCTCTATAATCATTTATCTTTGTAAGTGACTCATAAATTGGCACTCAACAGAATCAGTAACATTTTCTTCTGGTTTTGTCAAGCAAGGAATTCTGGTTCCAGCACATAATGACAACAAATGAACAAAGCTGTTAATGGTTTCCATGTGTTAGAGATGAAGACATTGATTATTAAAATGAATGACTAAGAGAGGTAGAATGGCTTAATTAGCTATCATGCTGCTTTGCTTTGAAAACCCGTGTTGTCTTTGATTAAACTCAGGAGTTCTGTCAGTAAGAATCACTTCCACTAGCAAATAAAAAGCAAGCAAGAGGGAAAAGTGGCTGTTATCTCTGTCCAGTTATGGTGCTGTTGGGGTGGGCTGCAGTGATACACAATAGCTGGTGTAGTCTTCACCAGCAACATCTGCTGTGTCTTTTGACCAGCTTGAATGTTCACACAGCTGATTCCGGTGGGCTCTGTGGGCTCTTCCTCCGTGTAAGTATGGTTCAAAGTTTAAGGGCTAGGAGCTTTTCCTACGATCTCCCTTTGCCTGGGGAAAGCCAGGTGGAATCAACAGTGCTGAAGTTAATGGTACAGTTAATAGCAGGCTATCCCAAAGGATGCAGCCAGAATCTTTCCAGCATTAACAGTTCATCATAGCTGGAAAAAGAAACATGTTTTTTTGTGCAGATGGAGAATATGCTTAACTGTAGGTATGTAAGATGCCTAATTAGCATGCTGCTAGCAATGCTGTGGTTTGCTGTTTGTTTTCTGTTCTTGGATGGGTAAATGTGTTATAGGAAAGCTGATAATAATCAGGCACTGCCAAGGTACATCGTGGAGAGTGATGGGATTGTTCTTGTCAATAATCATCCTGATATGCCTTTTATCCAGGTTTCTGGCTTTACCTGGAACCCGGGGATTTCTTCTCTCAGTTACCCAGAAGGTGGGCAGGACTCCTCTCCTTGTTTGCATAGCTACATGAGTGGAGCAGGTAAGGAGGAATTCCTCTCTAAATCTGAAATTATAGACATGAAGGTCTTGTAAACCCTTGTTTGTATTCATTTGCTTGGTGTAATATGTTGTGAAGGTTACTTCTCACCTGTATTTCTTGCTAACATCACTACAAGTAAATCTCCAATAATAATCCAGAGCTGATTTCAGGTTGTGCATGGTGATACCTATACATATGTGTACATACGTGGCAGTTAAGTATCTAAACTTCAGTCCTCCTTGGTGGAGATGTAATTGATGGACGCAGTGGAGCTTGGGGAGCTACTTCAGCTCTGGTTAGTGCAAGTTCCTGTCTGCTGGAGAGCTCTCAACCTCCTGCTGATGGACTTTGCTCGATTCAGCTGCTCCTAAGCAGGTAACTGGTGCTGGTTGGCATGTGGTGGGGTAGTGGAGACCTCCACAGCAGTGGTATGTACGAGACAAGGCCTGTGTGAGAACTGTAGCTCTCTGGGGTAGCAGTCAGAAGGCAGACAAGATGCTCAGAAATATCTGAGAAGGCACTGAGTGGTCTTATCTGCATTCCCCACATATCCAGATTACTTTGGGCTAGAAGATGTGCCTGCTTGAAGTCAACAGAAGGACACATGCTGAGGAGGCAGGACTTGGGCAACTATTATATTGGTTAAAATATATTAATGAAGAATAGGTCTGAAAAACTCCTGTGTGGATGGCAGCTGATTCTGTGTGGTGTATTTGAACTCATAACGAATATGTGTATCTGCTGTAAGGCTATTGGTGTATTATTTTGCTGCAGATTGAACTCTGAGGTTGTCTTTGCTGTCTGAAAGGACCTGACATTTTTATTTTGCAGGCTGAGTTCCTTTTTCCCCTTGCATTTGTGCTTCTTCACTTTCTATTAGATTATTCCATATAATTGAGATGAAAAAAAGTGGTGACATGGAATAATAAGGTGTTCACCATAAAGAAATTGTATCGATTCAGATGGGTTCTCCTGTCCCAAGTTCTTGTGAAGTGGTGTCTACGGCTCTTCCTATTATAATATTTAGCTTTCAACCATTACATCTGTGTAATGCACTGGATATTCTTCTGAATACCTCTTCTTTTAAACTTTTTCAGCATTTTTTTGACCGCTGAACTCAATCACAACAATAAATGTAATATCTACCTTAAAGGCCTCTTTATCTGAACAAGGTTGTGTAGAAGGAGGGGGCCCTATAGAGAGTCTGGGCTCTGAATTCATTGTTCCACTTCTTGGGTTAAGTGCTTGAAGCTCCTTGTGCTTCCTTACCTAATACTAGACTAGAAGATGAAAAAACCTACTGAAAATAGTGTGTTTAAAAATAAATATAGCGCATAGCATTTTCTGGGTTTGGTGTAACAATTGAGAATCTAATCTGCATAATATATCAATTAGTTTTCTCAAACTACCAAATGTCTGTTATTTCAGAGGCTTTTAGCTGTAAACATTATGTTCAAATACAGATGGTGTTATTCAGGTTTTTTTTGCACAATTTGATCAGATGAAATACACTGCATTTTGGGTTTAGCATCAGTATTTGAAGGCTGTTAGTAGGAACTAATGAATATAGATGGTATTGCTGGATGTGCATAACGTGTTCCTACAGCATGGAGCGAGGAGCTCAGGTGTCATTTCAGAATTCATTGGCTATCAAAGGAAGCTGGCTGTCTCCTCCACTTTAGCCTGTGTGAAGAAATATTATGGTTCATCATTAAAAAATAATAAGGCTTTGAAAGTGACCATAAATGAGGCTACCTTTACAAGGAACTCATGACTAACCAAGCAGAAAGACAAAGTCAAATCGTTTACTAATGGCAAACCTGCTTCTGCTTCCTCTGGAAGTCAAAGGCAATACTGTTGCTGTTGTCAGAGAAAGTGGGGCTGGGCCAATCAATTAACAATGTGCCGTCAGTAATGATGAAGAATTAATGTTGAAATGGAGAAGTCGGCATATAAGGGGCTAAATCACTGTGGGCTAAGTGAGTAATGAGACTTTTAGATTGAAAATGTACTTCTGATGCTCTGTACAGGTATTTTTGGGATGGCAGCAGCTGGATGCACCATCGATAGGTCTTGGGCACTGCCTTTGGGATGTGCAGAAGGTGGGTCCTGTAGATAAAGGATCTGTGCAGCTCCAGCTCAGACTGGTACAGGTGAGGCTCATGTCACATATAAAAGTGCTGATGGGGGTTCAGATGGAGTAGATGGAGATAATGCTTATCTAAAGTTGCATTTACAAAAAAATCAACCCCTAAACTTCTGACCGTGACTCCCAACCCATGCCAGATGGGTTAGGGTCCTGTATGGCTTGTGGAGCCGTTGCTATGATGGCTCTGGGGTATGGCTTCTTTAGAGATATTCCCTGCTGATGACTTTTCCCACTGGAAAATCTCTGCCTTACAGACCCTCAAGGTGAAATTAGTTGTGTTGTTCTTGCTGACTGTACAGGCATTAGGTTTGGGAATTAGATGAGTAGGGTTCTTTACCTTTGTTTTGCTTTCATTAGTTTCTAAAAATCCTCTTTCCTCCTGTACTGTGGCTTGAAAAACATGTTTTATCCAGTGCTGTACCTGGTATCAGATGGTCTTTCTTCATCAAAAGGCAATCAAAGCTGGGAAGAGGCATTTCATGTTTGGAAAAAAAATCCCTGTGATCTATGTACACAAACAACATTGCAAGACGTTGTACCAGCCTATTCAGGCTTTGACTTCCCCCTCAGGCTCCCTCAGCTTTTCCAAAAACACACACTTCAGATCATAGCTTCGTGTTCCAGTTCCTTGCTTTTCTCATTGTGTTCTCCAGGCTCTAAAACTTTACCTCGTTTTCTCTGTACTTTCCTTCACGTCTCTCTCACACACATGGGAGTGTTGTGTGTGAGTTAAAGGACCTGGACCGGTGATGAAATTGATGTTTAAGCTCCATAATTTCTGAAAATATTAGTGCACCTTCCTTGTGTGTGGTTAGATATACAATGAATTAAAAAGCCAAGTTCTATGTATTTCTTGAGAAATCCTAGCATAGCATCCTTTCTACCTCTGGCATTGAATCTGTGTATTTTTGTCCAACCAAATGCATTTGCACTTTAAGTGGATATTTCTGTAGAAGCTTGGTTCTTTTTGCTGGTCCATCACACGCACTCCCCGTGTCTATTCACTGTGAGCATCCTCAGAAGCTTTTTGTTGACGCGGTTGTGCTTACAAGATGACTACAGATTTTAAAAAAAGATTTTGGAGCAACGTATCAAGTCAGAAAAAAAGACATTGGAAAAAAGACACAGGATAAAATACCTTGAAAACAGGAATATTTCCCTACACTCTATACCTGCATGTGGTGCAAAGCAGCCCCAAGGTTGGGGAATGAGGGAAGTCGAGGTTCAAATATATTTTCTCTGCACTGAACCCAGATCTCCTACTTCACAGGGCATCCTGTGAATAAAAACCTGATATTCAGGCATGGGTCGTCCAGCTGGCGTTGCTCATCTTGGCATGATTTAACAGCCCAAAGAGAGGAGTTAACACCCTGGCAGTCAGGGCTCCCTCACCCTACAGCTGGAGATCTGCTGGGCCTGGACCTGGAGGAACTCAACAGCCAAGTTACTGATCACAAAATGGGTGGGTTGGTGCAGGAAAGCTTGGAGGGGGTAAGACACTGTCAGGCTTAACTGTGACCATATTCTGGATATTCAGTTATTTTCTATCATTGCCGCTAATTAGTGAACCTGACCACAGCTATTCATGTGTAAAATAGCTGTTGATACTTTTTTATTTACTTTCTCTCTTCCCTTTTGTAAGGAGCTGCAGAAGAACACAGTGATTACACATACTAAATATGGAGTAGCATATGCCATATGCTGGGATTTAGCTTCTTGAATAAATCTCAGTTAAATATAACCAAACTAACTATTCTTTTATTCTGAAATTGGTAGCAAATTGAATGTGACTGATGTACAGTCCTCCATGCTAACAGGAATAAAGAGCTCTTTAGCAACATGCTTATAATTGCTTCTATTATTAGCAAGGTGCTTTAATCCAGTGATAATGAAGGTAATGATTTTCTTGGTTGCAGTGTAATTCTTCTCAGTATCTCTCCCCGTGTCTCACGGCAGAACACATACTTGGAAGGAGTTCAACACCGCAGATAGTTTCTGCTGCAGAGAAACCACTTCTGTCCTTTCCAAAGGCAGAAGCAGGGGCTGCTGGAGCAGTGACACGGTCACAGTTTTACTTCCAGTTACTCAGCATCCATCTGTCTAGGCCTGTATCTGCTGTTGTTCCCTCTATGCTGGAATAATGAAGTTAAAAACCCAAAAAGCATAAACAACAAAGACAGAAACGTGGCTGGGAGAAAAGCCCTGGCAAGAGTTTAAGGCTGTGTCACTGTAGGCAACAACAGTGTGTGTAACTCCTTCATAAACCAACCAAATGCCACTTTGCTGGTGGCTGAGGTTTCCTGATCAATTCTGCTTGTGCTTTTACCCCAGTTAAATTGGCTGTGGCTTCTATATTTAATACTTAAGCAATAATAGCAATATACTCCTGTTTTAGCCATACTTAAAGCATTTTAGGGTGATCGAAAGGCTGTTAGTGAGATGGTGAGAAACAAACACCAGGTTGTGACTTATGATTTTGTACTCTGCCAAAATTCCCTTGAGATTTTTAGAAGTGCACATCTGGAAAACCACTTCTGGGGTGCAGTGGTGGAGCAGGGCAGCAGAGTGACTGTGTCTGTTTAAAGTTTCCAGTCTTCATCCACAGCCTCTCTGGCTGCGCAGTTACTAACGAAACCCAGCAAACGCTATAGTCTGTGTGATCAGGACTTGATAAGAAATGGAATTATTTTTTTTTTCTGTGGAAAGAAATAACTCAAGAACAGAGTCTGGCTGAGTTCCTGCCCTTTTGTTCCGAAGTGGAATGAGGAAATATCAAATGTGATACTCTGCTCAAAGAAAAATGCTAGTACGCAGGAAAGCTAAAGAACCTGGGGAAGGATAAGGCAGGGAAGGACATGCTTATACCAGTACTTCATACTCCTCAAACACTAAATAAAATATGAATGGCTATATAAGCAAAACATGGGCCTTGAGATGCTCAGCGTTTGCATTTAAAAGAACAAGCATGTGTTTTGATGAAAATAATAAAGGAGGTATGTGGCAGAGGAGATGGCTGCACCACTCTCCAAGTCCTGGGATAGTGGCTGAGCAGCTAAACCAACTTTCCCATCAGCGCAAGGCAGACAATGTTGGGTTCTCACGATGCTGGGGATGTTATTAGTGTATGTTTCTGGTGCCATTGAAGGCAAATATAATTTGCTCATTAGTATAAATATGGTTATGGCAGAATAGATTAGTGGATAATGCATTTGTTTAAAATACAGGAAGCACTTAGAACATTTTTCTGGTGAAAATGATACCATTTTCAGGCTTGAAGTGAAATGCAAATGAGTGAGATGTTTTACTTCCAAAGAGGGTGCGACAGCCTAAGAATCATTTGGGTTTTATTTGAATTAGAAGTTCCAATAAATCTAAAGCTGAAAGGGGAAAAAATAACTGATATTGCCACCTAGCTTAGAGCAGAGGCATGAAATACTTTTGATGTAGGACATCTGAGTCCAGTACCTTACCAGAAGGTGATTAGATTCCCCGTGACAGCCAAGGCAGTGTAAGGTAATAAGTCAATGCTTTGGTCTAAGACCCTTCAAAGCTTTCTAATTCTGGCCTGGACTGATTCTTGGTTTTGAGCTGATTTCTGTTAAAAGTTGCATGGCAGTTGGTCACTTCTTTGCTTTGTTCATTTTAACTTCTTTAGATATATTCACTATGAACATAGTCGTGTACTCACACCCATACATATAGTAAGCATACCAAACTAATCCTGTTTCCAAACCTCCCTCCTTCTGCTAGCTCTTAACATACCCTTAGACTGTCTTCCGTGTCAGAAAGTGCTGTGGAGATGAGAGAGGTATGAAGAAAGGCATTTATTGGAAGCAATGTGGCTATTCATCTGTGAAGTCTATAGCAACAAAACAATAAAACTCGAACTCTGAATCTAAGGGAGGCAATGGCATGGAACCAAGGGTGTTTTTGCTAAAGCTTCCCAGTGTTTTGTTAGGTGACATGTCAGACTCATTATATTTGATTCATTGGTTTCAGTGCCTAGAGCCGAGCACCAGCTTTAGCAACCAATTGTAAAAGAAAAATAGACAGTTCAGGAGCTGGGATAAGCATTAGTGATTCTTGCTGCTTTAAATTTGGTCTTATGATGAATGTTATTAGCAGAAATGTCCAGAATTCCTAACACCTGAGCACACCTGTTAAGGATTTGGACTACATTAGCTGCACTATTTAAGAGTCCATTGCATGCCAAGCGTAGATCCACTCTTCCTTTTGGATAAGGACAGGCCACGCCCAGTGTTGCATCGTGTAACCATATGGTAAAACCTGCTGGTTCATTGCCTTGGAAGAGTGAAGATCAGTCCAGTTGCGTTTACTCAATCTGTCCCTTTGCTGTTCTTGTGTAGCTAGAGCCTGTGTTTTCAGGCAGAATTATTGCACGCACCCACTGGTGATGCAGAAAGACCGTTGGCTGACTTCTGCCAGTGCTTTACCCCACCAGCTCCCCCTCAGGAATCCCTTAGGGAAGTCGCTTACTCTTGTCATGTATCTCCTCCCACAGATGGGAAGGATGATGCTGACTTCCCAGGGAGACCCAGAGATACTTCACTGATGACCATGCTAAATATCAAGGAACTCGAGTGGTCCTTGGGTCACTCCCTTTAACCTTACACCTCGCTTCTCACTCCTGTTAGGGGGGCATGTGACTTGTTACTGCTTCAACTGGTGATTGCAAGTATTTGACAAATTCACTTCCCTCAGAAATATTTTAAATATGCATTTTAAGTGAAGAAGGGGAACGTGCAATGTAACTTTGCATAGGTTTGCCAGCAATTGGGTACAAGCTGCTCAAAAAAAAATGTTCCCCCTCTTACCGTTTTCAGCCACAGTAGACTGTGCTTTCTAGGAAGTTCAGAGTATGTTCAAACGAAGATTTCTAAGAAAACAAGGACTTTGAAGGGTCACACTAAGGCTAGGCTGCCATGTACAAGCTTTTCTGCCACACTGTCTAACAACAACTCCAGGAGACAATTCCTTCTCTTTTAATGTAAATAAGTTCCCTGGGCCTATTTCTACCCTCCTCTCCGCAACCTTCATTCCCGTGGAAGGAATATATCCTGAATGTCTCATCTGAGGGGTGTGGAGATGCAGTTTTTTAAAGCTACTCCAAATAATTTGCCCTAAACCGGGGTTGTCACATGATGTTATTGTGGTAGCCCCAATGAAACTTTTTAGTACTCTGATGACAATATTGGTCTGAGATAGCTGCTTGTGCTTTCTGGTTAGTTAATCATCTAGAATGTGTCTGGTCAGGTCTAAGATATATTTGTTTTTATGTTTGGGGATGTTCATGTGCATTTATGACTTTATGGAAATATTTATTAGTAAATATGTTACAAATGTGGCTAAAGCGGCTGCTTTAGCTCCTTAGAAAACCAGTCCCTGAGGTCCCAGGTCAGAGGAGTGATGTGCATCTCAGAGGAATGGATCCAAATGCCAACTTCCTAGGTTGATTCTCACAACATCAGTCCAGGTGCAGGTCCACCACTGTTTGAGCCACTTCAAACAAAGCTGAAAGGGTTAATTAGTGTCTTAAGTGGTTGCCCTCCCAGCAGAGATGATCAGATTCTGCATCCATTTTTAAGAGATGTATTGATTTCTCTGGGCATTCCAACTAGATCTCTACATGAAGTTGAGCACTTTATATCTCTCCCACGTCAATCAACTTTGAATTTCATTCTAAAACAGAACTCGAGAGCCCATAATTAGATTGTTATTAGGATTAATTTTCAAGTACTCCATGATTTCTCTTCTCGTGATTAAAATTGAAAAAACCCCGTCTCCTCTGGCTCCCCAATCACACAGAAGGAAAAATGGTTGGAAGAGATAGAAAGGAGAGATGGGCAGATGTTATATTTAGATTGAAGAAAGGAGATTTCTCATTCCAGACAGGTAGTGGGTTATTAATTCCCTCAAGTGGTTCTGCATATGTCATAAACCATGAGAGCAGCTGAGCTCAAGAGGTTCACAAATGTCAGCTGAACCCCAAGAATTACTGCTGTCTCTGGGTATCTTCCATATTGGTTGTTAAATCTTGTATATTATCCCTCCCCAAGAAGGAAAGCCAGCAACGCGATGTTAAAAATACCCGAATACATTTTTCAACATTAAACATAAAATATGTTGAGATATCCATGAAACACACACGATATATCTTCTTGTAGCAAAAATATATGCAGGGAGAAAGCTGGCACTTAAACTCAACGTTTCTGTAAGTCCTTATGCTAATGTTGTCACTTCTAGTGGTGCCAGCAGCCTCTGAAGTTATATGGGCTCAACTTTGTCAAGTACTTCTGCTTTAAGGTTTTGCTCAGCTGATGCTTACAGATGTGTCTCTCTGATGTCCTAAGGTTGGAAATAAAAATGAGGAAAAGTGGCTCTTCTGTGTCTAAGGAATAAGCTGTATGCTCTGGGTTTCATTTTGAGCTCATGGGGAAATGTTCAGTAGAGGAAGTCATGCAGACTTTCAGTGTGGAAGTCGCCAAGTGATCTCTGATGTGCTGAAGATACTCAGAAATCTATCTATTCCCTGAAGTCTCTCCCTGATTTCAGTCATCCTATAAACCCTTCTAGTTACACTCCCTGACCCACCCATACATGCTCCAGCTGCAGGGCTCTGCTGATTCTCTAAAGTGGAAAGTTCCACAGTTGGACTTAAAATGTCTCTGCAGTTGTGTTTCCACCTTTTGAGATGGGACAAATAAAGAAAAACTGCTTGATACATTGCATCTCAGGAGCAGGGATAGGCTGTGTTTTATATCCTAACTGCTGTAATTCTTCTTATGGTTGTAAACATAAGGCATCTATCAAAAGTAGGAATGAAAGTCTTGGGTAGATTTGGTCCTTAAATCCTGCTTATGTTCTTAAATGGTAGCCAAAATGCATAGTCTCAGTGGCCAGAAGAGTTTTTGTTGGTTTTTTAATTAAATACAGCTCCTAATTAGTAGAAAACGCTTTCTTTGCAGAATACAAAAACTTTGTAACAAATTAATTTTCAAGGTCTTTGAGATACTGATTAATTTGTCTGCATAGTAAATAGGTCAAGCTCAAGTCTGGGCAACTTCCTTCCATTCAAGGGAATTCTTGAACGCAGTAGTGACAGGTTAATTTTATGTCAGGAGCAACGATGTGGTGGTTTGTTAGTGCTCTGTTAAGCCAGCCAAACCATATTCTTGTGCATAACAAAGGAGTCTCCTCAGTGTCAGAAAATATACTTATAAAAATCATATTGTTGCTGTATATTTCTCAAACTACTGAAGAGAAAGTTCTAGTAGAAAATGAAGCATTAGTGTAAATAATTGGAGCTTTGGATTCAGGGCCAATATGAATCAATTCATCAGGTATAGCTGGTTTTCCTTATTCCCACTTCATTTGAATATCCAATTATGTTCATATTCTTTTTGATAAAGAGGGTTGGTAACGAACCCTATATTATTTATCCTTACACCTCGTGATTTCCTTTGCACGCGCCGAACTGTGTTTTCACGTAGACTGGATTGGAGTTGGGGGAAGATAAGTAATGGGGTAGAACAATAGACTAAAAATGGACGAGAATATGGTTTTTTTTCCCCAAGAAAACCTCTCCTTACAAGCTTAACTCCATGCCTTACTCCGTTGCTTTCCTAGGTGTACTCGTGTTATTGTAATATAATAAATTAGAGGCAATTTATTTTATTGTTATTAATTATTCAGTAGCTGAATACTGAGCAGATGGCACATTGGCTGTTGCTGTGCAATATTTGTGGAATAGGGACTAGAGCCTTACAAGAAAAGAGACAAAAAAAAGGAGGCTATTGAGAAGACTCACGTAGAAAGAATCATACCCTCGTTAATTATAATTTTTAATGGCATACCAAAGCAGGTCACAGCATGTCATATACAATGAGGAACGCTTCATCAGAAAGACATCCGGGGGCATAGGTAGAGCAAAAACATCACAGAAATGACCAAGGGGAAAAATACTACCCACAGCAGCATAGCTGTGATGGCTCGGGTTGGGTTAAAAATAGGACAGCTACGATCTTTAACGGTTGCGCTTGATCTTTTGGGCTGCACAAATTAAGGTCAGGGTTGGCTGTGCAGAGTGCTTAGGATTTCCATCTCGAGAGCTGGTGCTTGGAGTCTGGCTAGCAGCGTTCAGCTGCCAAACCAATGTATTTGTTCACTGTGATACTATGGGATGACTTTTTTCCTTCTCCTTTAATTTGGTTTGTCTATAGAAGGGTATTCTCTCTTCTGTATGCCTCTAGTAAGATTGTTTGTTCTGTGTGATTTTTTTTTTTAATGGAAGAATAGATTTCAGTAAAAGTACATCATGAGGGACTTGCTTTCTCAGTTTTTAATCAGAGAATGAAAGTCCTGATATTCCTATACATAAATATTTTACTGTTCTTTGTTATAATATTTAATGGTCTGAATTTTCAAACACCTGTTATTAATAGAAAATAAGTGTTATCCCTCATAACTGCAGGCTCCTGATTTTTTTTTTTTAATTATACCAGCTTGAACTTCTTCCTGAAATTTAGGAAACTTAATTTATACAGCACTGGGATGTCAGCAAGCTCTGTCCAGGGAGGAGGTTCCTCAAGGAACCTTTCCCAGTTCAACCTTGGCCTCTAACTGCCAGTGCCTGCAGCGAGTGCTTTCCTCTGTGGGGATCCTGATTACAGTGCTTACGAAGGGGGGAAAAAAAAATTTCAAAATTCCCCTCTCAGTGGAAAAAGCTTCTTGGTTTCCATTCTGTGTTCTTGACTGTGCATTTTTGAAGTGGTTCGCTATAGAGTAGGTCTCTGCATCGCACTGAGTACTCTTCCCTTTTGGCTGCAAACGTACACTCCAGTAAAGAAATTCTTCTATGCCATTTATAATTTCACAGCTTCAGCCTGCTGCTATGCACTCTGCAGCAAGTAAACAATGCTATTTTGATAAAGAAAATAATTAGCTACCATTGCTAATTATGCTAATCCTCTTCTGGTGTTGTCACATTATAATAAAGGGTTTTGACAGATCTGTGCTTTGCATTTGGTTTGTGCAAAGCTATTATAATTTACCTTTCTGCACTAAAGACAAAGTTCTTAAATATAAGGAGGAGTATACAAAAACACTGCATTATTGAGAAGAGTTTGGGGTTTTTGTGGCTATATGGCCTTATTCTGCTGCATCGCTGTGGTGCTAGATGGAAATACAGAATCAAAACCCATCTCCAACGTAATAAAAACTTCAAGACTGATGTGTTGCAACCAGGGAACGCAGACACGGACAGAGAGGTGTACAGAACATTTCCTCCACCTCTTTTTTCTTATTTGTCTTTCTGAACAGGGTCGCCATTACAAGACACTGCTGCAATATCCACGTAGGAGCCAGGCACGTACATCACGAATGCTGGTGCTGCAGGTCTGTCTAACAAATTGCCAGCAATCTATACGCTCAGTTGTAAATATCAATACTATAGGCAGGCTTGAACCTTTGTGTTTTAGCTGCTATCCCTATTAGTGCACAGGGAAGCACCCTGCTAATTATTTTATTTATTGTATTGTATCTCATTTTATTTTTATTAATTTTTTGTGGAGACTTTGCAGGCAGTTAGAGATATCCTGGGTGTCACAGGATAAACAGGAATACATTGTCCACCTTACTGCATTTTTTTCTTATTTCACAAAGGTCTTCTAAAGCTCATATTCTTTGCTTTTTAGGTTTTTTATTTGGTTTACAGAAGACTGAGAAATTAACCCTTTGTCTATGGCTTTTAAAATGGCTTAGTTGAAATAACCCAGGAAGAGAAATATGTTCGTATCTGAGATAGAAGTAGATCAGCACTTTGGAGAGTCCAAACTCCAAGATGTTCTTTTCTCTCCTGGCTCTAACAAGAATTGATATGATGTTCCTGGAATAGTGGAAGGACTAATTGATATGACAACATATGAGACTATAGACACAAGGAAAGATTGGCCCAAAGGAATCCAGTGGTGTCTACTCATCTGAACTGGAAGATTCACGGTTTCATTGAATCACAGAAGGGTTTTGGGTTGGAAGGGACCTTTGAAGATCATCTAGTCCGACCCTCCTGCCATGGGCACGGGCATCTTTCACTAGGTCAGGTTGCTCAAGAATATCTAAAAACTTTCTGTGTTAGCACTGTTTGAGAGTCTGCTTTCTATTTTGAGTTTCATGAGTTAAGTCAAGTCAGAACCAACTGAATTTGGCATGGTGCTCATCCTCCACAGCACAAAATGCTACTGTTTTCTATGCTCACTTTGACATCAGAACTATTGCTATTAGTAATGGATTTTATGTAGGTTTCAAGCAGTGAGGGCATTTTTGTACTCACTTGCCTTCTAAATGACCGTACGAAGAGCCTTGCTCTTTGGCTCTATTCTCGGATGTAAATCTCTACATCATACTTGGAGATATTACCTGTGTCTTTTATACACTCAAGTTAGAAAAGTAATACAGTAAATGAGATGCATCTTATTCTAACGGATGCTTCATTTTGGGGCAGATGGGAATGAACAGTAAAGCATCATGATCAATTATAGTCACAGAGCTGAATAACTAAGACAATTTGAAGACATGTCTACCTAATTTATAAGAGTAAACTTACTACTGAAATTCTTTTTCTCCCTATGTGGATTGATTTGTCTAGGTAGAGAGCTCCATTTGCCAACATAATGGACATGGGCTCTGCTGGAGTGATGAAGCAGAATATGAGATTCTGTTCACATTTAGTTGATGGCAATAAGCTTTAGTGGTTGTTTTTCTCTAAGCATCTGTGAATTGGACTATATTCACGCAGAGGAGACAGTCTGTCATTTTCTTATACCAACTCCGTGCTAAGACTTACTCCTTTTTTTTTATAATTTGTGCATTATACTTTCCCTACGGCATTTCTTGCTCCCACTGAGTCTGTGTTGTACATGCTGGATGTTTACAGCTCAGAGAGCATCACCATGCAAAAATAATCGTCTTTTTAAGACAACTGTGGTTTATAGGATGCTGGAAGAAACATCAAAGTATGAATATATCTAATAAATAATCATTTAGCTCTTGTACTTTTTAACCATAGAGCTCAATGTACTTTCCAGCAGAGAGTGATTGTCTTTATTCCCGCTATACAGAGACAACACCTGGACAAAAAGTTATTTGAGTGTCATCTGGCAGCTGAGAACAGAATCTGGGGCTATCTATTGGCCTACAGGAACTAGTTATGAGATGGACTCTGTGTATGTGTTTTTCCAGTTGGAAAACCAGTTACAATTGAAATTATGGACTCTGGGAAGAAATGCGTATTCAGATTGGTTTCTCTGATTGCACGTGGTCTGAGCTAGCTACATGCATACCTAGCAAGAAGCACCCAGCAGCTCTGGGGAAAAGCCTGGATTAAGAGGGAAATGCCTGGGGTGGAATGAAGCACCATAGTGCTGTGGTTGGCAGCAGTGCAGCTGTGCCTTAGAGCTGGTGGGAGCAGGGGGCTGGGGGAGTTATTTTGAAGCCATGTGAACTAAGATGACATAAATCTGAGCCTTCATTTTGGCAACAACAACATGTCAGGCTCCCACCCTTGCAGAGCCACCACTGGGACTTTTCTCTGCTCAGCCCAATCTGCTACATTTGCAGAATGAAAAATGTTTGATTTGAAAACGAGCACTCACATACCACTAGGAGTTCATTTTAAATCTCAGCCTCCTCACTGCTGGGAGAAAAGAACCAACTGGCAGGCCTTTCTGCAAATATCACAAAATCTTCTTCCACATTTGCTTTGCAGATGTGTGCATCCCCTGTTAACTTCAGAGCTGGGTGTAACATAGACATAAGGGTCTGATTATCTGGGAATAACAAGGGGAATTGTAAGATAGTTACTTTGGAAATGCTGTTAATTACTAAGAGTGACAATCGCCCTTTCTAAAATGTTTCCAATTTATTTAATGCAATCCACAGATGTAGAGGAAATGCACTGATTCCTAATTGCTTAAATTCAGAGACAAGTTTTAAGTAATTTAGATGTAGAAACAAAAGCTACACAATTTTCCATTTGTTAGAAGGGATAAAAGTGCTTCTAAATAATTACTTAGCTCTGTAACTGCTGTTTTTCCTCAGAGAAATAGAGGTACTTATGTTTTCAAAAATAGATACCCTTTTCCAAATAGTTATGGTAAACTGAGATTTTTTTTTTTAGAAAAGGATATCTTTAAATCAGAACATTTGCATGTTTGGAGGAAGGTTAATGAACCATCTGACAGAAAGCTAGTGACAATTAGACTGCTGAAATCCCTTCCTCTTACTGGAGGTGGCTTAATAGGAGTAGCAGTGCCTTGGGAAAGCACTTGGCACTGGGATTTTGCCATTTCTGGGCATCTGCTGCTGAGGGATGCCGTGTACTTTCTCAGAAGCTCCACTGAAGCTCCCTATGAGTCCAAACTTCAAGTTGGACTTCAGTTCACTTTGGGAGATACTCATCGTGTAGCTCATAACCACTCATGACATTGCGATAACAACTCATAACGTTGCTACTCTGGGATACAAGAGCGGTTGAGAAGAGCTGTCAGTGCATTTCAGGGCGTGAATGGACCCGAGCTGTGCTATATCAGCATATATAGCTGGGCTATATTCCACCCTGCTACTCAAAAGGCTGGTGGGGTTTTTAAGATCTCGTTTGTGTTTGGTTTTTTAAGATATCTCTGCCAAAGTGATGCTCATCTCCCAATACATTTTCTTTTATGACTGAATTTCAACCCTTGAATAATATTGACAAAGCAGCAGTGTAAAATAGTTCTCCAAAACTGAACAGATTTTTGTAAATAGTTGTAAGAGTCTAGTGGGAATCTGAGCAGGGTTCACCTTGGCTTCTAGATGTGGAAAGTTCAAATGCTGGCTGAGATGACTTGGGCTGGATTGCCTGGTTGACTACGACGAGTGACTCCTGAAATACTGGTGTGTTTTGAGGAATATGACCCAACTTGGACAATGTCTGAGTGCTCAGCAGATCTCAGTCACACACTGGGAGTAGACAGGAGGGCCTGAGCAGAGGCAGCGGGGCTCAGCCAGTGATTCAAAGGACTTGCCAGAGACCACGCTCATGGCCTGCCCTGCAATCCTTTCTCTGGGGTGCTTGACTGATGCAGTTAGTCTGTGTGGACTCTGGGTTATGAACCTTAACGTGGCCAAGTAGTGACCTTCTGGATGGTTTTCTGTAGTCATCCAGAATCCTTGTCTCCTACAGCACCTCCTGAGAGAGGATTTGGAAGAACACTGGTGAACAGTTTTGGAAGAACACTGACTCATCTGTCTTCCATGTTGATCCCTGTCCTGTCCAGCTGCGGAAGCAGCACTTGAGTTCTTGCCATCTGGATCCTACCCACTTGCCAAAGAATGTCCTGCATCTTGTTTCGAGTCCCACGAGTACTCTAGCAGACCTATGCAGAGCTCATGGTTTATTTTCAAGTATACTTACCCTCTGTGGCAGGAAGAGGACAGACAGAACATGTGTGTTATTTAAATGGTCTGATCCTTTGAATTACATTGTATAAAGAGAAGAGAGAACATTATTCTGCCTCTCCTGATTGCATCTTGGTTTCTCAGGTGTATTGCATTGTCCCTAAATGGTATTTATTATCTGGGAAGAATTAAATTTTGAGTTATAATGATTCATCTGCTTTGCAATTCTAGTGTTTTAACTAGATGGAGAGAGAGAAATGACAGAAACACTCAGCAGTCTGAGTTCAAAACGCAAGGTGACTCAGAATCTAAGCTTAGAACTGGTCTAGACATACCCTAGATTAAAAACCAGGATCAGCAAACCCCTGAGCTTTAAAGAGTAAGTTCAAGCTCATATTCCTAAGGCTATACCTGCACTGCATAGAATCAAGGCAAGAAATATAATGGGGCATAAACTCTCTTTGAATGGAGGCCCTTCCACTAACCTGACTTTCTTTGGGGACTATTTGTGGATTAAAATACTTTTTTCAAGCCTTCAGAAAATAAAGCAGTTACCTATGTTTAGCATTTTTATATGGACAAATGCAATCCACCTCACATGGGTGAGTTACCAAAATTTTCAGAAATCCCTGGCGAGGAGGGGTTTGGGGTTTGGCTGCCTCCCTGATTAAGCTTTGCAATTTCAGTTGAAGGTGACTTTACTGTTTTTTCCAAAATGTGAAGTAAAAGTTCCTTCCTGTTTGCTAGTTTTCATGGTAAACAGAGAAAAATGGAGGACCTTCTTATTACAGGTAATTTTTGAAAATATGGGTACTGACTTGTATTTGTACCGGTTTCTCTGTAATAGAGGAGTGTAATCAATAGTTTTTTCACCATGTTTTGAAAAGATAATTTTAGGTCATTTAAAGAGCCTTGATTTTCAGCTAAGGATAAATGCAAATTGATTGTTGGAGATATTGAAGGGAATAAACTAAAACTGGAGACTTTTAGTGTATCTTTTTACAAGACTAGAATAAAAATAGAAGTCCTAGTAGAACATATCTATGAGCACAACATCTGCAAAGTGTCAGTTCCAAAACATTACCCACATTATTTTCAGAGGGATTCCTCCTTCCCATCGGCAGAGGAACATTATCATTACAATGAAGATAGCCATTTAGTTCAAGGAACATAGTTTAAATTAATAATATGAATTTGAGTTCACTTTTTGGAGAGGTCAAAGATTTGTCAACATTTTTTCGGGGGAAAAATAGACAAGAGGTTGTTCCAGGTAAGCAAGTCATCAGTTAGTCTATGTGTTATGCTAGTAAGGACTATATCTTTGACACTTTAATGAATTTTGGACCACCCTGACTTTATTGCTTCAGAAACAACACTATTTTACTCTGACCTCAATTAGATTCTGCTGTCTTCATTCTTTCCTTGGTCTGCTGCTTCTCCATGGGTCTGCCTCCTTTCCCTGCAGACCAAGGAGATGTTTATGCCACAAACCTAAACTGCCAGTCCAAATTTCTGTAGGGGATCCACTTTTAATAGCCTCGGACAACTAACAAAGCCTGGAGGAGCCATCTCGCCCCAACCTGCACAACTGGATTATAGAGCTAATTTGTCAGAAGTCCATGTTATGTCTACACCAGCAAACTAAAAGTGCTTGAAACCGCTCTGTGGTCTTTGGCCAAGCGGTGTGGAACAGCGTGCAGCCATGCTGTGAAACTCTCTGGCCTGCAAAATGAGACAGCTTCATGCAAGCTGTGCATCGGGAATGGTCCTTGGTCCTTGGCTGGTGCAAACTCCCTGATTATGTCTGGAAATTTTTTGGAAAAGTGGTAGTTGGCCTGGGATGGAGCTGAGCCAGGGACTGTGCCAACGGCTAACCATATGGGCAATTAAGTTCCCATGCCTGGAGACATTTAATTTCCTGGAATAGACACAGACACAGGGAGTTCAACAGTTCCAGATTCCAGTAACCCTCTGTTAGCATGCACCGTAGTGAGAAGATCTGGGAAATATTGATTATCCAGAAGTGCAGATGCTTGTTTGTACAGGTCTTTTTTTGCAGAGACACTGTGATAATAGAAATCAAATTTTATTTTATTGTATGAGTTATTATGGGTTCCTGCTCGGTGTGTGCATGTGTGTATATATGAAGCTACTAAGAAAGATGGTAACATGAGTTGTGTGTGGAATACGGCACACTTCTCTACTTAATTCACTTTCTAGTAAAATATCATTTTTTTTTTCCTGGATGGCTTATGGGCTGAGCTAGAATCAGGGTGTCCCAGTCTAGATGAGACTGCCCAATTTGCTTAAAATGGTCCATCATCCATTGCTTGCTGGTAGTGGTGGAGCATTCCTATGACTTTTGTCTATTTCTGAAATGGAAGAAGATCAGGTTTTTACCCAAATGTGCTTTCTGGGGAATCATTGCATTTTCCCTTGTGGGATAAACATATGAGGTGCAGTTCATGGCCAGTTTCTCTTCTGTAGCTCATGCTCTAGTAACGAGTACATGCTACGTTATGACTTGTTCTTCTGTGATTCTTACTCAAGTCACTGGAAAACTGCAAGCAATGCAACTTCTGGTGGATGATGCTTAGTAAAGTCTACATCAGAGGCCTGAAAGCTTTCTTGATTTGTGAACACCTAGAAATTTTCCAGGCGTAAACACCTCCATAAATAGCATAAATCTAGACTGGAGTCTGGCAACTGTGATTTTGCCCCTCCAAGATGGTTAAGAAAAGCAATAATTAAATGATTCACAAGTTCTTGGTATCGACAAGCCTTAGGATGAAAGGCTAGGAAGCCCTGAGCAACCTGCTGTGGTTGACCCTGCTTTGAACTGGGGATCCAAGGAGGTTGAACCAGATGATTTCCACAGGTCTCTTCCAACCTCAGCAATTCTGTGATTCTGTTTTTACCTGTAGTATTTAATGTTTTCTTTGTACAGAAGGGTTCAACCACAGTAAGAAGTTTTCTCGGGTAACATATGTTTAGGCAAAAATGTAAAAAGATTGGGATGGTTTTGGATTTTCCTTTAATGAGAACAAAAAGGTATTTTAAAGCGGGGACTGC
This sequence comes from Strix uralensis, assembly GCF_047716275.1. NCBI lineage: Eukaryota > Metazoa > Chordata > Aves > Strigiformes > Strigidae > Strix > Strix uralensis. Next base: position 101,309,437 of record NC_134012.1, on the reverse strand, counting down.
GTTCACTGCTTGTCACTGCTGAGCCTCTCGATGGGGGAGTGGAGGGTAGAAGATGTCTATGTGCAGATGGAAATTTAGAAAAGCTGCTGAATTTGATATGTATCCACCTACCTTATGCAGAAAAAATTAATATACTTATTGGAAGTAACCAGAAGGTACTACGTTTTAGTTTTGTGTACATATGGCTTTGGACTAGCCATAACTCTCTCTTGCAACAGAATTACATACATTTAGACATGGAGTGCCTGGAAAATATTGTAAAAACCTTCTTCAGTGAGAATTTATACATGTTAGTGAGCCTTTGTAATTGTTATGTCCATCTGCTGTTATCTATACTGAATTGCAAGGGAATGCCCACAGAATTATAAGCAGTCTGTGACTCTCTTTATCGTTGCTCTCCTTTTTACACTGTTTTGAGCTCCAGATAATTAGGGGGAAGGTGTAAATAGTGAGGGAACAGAACTTTTTATTTCTGATCCTGACTTGCCAAAGTCCTAAACTTGGCTTTCTAGACTGTATTACAATCACAACCTACATTGCATGCTGTTAACAGGTTAGCTTTGCTGGAGAGACAGCATAAAAAAATGGACATTTCTCTGCAGTCTTGGCACGCTGATTATTAAGAAATTTTAGTATTGTCAGGTTAAGTGCCAACAGTAATGTTTTAAAAGCAAGACACTCTGTACTGCAGAATAATGGGATAACATGCTGAATAACTTTTTAAGATTTCAGATGGATCTCACTTAATGTGACTCTGGGCATATTAGGTGTTTGTCTTATCACACGGCTCATCTCCTGGTCAGTGTGTGAGGAGGGTGAGTCATCTACAGATGTCCACCCCACTTGCCCTCTGGCAGTACCAATTTCTTCCCATTGATTGTAAAAGAAGCATAACTTACACTTAGTTCTGACTTCTAGCCTGATGTTCAATCAGTGCTGACCTCTTTTTTTCTTTTCCTTTTTCCACTAGAGACATAAAAATATACAATTCTGTAAGGAGGAAGAAAAAATATTTTCAGTGAGAAGTAATTAAATGTTTGCTTTTTGACTTTTATGCTTTTTTAAGGGCAGAAATGAGGTGTTCAGATTCATCACTGATTTTTAAATTCCCTTTTTATTTGTGTATGGGATAGTGACCATTTAAATTCTTAAAGATGGCTTGGAAATCCTGCCAGCCCCTGACAACTAAACGTATAGGTAGGGATGCTTCCTGCTAAAGGGGGGAAAAAATGCCACAATCCTTCAATACAATTGCAACTGGTCTGCAGAAAATCTACATGGAACTTCTTTGTAAATAATGGCAAACCATCCAGACGTGCCTGCTAAGAAAACTCCTGGGTTCTTAGTTGGGTGTAAATATGCTTTGCACAGATTTTTTCTCCTTTTGTACCAAACGGGCATTTTCAGCCCTTGGAGGCAGCAATAGTCCAGGTAATGCCCATAACCAAGTAACTGGGATCTTGGAATCGCATGCCCCAGCTCAGGAAGCTTATTTTGAGTTTTATTCCACTTTCTTCAAGGGTTGTGGTTGGTTTTGGGGACTTTTTTTTTGGTTGGTTTGTTTATTAGAAATTCCCCTTTAAGAAATTAAATCAGGTTTTAAGTAGGAGTGACCTAACGGCCTTTTAAGCTTCTAACATCTCTGGTTGTGTCACTCCCATGCAGCTATTGCAGTTGAAATCTCCACAGATGAAAAATAGTGACTAGGAACAGGTTGTGCTGACCTATTTAAAAGCAAATGGTTTCATTACCCCATCGCTCTTTTACAGGGGCTCTCAGGAATGTCTACCTTTGTTCTGGGTTTTTAACATTACTCAAAGAGCTTTAAAATCATGTTGCACTATAAATCTCTACCAACTAAATCTTTATTAACCTATAACGACCATTCAAAAAGGAGAATATTTGAGAAATTTTTGTAGTTGAAGAGCTCCAGGAAACTCTTTTGACCCATTTCCTGGTTTTCAATATGATACTTGGCTGTAATTCCAGATTACCCAAAAAACCCAACCACCCCTCAGTGTGTGGGGGGAAACCCCCCCCAACCCAGACTGAAAAGCCCAGTTAGTGCCTTATTTATTAGAAATGTTTTTTTTTAATTTAACTTCATCTTACTTGTCTTATTTAATTTCATTCAGTGAAATCTATTTTCTTGATGAGGAGCAGAAACAGTATTAAAACTTTGATTTTGAAAGATATAGTCCAGACTAATATGCCCCTTAAAGCTGCCCATCATACATGAACCTGTCAGTGGCAACGTATCCTCAGCTCTGATGCTGCCCAACACGGAGTCTGGGTAGCACCAATCTGGTTTGTACCTCATTAATCTCTTCAGCAAAGTTAAAACCTGCACATGTAAGGAATGGATCAAGAATTTGGGTCCGCTTTCACTATTTTAAATATCTTTAAATTTTTTTTTGTGAATAAATTGTGGCCACTTGAAAATTTATTTCTAACACAAGTTAGAAGTATTATCTATTTTTAATGAAAATTATTTCTAACCCAAGTGGAAGCTGTGAATACGAGGGAAGCCTTCCTTTTGTGATGTGTGGCTTTAACGGGGCGGGGGTGGGCCTAAGAAAAATTATTTGCTGTAAAACCTGCTCATGGATTTTGCCCCTCTGCAAAGCATTTAAGAAGAATCCATACCAGTCTTCAGTTGAGTGTGTGTTACAGACCTTCTAACGCTGCATTTTCTGCCTGGGGAGGTTTGCAGAGCTATTCATTAGTTATGTTTTATGAGGTGTCGCCACTTCAGTTTTTTTCTTTCTCTCTGAATAAATAAGGAAAACATTTTTAAACAAGAAGATAAATGATGGATAGCGATTGATGAATAGTAATGAAAACTCTTTGAACACCTAGGCTCGCTTGGGAATTAGTGCTGATGTGTTCCAGTGGAGAGCAGCCATTTTCAAAGATCTCTGCAAAACAACTTCCATTCATATGCACATATTCACAAAATAGCAAAAAAAAAAGAGAACAGAATATGATTTAAAAGAATAGCCAATAGAAATATGAAACAGTAGGCCTGAATCCCATGTTTTTCAGTATACATTTCAGTTGGCTCTAATGTTTAAGTCTCTTAAACACGTGTTCACAATTCTGCTCCACCTTCAAAACCTTTCAAAACCTGTCAACAACATGGTTCCTGCTGCTTCTCCTGGGAAGCCAAGGAAGTGCCCGAGGAAATGTTTTGGTATCAGACAATTCCTTACGGACCCACCTTCCCAGAGCTGATGGAAAGAGCTGCAGAAAAGAAGCTCTTGTCATACATGACAACACTATTGGGCCTGTAGAATTCAGCAGCTGCCCTATGTATTTTTAAGCGCTGTTTATGCCTTTCCCTTAACCATTTGCACATAAATTGCAACATTTCTGATTTGTATGCCACTCTTCTACCATTTTCTATAAGCTCTCAATGAACCAGGTCACTGAGCAAGATATGTAAGGAAAAAAATACTTGTATTCTTTTATGGCTCAACCCAGTCAGAAATTTTGTTCATTTTGTACTTTTTTAAAGTCAGAAATTCGGAGTATTTAATTTGAAGGAGAAATAGATGATGGCATGAGGGGTCCGATGGAGTTCCAATTACAAAAATATACCAAGTCTCATCATGCATACACAGTTTCAGTTCATGCTTCCCTGCACAGTAGCTAGCAACCACACTACAAAACTCATTTCCCTGGTTTTCTCTTTGGAAAAGATAAAATGTCTTATTTGAGTTGTGTTTTATAATTCCCCATTTCTGTCTACTGTCCTGTTTCTTTTCTCCTTTGTGTGCACTGCTGATAGAAAGACCCAAGTTTGATGGCAAAATCCAGTCTCCTAAGGTACCTTTGATAATCCTGATCTGGAAATCCAGTCCAGCTGAACTTCAAAAGGCAACGGCCCAGTCTACTGATCTTGAGTCTCCTCTTAATGTAAACTCAAGCCTGAGTCGTACAGTTTTAGAGGTGCTGCCAAAAAGAGAAGGGTTCCTTTTATCCTTCCTGTAGTTCTTGATTTTTAGTTTGCTAAGATTAAACCCAGAAAGGATTTAGTCTGGATTTAGAAAAGACAGGGTAAGGAAAACTGACTTTTGACCCTCGGGAGACCTGCTCTTGTCAGTCACGTTACTAGTCACTTCATTTTACTCTTCTAAACACCAAGATACTTCTTTTCTGTGTCTTTCAAGAAGCTTCCACCTCTTATTTTGTGGTTTTTTTTTTTTCCATTTAGTAATGATTCTTGATTTTTTTTTTTTTTTGGTCTGTTACTTTTGCTTTTATTTTAACTCTTTTGACCTCTTGATCTCTGTAAAGAGCTTCATCACTGCTTCTACCTCCTTTCATCAATGATCCAAATTAAGTTTCCCTCTCTGGATTCCAGTCCCTGTTAAATAACACTTTCAATAGTGTTGTTTTTTTTCTTTACATGAATGATTAGCCAAAATCCAAAAAATCAAACGAAGATATCCAACTTCTTTGATTTCTGTTTATTTAAATGTGTGAAGACCTACTCTGCTGAGAACATTGCAAGCAAGTTAACCAGCCTCAACTTCTGAGGTGGAGGTGTTGGGCAAGAGATCTTGACTTTCTTTCCAAATTTTTGTGTATTTCCTAGTCATTCACATAAAAACGTACCTCCTGCATTATTTTCGTTTTATCCAGGCTTTTAAGAAAAACAAAAATAATTGCTGGCCAAATTATTTTATGCATTGAGAAGTGTCTGAAGGCTTGTCTGCTCTTCAAATGTAATTAATGCACTAGCAGCCCCTGTGTCCCTTTGTCTCCCTGTGAACCAGCTTTTCACGTCGTGTTGCTGCAAAGAAGGTTGTGTTATTCCAACAAAGGGTCAAGTGCCAAAGTGTGCTTACAGATCACCCCTTGCCAATTCTACAAATCTTGACAATCAGCAGTTTGCATTTGCTTTTTTTATTTTTTGGTAGTTAGTATTTGAATCCTTATTTTTATAGATTTAGTGACAAAAGAAATTAATAATTCTGATGTATTTTTTTATCTTCCAGCAAGACAATACAAGAACTGTTTTTCTTTTGCACAGCCAGCTATGTTTTATGAACGACTTGACTATTGCTCCTTACATGTCTGCAGGAGTTCCGTGTATAACTGTGATGGTTTTCATAGGCTTGGAAAGCTCTTACTGTCCAAGGTCACATGTTGCACTGATCACTCATGGCTTGTTGTTCTATAATCTGGTGCATTTTACAATCCCAACTTACTTCTGCCTTGGCTGGAATCTGGCCAGTGCAGGCAACGCTAACGGTGCTGATACAGGAGTCTGATAATAGCATGATGCTGGCTTTATACTGATACCTAACTGTGAAAACCAATAGGCTGAAACGTCTGCTGAAAAATCAGTGGTTTATCAGTCCTCTGTCTCGTCCCCAGTTGCAGGGCAGATCGTCATCAGCAAAATCCTGTACTCAGCAACATCCATTCACATGGGTCTGCAAAAGCTCGCTGGCTGCTGTTCCTTGACAGTTCTGCTTTTGAGTGATGAAAAACCATTGCCCAATTCATGAACTCTAAACCCCCCTGCATTTATATGATGTATATTTATTGTGACTGTTGCAGTCACACTTGATATTAATAAATTCCAAGGCAAATGATCCTTAGGATCATTGATCTCTTTTTTCTTTTTTTTTTTGTTGAGCACCACATTTGCATGAGGTACAATACATGATGAAGCTTTTGTGTTCTAAGGCTGTGGCAGTGGCTTGTTTTCCTGATTATTGTTCAGATAAGAGCATGGACATGAATAATTGTCTTTCATCATTCGCTTGCTGTCATAAAAATGTACCTGGGTCAGGGGAGATTAGTATCTAAAGATGTATGGCCTTCAAAATAATACCGGTGGGGATATGGGTTAGCTAAGTGGTTCTCACTAGTGTTGGTGTGAGCTGTGAGAACCCTCGGCTGTTTTCTGTAATTGTGGGAAATGGAGAAACACAGAAGTAAATGAATGAGTTTTCCATCGGTAAAGAGGTAAGAAGAGATTTTGGCTAACCTCAAATGAGTGCAGAAAGCATCTTCTTGAACAGTTTGCCTTAGTAAGCTGAACCATGTGGCTTTTGGTCCTGATCTGGTGCCCATCAAAATCAAGGGGGGGGCCATTCAGATCTTCATAATAGGACAAAATACTCAGATCCTCTCTCAGTCTATAGAAGTGTATGTGCATGAATTTGACTTAACTAATGCAGAAAGATACAAAACCAATCAGATGTCCTACCCATCCCCCTTGTGAGCAGTTTTCACTCCTGAGAGCTGCAGCAGCTCCTGTTGGCATGCTGGGTCTCTGTGCCCACTAGGAAGTTGTTAGCTCATTACACAGCACTGAAATTTAATTAAGGCCAGAATTAAGTGTGTAAAGATATTTTACTTTTTTGTACAGCAAAAGTCAAATAAATTAACACAACAATAAGCGAGCAGAATGGCCTTAAACAATTCATATAATTGTATAAACTATTTTATAGCATTTTTTTCAGAGTGTAATATTAAGATGCAGATTCTGTGTGTTGCAAAGGAACTTGATAGCGTGTGAAATTAAAACTACAGGCAGTTAAATTATTGATAGAAAATCAAATAATACATTTTTTTGTAGTTGTAAACCACTTCATTTAGATGTCTTTTTTTTTCTAGAAGAAATTCATTATGAGAAGCCTGAATACATTTAGTGGAAACAACTGAGACAACTTAGATTTCCCATCTAAGGAAAATGGATCCTGCATATCTGTAAAATAATCTGAGAAAACCCCACCGGTATTTTTCATCAAAAGTACAACTGGATGGAAAAAAAGTGAGTGGACTATCACCCTGTGACATCTGTGTTCAGTGTTGTAGCTCCCTTTCATTGGATGCTGCACGGGCTCTAAATCCAGGTGGCTCCTCCACTTATTGCAAGTGAAAGAATGAAATCTTGTCCAGCTGTTGACAGGCAAAACATTTCTTCCTGGATCTTTGGGAGGTCAAGAGCTGATGCTGTTTATAGCACAATTTCCAATATAATAAAGTTTTCAGCCCCCAGATAACTGACATTCTATGTAGGCAAAGTAGAGCAAGCCCGGAAGAAATGGGGAACTTCTGTCTTGTTTTAGAGAGTGGTCTACTGCAGGATTTGCAAAAATAACCCACAACCGTGTCAAAAAGGTTGAGATGGAATTTCAATCTTTGTCTTTTAAAAGACTTCGTAGCAGTGGTGGTGTAATACCAATAACAAGTAGGCAAAGATAAAGACATTTTGAAGGGATTTAGTTATAATTTCTCTGATGTATGAATAAGATTGAACACGTATAAAATCAAGGAGTTCTGAAAATAACTCTATTAGCTCTCATTGAAACTAAAACAAGAAGCTGAGATTTTTTTTTTTTCCCCGGAATTCCCTGCCCTTCCCAGATACAAATCCTCTCTTTCCTCCTTCGGTACAAAGTCAGAATCCTGATGTGGAAGGTGCTGCACGCACGCGCCGTGCAGGAACCGGGGTGGGCTGGCACGGCTGGCTGCGCCGCGAGTACAACAGCGATACTCGCTCGTGCAAACCAGCTGCACGGTTGTGTACATATGGTCTGGGAAATGTAGCTTCAAAAGTTTTAGAAGACAGAATACTAAATATGCTGGGGGCTTAACAAGAAAAGCTAAATAATTAGTGTAGCTCATGTGCTGATGTAAATTTACATGAGGGAGATGGAGATAAGTCTGCGAGCTACTCTCCCATTCCTCAGAAGCAGCCTAACACTGATACATTTTAAAAGGTTTGGCTGAATTCCTGCATCCTTGTGCCAGCATAGCTTCTTCCAATAAAACCAGAAATTTCATGTTTTTTTAAAAGGTCAGTGAGCCTTCCGAACGCTGTTATGTCCCGTAGTCGCATCTAAATACATGTGTTATTTCTAAATGATTCCTTATTTTTAATTATGATTTAGTTATGACTTTCCCTGGTGCAGAAGAATATTGAGCAAACTTAAGATAGTGCGTGGTGCAATATATCACAGAAAAGATGTGCTCTGATGGTGTGTATTTCCAAGTACTGTCACTCCAGTGATGCATTTTAGTGTAAGAATATAAGAATCGAGTTGAAAAATGGAGGTTATATATTATGTATTTGCGCAGGATCCTGATGAAATTCTAGGTGGAATCATTAGTTAAACTCAGCATCTGTCACATTCGCAGGAGGCGTGAGCTGCTTCTGTGGATGCTCCTGCAGCTATTTCTGAAAGTCAAGGAGGTTGCAAAGGGGATTGTTTTTCCTGGTCATGCTCAGCTCTAAGGGTCAGAGAGCCTTGTGTTCTCAGATAGTTTACAAATGTCATTTTGAAAACAGTTCTAGGCAAATCTGTATAACCTTTAGAACACATGAATTGTCACCATGTCAAATGAGAAGTCTATATAACCACTAAATAAGAGTATCAACATCCCACAGTAAACACACTAAAAAGATCCAAAGCCTTCTTAAAAATCAGCACAAAACAATTCAGTAAGTCTTCCACTGGGATACCTGCACATTGCCACTTTAAAATATCCCCGATGTGTCAGAAATAAGGTAGTTCTGTCAATCTGTGTTGAAGCTGGAAGCCAAAACCACGCTGCAAGTATCCCAATGTTTTTACTTGTGCCCAGTATTTTGGAAACAAATAGAATTTTTTAGGGGAGTCTTTCTGAGTCTGTGTTTAAAAGCTACAACAATCTTATCACAACAGGAGCGTGCGGAGTAGGAAAACTTGTATCAGTAATAGCGTGGCCAGCAGGGACAGGGAAGGGATCTTACCCCTGGACTTGGCACTGGTGAGGCCGCCCCTCGATGAGTGGGTTCAGTTTTGGGCCCCTCACTCCAAAAAGGCCATTGAATGACTCGAGCGTGTCCAGAGAAGGGCAACGGAGCTGGTGCAGGGTCTGGAGCACAGGTGTGATGGGGAGCGGCTGAGGGAACTGGGGGGGTTTAGTGTGGAGAAGAGGAGGCTGAGGGGAGACCTCATGGCCCTCTCCAACTCCCTGAAAGGAGGGTGCAGAGAGGGGGGATGAGTCTCTTGAGCCAAGGAACCAGCGCCAGGACAAGAGGGAATGGCCTCAAGCTGCGCCAGGGCAGGGTCAGACTGGCTCTTAGGAAGGATTTCTTTGCAGAAGGGATTGTTGGGCGTTGGAATGGGCTGCCCAGGGCAGGGGGGGAGTCCCCATCCCTGGAGGGGTTGAAGAGTCGGGTTGACCCAGCGCTGAGGGATGTGGTGGAGTTGAGAACAGTCAGCGTGAGGTTCATGGTTGGACTGGAAGATCTTCAAGGTCTTTTCCAACCCAGATGATTCTGTGAACTAGCTAGATATTTAGTTAGGTCTTAGATTCAAGGACTTGAGAGAGGGGGGGAAAAAAAAGGAAAACCCCTTGCTTCAGCAAGCTGGTTTTGGAAAACTCATGTTTCTGGAAAGGGGAACATCATCAGCTACAAAACCACCAAAAGCCCAAGGCGACGGGTGTATTTAACCAGTCCTGAAAACTGAGCCCTGTGTGTGGTTTCTTAGTTTGGAAACTGTGCCCATGTAAAGCTCAGCCCTCCTTTTCTCCCATTAAATTTATCTTGTCAGAACCTGAAGCTTGAATGGTGGTATAAGACGTTGTGTTACTAGGATGACAAATGAGGAGGTACTGATTTAAGAAATATATGTACTGATTCTGCATCATGGTATATCTCATATAGGATTTGGTATTAGCCTCTTGCTGTTATTATTCTTTAAACACTTTCTAGAGGTGAGATAATAACTTTTCTTTTATGTATGCCTGAGGAATCTGAAGCGCTGAGATAGTGATAGCCAGTATAACTTAATTTCAAAAGTAATTAATGAGGCTGCATTTTAATGAGCCTTTTTATACAGTGTTGTGAACTGGGCTGTTTCATGATGCTGTTGTTCTGAGACTGCTGGAGGGGAAAAAAAGCAAGCAGAACCTGGGAAAATTAATTTTAAAATAGCAGCAGCCCAAATAAGAAACAATCTATACATCACTTTGCATTTATTTTATCCTCACAGGTATTTTTGAAGCAAAAAGACAATTCCTTCAAAGTTCTAGTACAGAAAGGATTCACACGGTTGTAAATTCCTGCCATAGTCTTGTAAGTCATCAGCCTCCTTTCATTCTTTTGTGCTTTAGTATTCTGTTTCTCACTTTCTTGCAGGAATGCAAAACAGGGTCTATAATAAGTAAGCAAGGTTTTATTTATTTATTTATTTTGGTGGGATAATTTGGTTTCTACATCCTATCATTTCAGAATATTAATGGCCTTTTGTACCTCTCAGATAATATCAGAATAGGGAAGAATGCGTGGGAGAATATTTTATGCGTCCTAAGGTTGAAATTTAATGAATACCGCTATGAGCTTTGTCTGTTTAATGACTTACAAGTAGGTGTAAAAATAGCATAAATATATATGCAATATTTTTATCACAGTGAAAATCCAGGCATTGTATTCCTAACATAGATGATGGTATTGGCCAAAATGTAGAAAAATCTAGATTTTGTCCCCTAAATGAGTATGGGTTTTAAGAGATCTTATGTAAATCCTTTTCTGACTTTTCATGACTTGTAACTGATAAAACTTAATGCAGAAGGCACTCATGTTCTGGTTTGTGTTTGGATGAAGTCAGAGTCTCTTGGTAAAGACTAACCTTTTGTTATCCAGACTGGTCAACATGTCATGACAGCACCGACTCGTCGTTTGTGAGACTGAAAATGTGGAAGAACAGACAACCCAAGCGGCTGAGACAGCGTTGAACCTTACTCACAGCTCAAACGCTAGAACTGAACCACTTCTGTCACTGAAGAATTATGTATTTCCAACTTAAAACTTCCAGGTTTGGGAAGAAATCAAAACTCATAGATTTGATCACAGGAGTCCTGTGGAGTTTGAGGAGCCATAGCAACAATCTGGATCCCTGTTTATAATTTAATTTAACTTCTAATGACCGTAGACGTGTGTTCATTTGTAAAGCTTCAATCATTTGACCAGGGTCCTGAGATGTAAGCTCACCTAATTCTGAAATGGCTGAACGGCTTTCTCTTTATTGTAGTAACTAATTGATGATATTTTGTTACATGGAGAAGGTTTAATTAAGTGGAATCTAACAGCTGTTGATTTAACAGGGAGAAAGAGTAGCTGTACTTTCTCCTCCTCTTCCTCCTCCTCCCTAGAGGGGATGCCCACTGCAACACATGCTCTTGTAGTCATAATTTTACATATCACTGGACAGGCAAAATCTCCAGCAGCTCAGTGCATTCTAGCAAAAAGCTTTGTACAGTTAACACTTAGTTTAAAACTATATTGATTAGAGCTTCGCAGTACTGTTAATTTTGCAGTTTGCCGTCTATGCTGTGATTTCCACAGACAGAGCTAAATGGTGTGCTGTCAAATTTGCCATTTTAGCAACATGTTATTGTGTTTTAATGGCTGGAAAGGTGTCTAAACAGAGTCCTGAATAGAAAACACAGCTTTGCAAGAGAAGATATTTCAATGAAATGGCTTGAAAAGCAGCTTTTGCGGAGTAATCCAAAATGTTTTACAAATCAGACCATGCAGAAGAGCCACTTATTATCAGTTACAATTTGCTGAACCGCTGGCACTGTCTAAGGAGTAACCTCTAACCTTGCAACTCCCACTTGCACATCTCTCCTGCAAATCTGACATTTGAGAGCTGGGCACCTTTCACTTCTGCAAATGCAGCCTTTGTGCATGTTTTGGACCTTTTTCTTCTAACTGTGTGTTTCTTACAGCTCTCAGACTATGGAGGATTAACTCAGAAAGACCTTTCAGTCAAAATGAGTTTCTGAAGGAAACTGCTCCATGTAATAGCCTCCAGCAGCCTGTGAGAAAGGAACAAACAATCACCACCACAACAAATTGTATTTATTTAGCACCCATCACAACAAAGCTATCCCTGGGCACTCGACAAAACTTTCTTGTTTATAGTACAGAGAAGCCGAGGGATCTGAATATGAATTTATGTAAATCGCCATCTACGTTTTGAAACAGCTGTTTGCAACAACTGTTCTGTTAAATTGGTCCCTCTTTTGAATTTTTTGAGTTTAAAAGAGGAAGCAGATCAGAGTTCTCTTTACCAGCTTTCCAACATGTTTGGAGTTTGGTGATATAAAGAGAATGATTTTGAAGGATCTAGCCTTGGGAAAGTATAACACAAGCTATTCTTCCTCCCTTGCTTTTAGCTATAATTCTTAAAAATATGAGCATCATATTGCTCACAAAGTGCATGTTTTTCCCATCTGTGAGCCAGCCAGCCAAAATCTGTCAACATGATATTTGGAAACGCTCAGAAAAGCAACAATGACATTAAAAGCAGTTGAAGCAAGGAGTAAGGGAAAGAGTGGGTGTAGCTGGATGGCAAACATCCTTTCCTGCTAAAGCACAGAGGGGTTGTTATTGTGTGAATGAGAATGGGTAGGGACTGTTTGTGAGGAGTCTGTTGTGATTAAGCCATGTGTGTATTGTCATGAACAAAAGGCATTAACCTGCCTCTTTTACATCCCTACTGCAGCCATGCATTTCCCTTGAGCAATCTTTCTCCTTACTGTGCAAAAATCTTACATCATCCTCGCTCCGGACTTTGAACTGATGATGGACTTTGGGCTCCTTCTGGTCAGAGGAACCAGGAGTCCTCTGTTTCCTTCTCTGCTACATGCCCTTCAGTTACATGATGGGACCGTTTGGTCCACTGCTTCTCATCTGGACCTACCCTTCCTCCTCCAGCCTGTTTTCCTGTAGGAGAAGCTTGCTGGTGCTGCATTACTTCATCTTCACACAATCACAGAATCATCTTGGTTGGAAAAGCCCTTGAAGCTCCTCCAGTCCAACCATGAACCTCACACTGACCGTTCCCAACTCCACCAGATCCCTCAGCGCTGGGTCAACCCGACTCTTCAACCCCTCCAGGAATGGGGACTCCCCCCCTGCCCTGGGCAGCCCATTCCAACGCCCAACAACCCCTTCTGCAAAGAAATCCTTCCTAAGAGCCAGTCTGACCCTGCCCTGGTGCAGCTTGAGGCCATTCCCTCTTGTCCTGGCGCTGGTTCCTTGGCTCAAGAGACTCATCCCCCCTCTCTGCACCCTCCTTTCAGGGAGTTGGAGAGGGCCATGAGGTCTCCCCTCAGCCTCCTCTTCTCCACACTAAACCCCCTCAGTTCCCTCAGCCGCTCCCCATCACACCTGTGCTCCAGACCCTGCACCAGCTCCGTTGCCCTTCTCTGGACACGCTCAAGTCATTCAATGGCCTTTTTGGAGTGAGGGGCCCAAAACTGAACACAGTCATCGAGGTCTTATCAGACCTGGAAGCACGAGACATTGGAGAATCCTCCTTCTCGATTACGTGCACGTATCCGTGCTCTGCTTATCTACTCAATTTAGGGCTGTTTCATGAAGGCAGGGGAGGCAGACTTTGCAGCAGGGTGCTTCTGAAATGTCTCTGGTGCCTTTCCATTTCCTGAGTGAAACGATTTGTCAGTGTTGTCATTAAGCATGAAATATAATTGGTGAGTTCATCACAACCTGAATCTTGTGATAGAGAGGAGCCACTCTGGTAAGGTCCTTCAGGGTAAGATGGGGAGGAGGAGGGACGCGTGTCCCTGAGGCAACGTCAGGGAAGGGTGACAGAGAGCTCTGCCATCACAGGAAGACGGTGTTTCAAGTGAGATGGATTTATAACGCTTTTGTTATACATATTTAATAGATTCCTCATGCCTAAGGAATTGAGACAAACGAAGACATGCAGACGTGTGCTTACGGATGTGGATATCAGCTTAGATTTTCTTCTATAGGCGTGCAGTTTGACTGTTATGGCAGCACACGATGTGCAATACATCAGGTAAAGGGAAGAATAGCGAAAAGACATTTCACAAGCAATTTTTCCTTTGTTCTGTAGTTTAGTCTAACCTTATCTATCAGGAGTGGTTTCTGGTGAGGGCTGCACGTTGTTCTGCAATGCCTGTGAAGCTCGAAGGACTGCACAGATAGATTTTTTTTTTCACAGACCAGGCTCAGACACGTGTATATCAATAAGCAAATAGGAGTCAATTAACGCACTTCAAAGATGAAAATAGATAAATGTTTGAATACCCCAGTAAAGTTGCTACTCCTGTGAGTATCAACAGTAGATGAACCAAGTAAGTAGAAGTTGCTCTATTTAAGTGCCTTCTACGCTGGAAAAATAAGGAAAAAATCAAGGGCTAAAAAAAAAATCACCAGAATACCGTTCTTTTTGTCATTCATATAAATGGCAAGGAATGCCATTCTGCATATGGGGACAAATTACAAGGTTATTGAATCGAAGTATAATATTATTTGTAAACAGTGCCATTCTGAGCTCTGGAGAATTATAGGGAGGAATTTTTTTCAATATTCAATGGCTTAAAAAATATGTGATTACTAGCTCAGGCTACTGGACAGGATAAATAAGAGAATAGCCTTTCTGCTAAATGACAGTGATGTTAAGATACTACGTGCTCAGCATTGATTAGCTTCTAATATCAACCGCATTTAAAGCGCTGGAGAGGAAATACAAATAAAATTGCGTTTTTCTTCTGTTTTGGAAAGATTTTAGCTTTGTGTTGTTACAACAGATGGCTATTTTAATTCACCAGAGACCGCTCAGACATGTAAAAATTGTTTACGCTTTGATTTGCTATAACGCACTTGCTATTAATATTACAACAGTATCTCAGAGTATTGGTCATGGATCAGGACTAAAAGATCCAAGCACTCTAAACATCCAAACAAATGTTTACAATCTAAATATAGGAGTTAGCAGATGGATAGATGCAGTTAGCAAATCATAGAAAAGCACGAGACAACACAAACACTAATGATCTCAATACACCAGTAGCAGAACCGCCACCATATTTTTAGTCTAGTGTTTCGAAAAAGTGAGTTTTCTTTTAATTTAAATATTTGTTTTTCAGCCTAACTGTAAATCTTTTGTATTCTGAACTCGATTTGTCTTTCTGGTGCTGCAGCAAGAGGGGTAAACAGATGCACGCATCTGTGCGGGTACAGTGTTATTCTATAAAAAGCTTCATAAACAAAGCAGACTGAATACTACATCGGCTTATTCTGTAACGGTGACTGCACCAAAAATTGATAAATTTTGTTGTTATGCAGTCATAAATCTCAACGAATCAGGCCCAGAAACATTCCGAGCACAGTGCTGTGTGTTCCCTCTTTCTCTCACCTCTTCTAGTGTCCTCAGGTAGCAATGGGAAACCCAAGAGAGCTCTGGCTAAACCATCTCTTCCACTTTTCATGAGGCTTGAGGTCTTCCCCTTATTCTTTTTTTAAATCCTGTTGTCTGGCAAACTCCCCTGAAGCAACAGTTTAGTGAGGACTTTACCAAACCATCCCTGAAGCCCTTTTGGGCTGGAGAAATAGTGTGCAGGCACTGCAGTGAGGGCTGAGGTCCCTGACCCTTCTACCTATCAAGAAAACAAGAGTAAAATGTCTTTGTTAATAAGAGAAATGGGGTTGACAGTGTTAACATTGGGTGACTAAAGGGTAAAATCCTGCTCTTGTGCTGTGTCCAAGGTGGGAAGCATCAGGTGAAGGACTTTGGGGCTGGGGGTCCTTCTGCCCAGGGTGAAAGTCTTCCCTCCCAAATCCTGACGGAGACGTGGGAGAAGGGCACAGTCCGGTGGAAATGCCAACGGCAGTCAGCTAATATCTAATCATCCTCTTTTCCCCCCTTTTTTTCCCCTTCTGGGTGGTTCTTTCTGATTTTAGATTTTCATTGTGATTATTGACCTGTTTATATATAGCCATAATTCCTTTGTGGTGGGACTTACTATTTTGAGTTTAATAAGCTTTTTATTAAAATTTCATAAAAGAGGGATTTTCTGTATGTCTGTCTGGCACAGATTCAGAGTCAATTTTAGTGTCCTTCCCCTTTGCTAACTTCATATTCTGAATTTAAAGTAGCCATGCGTGTCATTTCTTGGATTTATTCAGTTAACCTCTAGCTTAATAAATCTTTATTATTACTCTTGTTGTCCTGTTTTTCAGTATTAAATGGGTTTATATGTCCCCCTGAGATTTTCTGAGAAAAGCTGTATATCTTTATAACTTCATGTTGCATATTAAGTCTGTAAAAATCCGAGTCCTTTAATTTCCAGTTTTTGCCAAATGCTGTTATTTACTTAACTAAACCACTCTAGTGTTTTATGATGGTGAATCCTCTTGAACTTTTTATTTACGCATAGGAATAAACACAATCCTCTTTCTGTAATGATAGTAGTGACTTCGTAGCTTAATTTTTGTGGTTTTTTCTTTCCCTTCTAGAACAGACCTAGGTAGGATGGAAAAACCACCAACCAAACATTACCCATAGGAACTTTGTGCCACCCAGCATTATTTAACACAAACAATATCCCCTGTAATAAGGTTCTATAGATCTGCTCAGAAAAATTGCTCCTTAGCAAGCAGGGGGTTGTGTTTAATGCTATGGGCTGGATTCTCGGTGGACGTACACGGGGTAGTCACTGATGTTGGTGGACGTAGACTGGAGAACAGCGGCTAGGGATTTATTCTATAGACCTGAAGGTTTGAAGAAGCATTCTTGAGCATCCCATTGTATTATTTCCTACTAACCTGTCTATTTTTTCAGCTTCCAAAACATACACAACCTCATCGGGAAGTGTTTCGTGTTTTCGCTTCCTAAAGCTGCTCTGTAAGTGCTGCCCTGTAAAGCCAAGGGAGGACAGTGGCTGGAGGCAATTAGCTGTGGTTCGTCACCTCGCCAAAGAGATCAAATCCTGCTTTCTGGCAAGCTGACTCACTCTTTGTTATGAGACTGCATCTGAGAAGTAGTAGTCTTCCAGGGTACAAAGGGGGAGGATATAAATAGAGCGTTTAAGGTAAAAATCGAAACTGCCTGGCTACAGCTACAATTTTCTGTTCTTTTAAGAAATAGAAAAAAGCCTGAAAACACATTGTATTCTGCCTCAGATTGTTCCCTTTTTTAGAAGTCTGGCTTTAGCCATATTTTACTTTCAACAGTTCATTTTATGAAGATGTCTGTGCTGTTCTCTGGATCTTAGTTATTTTTCCCAACTGATTCTTAGACCTCCCTTTCTCCCCACCTATCTACCAGCTGACATTTAGATGCACACAGATTTTATTCATATGTTTCCTTATCACTCATTAATCAGCAGTTTAGACTGAACAGCTTGTTTCTCTTGCGCTGAGCCCTCCTGTAAGTGCCATTAGCAGTGATTCATATCTTCAGTGGAGGAACTATTTCCATAGGAATAAACAAGAATTTTGCCACAGCTGGGATCACAGAGATGGTCTTTCAGTTTCTAAACTTATGGCAGAGGTATTTATTTAAATATCATGAATGATTTAGCTTTCTCTGTTTGTGGCACTGTATTTCTTGAAAAGCCTGTTTCTCCTAGTACAGAATTACATTTTCCTCTCTCATTTTACCCTAAGCAATTATTCATAATATGCACATTACCATTGCTTTCTTGGTTCTTCTTTTGCTTTTATGAAACTCTCCCTAAGGAATTTTGCTGTAACATAAAACTTCTTACTTTTTTTTTTTTAAATTAACAAAGTATTATTTAAACGTGGCTTGCAGTGAGACACTTGATGTAGAGATCAATGTAGTAGATTTTAAAGGCTGCCATTGAATTTTAATTCAATGATATAATAAATCCATCATCGCATACACAAAGAGTTGCAATATAAGTGCAGTAGAATTTGATTAATCTGGTCAGATGAATCTCAGAGGCTTTCAAACTTTGTGAATTCTCTTGACTTAATTCAGTAAAACTGCTGAAGTGCTTGGGGCTGAGTAAGTTTGTACCAAATGAGATCTTACCCTTTTTTATTTTCCAAAAAACCTATTGTTTTAAATGAAACTGGGTATGAATTTTTTTTCTGTAGCAAAGGACAGAACCATGCTCTGTAAGTCTGTTATTACTTATTACATGTCTGTGGCATCACTGGTGTGTTCAGTGCCCTTAACAGCTTTCAATCTAAGGCCCTAAGACAGGAGATCACCAAACCATCAGGGAACTTTCCCCATGGATTTGATTGCAAGTTCAGAAAAGAAATAGAGATCACGATAGCAGGAGAAACGCAAGATATGAAAGGATTGTAAAAGCAGGAGGCGGCTCAAGGGATCCATCAAGGTAAAATGGAAATGGGGCATGGAAGAACCTTTTCCACCCACAGATGCAATTTGCAGGCTAGCCAACAAGCTCGTTACAAAATTGACTAGTAATTTCAGGCTGCATTCTCTTCTCGGCCCTCAATGACTGAAAGTCAAGAGAAAAATTCCACACAGCCTTTGAAAAACAAGTCTCAGGTAAGCTATTTCAAGCCAAAAGCACTAACATCTCGTGGCAAATTCGTGTTTCCTGTTTAGCTTTTCATTATCCTTTACCCCTTTTCTCATCTCTCTTTTTCCGCTTTGTTTTATTCCTCATTTTCTACTCCAATATCTTTGCTCAGCGTTCAGCCTTTCCCTAGCAGAATGGGCACCTAGCTGATTGCAGTGGGGACTTAATTCTTCAAACTCTTTTGTGCTTCTAAGAATTTGAAATTAGGCCTCAAACATTTTTTTTTTCCTACCCTTGCTGGTATGTATCACTGCTAGTAGATATTTGATGTTACCCTGATGCACAGTAGTCACCGTTAAAAAATCATTTACACTGGCATCTAAAACTTCTCAGCACTTCTTCGATCAAGAGGAAGAAATAATTGCAGCATCTTGCATTCTATGGTGGTGTAACTCGTGGTGGATGTTGACGTTTTAATGGCAGGCATCATAATTTCAGACAGAACAAAAACGAATATAGGAAAGGTCTGTGGCTCTCAGTTAATGAGGTCATGAATTTTCTTTCTCCAGAATGTTTGGGTAGTAATTTCACTAAAGAAAAATAAAGGAGCTTTGGACTTTGACTAATACCTAACAACAAGAGGGGAAAAAACCCAGAATTCATTAGTGGGAAGCACTAATTACTACTTATTAATAATTTGTGCCTCCCCAAACAAATATATAATGTTTCCTGCCTGAAGATCTTGTACACTCAAAGTCTGATCTAATTTATACTTTCAGTTTAAAGCTAGCCACAAGGAAGGAAAGAATAGACATGATGTGAAAACAATAGTTACACAAAGTAACCCAGATGGTGCTGCAGTCAGTTTGTATACATTCCCTGGGCCATAATGTAATCAAATAACCCCTCTTTTCAGTAAAAAAAAAAGATAAAACCCTTCCCACTTTAATCAGTTCAAGCTGTGTTTAAAAAAAAAAACCCACCACATTATTTTTTTGAGGGATCTGAAATATAAAAATTTGGTTGTTGGTTTTTTTTTTTTCCATGGATGGTCTAACTGTAAGAGAGATAACACCAGAATGAAGGAAATGGAGACTGGGAGAGGGACCAGACAGACAGTGGGCTGTTTGTCTTTGGAGACCATTAAAATTCTCCTGGATGACACCCTGAGCAATCAGAACTAATTGGCCTTGCTTTGAATATGACTCTGATTCTAATCTTAGAATAACTTCGGTTGGAAGAGACCCCGGATGTCATCTGGTCCAACACCCGGCTCAGAGCAGAGCCAGCTTCAAAATTAATCATATTGCTCTGGAGTTTGTCCAGCTGAGTTTTCAACGTTTCCGAGGATGGAAATCCCATCCTCGCAAACAGATAGTGATTAACAGAAACTCCATCCAAGGGGGCCATATGAGGTATCTGCTTCCACCCGGTAGACAGAAATCATGCCTACGGGCACACAAAGGCAATCAGTCATCACCAGCTACTCTTTGTTTCCTTCAAAGGCTCCCATCACACGCTGTACCCTCTTGCAACCAGCATTACATAAGTTCACTTATTATTTGCCAAGAAATAGCAACAACCGAGGTACTTAGCTAATTAGACATTTCTGTCTTTTGCTTTTGACATTTACATCAACTTGAAATTTTGCAGACTAGATTACTGAAAGAATTTTAAATGAATACTGTAGTGATTAAGCATTGAAGATGAATACTAATGCATTTCAAACTGGGTTAGTGCTGTAATGAATTTAACATATCTAGTTTTAAAGTGGACTAATTAACAATTAAGATTCTCAAGTGAAACTTATTTATATCTATGTAAAAAAAAAAAAATATATATATATATATACCCCACCCCTCTGCCTCCCCGGTTTTGGACAGGCAAAGTGCTCAGCCGTGTCCTTGACAGGGTGTAGCTTCTGCAGTTTTCCACCTTCCCTACAGTCAGACATTTTCTCCTTCTCAAGTATCCACTGGGATGTCCAGATCCTTCCACACTCCCTTTTCCCAATAGATGGGTATCCTAAATCATGGGTAGTAAGAACATTTAACCAGTTTCTTGCAGTGTGTGGATTCTGGCCACATGCAGAAAATCACCTGGGTACCAGATGAATATTCATCCCCCAAATTTGGATCCTCCTGGCTGTCACGTAACCACGTAAACACCTATGGTCACCTTCCCTGGGTCCTTTAGAGGCAAGCTTACAGTGTTCCTTTGCATTTTCAGGATAATGATAACTTTTCTTTTTCTTCCCCCCGCCACCTCCTTCAGTTCAAATAGAGCAGAAAGGGATAAGAGTGTTATTCCCTTTGGACTACAACATCTCTGACAGGTGAAAATTGCTGTCTCCCAAAGGGGATTAGCACAGCATTAACTTCCTTGTCAAATATAAATGTCAGGTTAATTTTGTCCCCACCTTGATATTCAGAAAATACAAGCTTTTATTCTAAGATGACTAAAAAAGTTCCCGTGTGCGTATTTTAATTACAGTGGAAATGGATTTATCTATCTGTAGATCCTGGAGTGCATGCGTGTGTATGAGAGACTTTCAAATAAATATCTTCTATTCATCATTTTTGTTTACAGGCTTTAAGGCTTGAAAGGACCACGGGGATCAGTTCCTAGACTAACTGCTTGGAAAACATAGGCCAAAAAAACTTCACCAAATAATTTTCTCATCAAGCCTGTAAGTAGATAGAATGATCCAAACGTTGCAGCATTTTGTTAGCACATGAAGTACAGCTGCCTGGAAGCTAATGATAAGGGACAAGGTAACATATCTCTGTTGTCCAAGTGAAGGAAAATACTAATGGATAAGAAACCAGCATAAATGCTGAGTTAAAAGTAAGCAGAGTAAACACGTTGTAAAGTTTTTTTCAGTACGAAGAGGTTAACATATGATTTGTGACATGGGTAAAGAAATTTAGCTCAAATAAAAAGCATTATGTTTTCTAAACCTATTGTTGCTGCCTATGGTAGGAAAGAGCTGAAAGTGTGTATATCACAAAAAAAACCCAACTTAGTTCCACTTGGGCTCTAGTTCTCTGATTCACCCTCATCCCCTTTAACTTACCTGAGATCTCTACGACTTGTCTTTGACTCACCTACCAAGAATTAGGTTGCAATTTGATTTTGACTTGTAAAGTTACAATTAAATTAGATATCTACTGGTGCAGCTCCAAAAAGGTCTTTAGAAAGGTTGAAAATAGTAACAGCAAGAAATTTCAGGAAGTTTTATACCTCAGTAGTGGATTAGTCTACTGAATTATTTACTCTCAAAGAAGAGTGTTGTTCAGCAAAATTTGCTGAGGGACATTCATTTCAATTAATCATTTATAATCAAAACAGTTTGTCTTCAAGGGGAAGGAATCGATATTGTCGATATTGTTAGCCACCACTGTTTGGTGTTCAGGCTTGATGCTTTCTGGTATGGTCTAGCGTCCCAACAGAATGTGCTCAGCAATTCCTGGGAGCACTGAGCATCGTATAGGATTGGACCCACCTTCCCCCTGACAGCACAGATTGCTTCTTGATAAATGGGGTCAGAAGCAAAATAATCTGAAAGGGTTTTGAAAATTGAATGTATTTTTTCCCCTTGTTTCCTGAATAGTCTTAAAAAACTGCTCCTTAAGGTTGGCAAGGATGATGCTCACAAGGATAAATTCCCCAGGTCGGACTTCAGAGGGTGTAAATCAGTTGTGAAGGAGCTGCACTCTGGTGTGAGGCTCTTGTACGCACTTAGCCAAACACACACGAGATTGATATTATTTGTTGGAGTCAACCAAACCCAAAAGAGACACAATGAAAACTAGAACAGGGGCAACAAATTTCCTATGACCTGGACAGGCCCCAGCTCTACTCATGTTTTTCTTCTTGGTGTTATCATCCTCTCCGGCATCCCAGGATGTCAATGCGGGGCTCAGCGATCGTTTAGGGTAGAGTCTTTTGGACTGACAAGGTTTGGGCACATGTTGAGGGGTATTCAAGGGCACGTCAACACACAGCAGTGTGAGAGCTGCTGCTTCTCTTGAGCTGGTGGCAGGATGGAGCAGGGCTGGTGGCTCCCTCAGGTGGGTGGAGGTCAGGATCAGGCCCGAGGGGAAGCAGCAACAAACCCAGCCTGTGGTAGTCAGGAAGGGCCATGAGTTCCTCAGTGAGTGACAGGTCATGAAATGCATGAATGACAGTATCCAGGGGAGAAATGCTGCAGAGATACACGCTCAGGGCATTGGAGAGGATGTGAAACAGCAGAATAGAGGCTTGAGCTTCCTGGGAAAGGAAAGCACAGCCCTGCACAGCTGTAATGCCCCATCCTCCACCACACTCTTTATTTACATGAATACCACCAAAGTCTGAAAACATTTACTAGTGCGAGTCCACATCATATTATATTTTCTCAAAATTCACTTACGAATGGCTTTTGTATAATTTAGTTTTCTGTAACTGATTTTTGTTATAATTTTTTATACTGAAATATTTTTTCCAAATCGTAGCTTTTAATGTTTTGATTATTTATGTGCATGCATATAAACCCCTTACAAATACTATATATGTATAATATATATAAAAAAATCTCTATATAATGTTTATAATCTAAAACATTAATGGTGGTAAACAACATTTATTTTACTACCTTAATAGACAGTTATTTTGGGAACGAAAACCAAAGTTTTCAAAATACCAGGAGAAAAGAAAGGTAAATGGGGAGAAAATGTGATCTTGGATAAACTCTGAATATTTTCTCCTGTATCCTGTGTTTCGTTCCAAGTAAAGCAAAGGGCTTGTGAGCCTTCTGCAGATGGAGGGGCTGCTGCTGGCTGGCGTACGTGCAGCTGGGGATGTGCAACAAGCAGGTGCAGCGTTTGTAGTTGTTAATAAGCAGAGAAGTGCCAGAAGTTCTGCATATGCACTCGTTGGCTTTGTAAAGCAGTGCTCGGAGGGCAGGAGGGGAAGGGGAAGAACTCCCCAAGAGCCTGCTGGAAGTGCCTTGGTTTTACTAGATCATGTAGAGGGAACGGGTTGGACATGGTCATCAACGGAGGGTTGATGGTTCAGGTTCAGGAGGCAACTTGCGGCATTTACAGTTGGTAAATCATTTCTGTTTCACAGAAGTTGTCCTGGTTTTGGCTGAGATAGAGTGAATTTTCCTTCTTAGTAGCTCGAACAGTGCTGTGTTTCGGGTTCAGTGTGGGATCTGGGATGAGCAGAATGCTGATAACACGCTGATGTTTACGGTTGTTGTGGAGAGATCAAGGTCTCCAACTCCCCCCGTCCTGCCCGTGCGCGGGTGCACAAGAAGCTGGGAGGGGGCACGGCCAGAGCCCCGGACCCAAATTAACCCGTGAAATATTCCCTATCGTGTAAGGTCATGCTCAGGGTAGAGAGGAGGGGCGGCCGGGAAGGGGGGGTTCTCTCTCGCTTCCGGGATTGCGATGGCGGGATCTTGGTGTTTGGGGATCGCTGGCGGGGAGCGGGCTGGGTGTCAGTCAGCGGGTGGTGAGCGATCGCGTTGTGCGTTACCCATTTGTACTTCCTATTACTGTCAGTGTTTTGTTTTATTACAATTACTAAACTTGTTTTTATCTCAACCTACAAGTCTCCCTTTACCTGTCCAACTTACATCGCCCCCCAGCATCCCCCGGGTAGGGGGAGGGTGAGCGAGCAGCCGTGTGCCAGATTCAAACCACGACAGAGGTCAAGAAGAGAGCAGGGTCCTAGGATAAATTTTGACTTCTTTATAAAAATTCCTCCAAAATCTTTACAAAGAATTGAACGTTTCTCTTGGGGAAAATAGAAATGAAAATGTCTAGTCATCGGCTGATGTGAAAGGCGGAATTTTCCACAGTCATTCTAAAGTCGTTTGATGCCGATTTGGGTTGGATTTATATAACATTCACCTTCTGTCCTTCATGGACTTTATCTCTCAGTGTCCCCTTCAGGTCTCTTCTGCAGCTGGATTTCCATGTCCGGTCTCTTGGCAGCAGAGCCTTTTCTGTGCTCGACCCCCTCTAGCACATCAGGATTGATCTGCAGCTCACACATTTGCTCAGAGACAGGCTGAGACCCAGTGGGAATATCACGCTCCTGAGCTCTCCCGAGGGACCAGAGCAAGGCAGGAGGCCGTGCCATAATGTTCAGAGTGAAAAAATGATGATTATTCAGGACTGTAATAGCATTTTTATCAGTTGAGAACACTTAAAGAAAATGTCTAGAGGTTTCCAAATTTACAGTTTTGGGGTTTCAGCCTAAAACAACAATAACAAGGCAGTGTTTGAGTTTCTTGAAAAAAATATACATTCCCTATCAAAAGGAAAGGCTTTTCCTGACAAATTAATTTAGTTACTAAATCAGTCCAGTTTCAAGAAAGTGATTCTACCAATCCAAGCAATTGCTTTAATTATACAAACACACAGCTTACTATGAGAATCGTGCTTTCCTCCCTTATCTAGCAACATCTGTCTTTGGGGATGGTCAAGAGATTTGTCAGTTACTTTTTCCATTAAATTAATTCTATATGTCAATTAATGTATTTTAGCTTTGTTCTATCTTTTTTGTATCTAAGAACAGGAGCTATATCAAGTTAGAAAGTAAATAAAGCAGAGAATGCTTCCTCTTGCACTCTGCAGATCTACATTATTTGTCGAAGTTAAATATATCTGGGACATTCAAAATGGATTAATTGTGTCTCACAAGGTAACCAGAATAGCTTTTCCCCCCCAAATGAGGTCACATTCTAATAAAATAATTTACAGTTTTTAGTCATACGTTGTAATAAGTCATTTGAAATCAACTGTAGGCCACTCAACTTGTCAGATCCTTGTAAATGAAGATAAATGATGAGAAGAAAAACTGAAAAAATGTCCTGACTGTTATCTGAAACATTATTAAAATATTACAGAATTACTTAATGGAGGTACATCAATTAATGAAATCAATCTGGTTATCCAACTGCTCCAATAAGCAAAATAGAATGAATCTATCTGGAGCTCTGACTGACCAGTATGTGCATAGTTGTCTAAGGTGGAAGGAATGAAGAAACATGAGGCTAGGCTATGGAGAACATCCTCAGAAGGTTGGGAATGTCCCACCAAAGTGCCACTTGACCTAAGCCCCAAAGCTTGGGTCATTGTCTTGGGAAGGGGAGTGGACACCGTGTGGGACTCCACTCCTTCCAGCATGGCTCCAGCTCCTGGGGAAGGTGCTCGGGTGGCTCAGGACACCAGACGTGTTTGCACTGCTAGGGAAAGAGAGTACTTTGTATCTATTTAATTTTAGTTCTCCTAGCACCTTTTGGCTCAAGATAGTTTTATCTTTCGGTTTGCTTTAGCAACACAAGTTAAAAACAATCATTTTCATGATATTGCTTGTTTTTTGAATCCCTGACTAAAGAATGCATCAGAGTTTAACGTTTGTCAGAGCGCATAAATAGTCTTAAATGGTGACTGCAGGTGTGGACTTTTAGAATAATAATCAGTTCATTATGCATTGTTACCAAAGCTGGTACTATTACCATTATTAATACCATTATCCTTTTTCAATCATTGTGTGCAGCCCAATATTATTGCCTGTCACTCAGGCCGGTAACCTGGCACCATCTTTGTGATCTGCAGCTCCTCACATCCAGGATGTGTCGAAACCCTGCCAATTCTTTCTGCATAACAGCTCGCAGATCCTTGTTCAAGCGATCTTCATCCTGTATCTTGATTACTGAAGCACCCTGCCTTTATTCAGACCCATTCTGAACAATGTTGCAGAGAATATTTTTCCTCTCCATCATCTGAACTGTGTCATAACTCTTGTTTTATCCCTCTGGAGCACA
This sequence comes from Strix uralensis, assembly GCF_047716275.1. NCBI lineage: Eukaryota > Metazoa > Chordata > Aves > Strigiformes > Strigidae > Strix > Strix uralensis. Next base: position 101,283,300 of record NC_134012.1, on the reverse strand, counting down.
GGGGAGGGGGGACTACACATGTATTTCCATGTCCATTGGTGGCCAGCCCAAACTTATCAATCACTGAGGATATAAATATCAAAGGAGGAGGAAATGATTTAAACTGGAAGCTAATTCTGGCATAAAATCAAATGGATGTAAATTAGTTATGAAAGACTGGAAATGAGATGGTTTCTAACTACACGAGGTGTAAAGTTCTGGAACAAGCTTTCAAACACATTAGTGGGGAAAAAATATTTTGTGCTGGAGGTTATTATGTTTATCAAGGCAATTCTGTGAGAGCTTTCCTAGCGCCAGAAAATTAAGCTTGTGATCTGCATCATTTGGCAGCAGATTCGCTGGCATCTTTATTTAAAGATCCAGTTGTTGTTTGTTTGTACATCATTTCAGTTCTATTAATCATATGCTGCAGGGGTTGGTCTGGTCTCCTGCAGAAGCTGGATGGGATGTTTTTCCGTATTCATACTTTCTTTGACCTGTGTAATGGGGAGAATGAAGAGGGAAGGGAGTTGTCTGTGAGTTTTAGTGGAGAGTAGTCATAGCTAGAGAGAGAAGTCAGGGTGCACCACAGCTCCTCATGGTATTAATATCCCTGGTATTAGTACAGTTGGGGTGATTTACTTCCTTGCTTAAGGGTGATACCGATTGCTTGATTTGAGACCAGGAAGGGACAGTTTGGAGATCATAGTGTAGGTTTTTCTGTCATCCGCTGAAGCATGGGGTGCATGATCCATACTCAAGTCTCATTCTGAGTGTTTTATTTCATAAGTTTCCTGCTATGCAAGGAAATAATTTCCATTGATTTACCAATCATTTCCATTAATCTTTCTTCCTGTGGCAAGTTGCAACTGTGCCTGTTTGTGGAGTTTGGTTTTTTGTTTGTTTTGGGTTTTGTTGTTGTTTTCGTTTTCTTTCATGGTTCATTTGTTATATATTATTGAGAAAAATATTAGGGAAAAAGTTTTCACAGTGAGGGTTGTCAAACAGTGGAATAGGGGCCCAGAGAGGTTATGAAATCTCCATCCTTGGACATATTCAAAACTGTTTTTCCTAAGCAACGTGATTTAACTTTCAAGTTGGCCCTGCTTGGAGCAGAGAATCCAATACCAGATGATCCTCAGAGGTCTTTCCAACCTAAAACACTCTGTGACTCTGTAGAACTGCAGAATATGTAAACAGTGGTGGATGGGAATGTGTGACACGGACATCTGTTTAATACCCATGAACTACTTGACTTTTGCTGGTAGCTGTGAAGTCCAGAACTTGCAAACCCAGTGTTCCCTTCATCCTATATTCCTGTATGCCTCTCATTCATCGATGAGATCTCACTTTCTCTGTGTCATGGCCACCACCCTACAGAGTATCCTTTCTGTTCGTTAAATGCATGAGTAAAACTTTTCAGATGAGAGCTTTAAAAGGAGAGCAACAAGTATCAGATGGTAAATAACATGCTTAGAATATGCATTTGACCTAAGATTCTCAACAAGAAGAAAATTGTTCATGAATAACAAATAAGGGTATACTATTCATCAAAGAGATAGAGTTCCACACTTCTGTTTAGTAAAATATTTGGACATCAAATTTAAACTGTAATGCCTCAGGGTATATTTTTTTTTGAAATTTTTTATCAGTTTTACCCCTTAACAGACAATATTTTATAGGTCTTGACCAGGCACTGGGGCTTGTCAGTGGATTTCTGCACGATGAAAAGTGGTGCATGTGATCAAAAACAGAATACATTTTTCTGTTTCATTCTGTACATTCAAATTCAGGTTTTCCCCTAAGGCTCCTGGATGCATTTCTTGGTTGCTATGACTGAAGTGAGGGAATTAAGTTGCACTCTTATAACTGAACAAGATTGATGCTGACAATGTAATGTGGGTTTGATTTCAACTTCATTCCAGCTTTGCCATTTTAGACAAAGATTTTCAAGAGATCGAAAAATTAGGATCCTAAAACCCTCCAGAATTTCATCAGAATTTATATCTGTAATATTTTGAAAATCTCAGCTTAAAACATTTTTTTATAAACCTGCCTTAAAACAGAGCCTATGAAGTTCTTTAAATAATTAAAGAGCAAAAATGTTCCTAGTTTCAGAACCATGGATTTAATTTGGATTTATAAAAGAGGGGACTTGGCAAAATTGCTTTTCCAACTTTCTGCCTCTGTCTTTAGCACATGAGAATATTGTGCTTCTTAATGATGCATGTTATCTGTTTTACTGTCCTAGACTTTAATTCTGGGGCAGTGTTCGTATTTTCAACCTATTCAGCAGAAAAATCGTCTTACTGTAGAATCTTCTCAACCAAGTTGCCTGAAGGTCACTTTGAATAATAATAAAGCAGCTCTCTCCTCTTCTTGATAAGGTCTTTGCTGAAACAACCACAGTCCCAGTTGTCCCTTCCTTGAAAAAACAACCCTAGGGAAGATTCATTGAGACAACATTGGTGTGAGCAGTTTTTATTGTCATTCTGATGAGAGAACACTGGACTTCTAAGAAAAAGGTCATAATGTCTTATTAATAGTTATTATAAATTAAACTACACTAGTGAAACTTGGAGACATTCATATTTGGACCCTACTTCTGAAGGCTTTGAAAGAAACACAGGCAAAGGAGCTCAAACATAACTTTGCTATAGCTGGAAGTCGCTCTTGAAATATTCTTTAGGGTCCAAAAGTAAGGGTGTCAATAAAAGAGTATTAAGAATATCTGCCTTAAATTTGTTTGTTTCTTCTTAAATGCATCAGGTTGGCAAAGTGCATTTCTTCCCCTCTAGGTTCTTACATGATGGACACCAACCAGAACCTTCTCTGACTCCCACCAGGAACCGTACGGTGTGTCTTCATAAAATATTTTCAGGGAAACAAGATACACTTCTCTATTCCTTCACTCACCAAAGCCAAAGCTCAGTCTATATTCAGAAAGTGTGATGAACAGGTACCTAGTCAGGTGGAAGAGCTTCCTCCAGCCAGCTTGGAATTCCTGACTTGTACACGTACAGCTATTTATATGAAAATTTTTTCCTTGCTGTCAACAGCCATAAATATGAATGAGGTCAGTTAGACCAGGACACTCTAAATAACACTGAATTCCCTTATTGGTGGCAGCAGTGTCTTGCTGATTCACAGATCTCTTTATGGTTCTTCACTTTGGGTGTCCTATTTGTGCTAAATATCAAGTGGAATATCAAGTGGAAACAGGTTCTTGCAGGATCTGGGGGAGGTGTGAAGGATACAGATCTGTTAAGGTGCAAAGCATATAAGCATCATTTATTTTTGAATGTGTCTGGTAGGAAAAAGCTGCAATATCACCGTTAGGAAACGACGTCTGATTCTTCTGATCTCACACCTGTATGGAACATGGTAGTAGAAAACCATATCCAGCAAGGACGCTGCAGGACGCAGCAGTATGGGGCAAGCTCAAACATTAGTATATGAGGTGACAGAAAATCTCGTATATAACGAAATTTTTCTTAATGTATAGCAAAAAATGTTTGGGAGAAAGATTGAAATATTTTTCAACATTCTTATGTAGTAAACAATTAGAGGCAGATTAACCAACTACTGTCTTGCAGTGTTGTTCCTTGCCACTGAATGAAGGATCCAAGATGAAATTGCCCGTATGGGTTCCACACGTGCATTTTCCATTGTGTCTGTGCTCAGGAACGGCAGAGAGGAAACACAGATGACAGACCATCCTTTCACAATCAGGTAATGGACATGAGTAATGTATACACATCAAAAACCTGTCTTGTATATGCCTGGGATACCATGGAGATAAGTTTAGGGAGGCAGAACTTCTGGGGTCTCAGTTCAGCAAGCACTGTGAAGAGCTTCTTAGCCAAATCACCATTTCTGGAAATTCTGTAGGGACAGAATTTGCTGTGAATCTTTAAGCCTTCCCCAAATTTCTGTATTTAGATTAAGTATTTTATTATTTTTCTATCATTATTTTGCTTTTTTAAAGAAAAGTGTGCAGATGGAAGTGGATGCAAGCTGAAAATCAAGGACTTTAATTGAGAAGACAGTCTCTAACTCAACAGAATTTTTTCGTGCACGGCTAATTACACGCACAGTTATGCACATAGCAATCAATATTTAAGAACTTCATTGCCAGGACAATCAGACCACTGGAAGGTTTTGCTGCGTAAACATGGAGAGGTGAAGCAGATTGGCTAAATTTGTGAAATTTATGCACATAAATTAAGGATATGTAGGAAAAGGGATCCCTTTCATGAGGCCAACTCGTGTCGTATGTTAGTCAAACACAAACCATACACGCACACTATGCACAGACACTCTATGAATGTAATATGCCTGAACCATATACAGCAAACATCAGTTATGGGTATGAGCCTCAGGCTTTACTGCCAAGATCTGCCCTCAAGCCTCCCAAATCCCTTAGAGACAGTCCAGGAAAGCGATGCATTTTGTACAGAAAAGGGAGATTGAGTTAGAGACCACCTAAGCAAGTTGTATGGAGTCCATTGGACCAGCTGGGATGCACTTGAAGGTGCCAAAGGAGTTGGCTGATATGGCTGTTAAGGTCTGTCTATCATTTTTGAAACCACGTTGTGGCTGGGAGACATTTCTGGCTGGAAAAGAGCAAAAATCAAACCCATCTTCAAGAAGGGCAGACAAGAAGAGGATCTGGGGAGACACAGGTCTTGCCAGCTTATCCTCAGTCCCTGGGGAGGCTGTGGAGAAAATCCTCCTGGGTGCTTTTCAAGACATCTGAAGGACAGGAAGAGGGTTGGGAAGAGGTTTTTTTTCTCACCAAGCTGACTGCTTTTTGCGATGAGCTGACTGCCCCTGCGGATAAGGGAAGAGCAGCTTATTATGTATAGCTTGACGTCAGCAAAGTGTTCAGCACAGCTTGCCACCGTAGCCTTCTAGCCAAGTTGTTGAGATATGGACAGAAATATTTATGGACAGTGGATTAACTGAATTAAGTCATCAATCCTTAGTTGATTTCCCTTAGCTTTACTGTGAGTTCCTTTGTGACTTCATTTATATTAGCAAATACCAGCTGTCACCAACCTCTGTTGGGATGCAAATCCTGGGTGCTAAGGCAAAGTTTTGCTTTTTAAATTGACCAAACATTAACTTTTCTCTTTCTGTATCAATGATGGTTTCACAGCAGAATGTGCGTAGAGATTCATATTTCATTCTTACTTTGTCCAAGTCAATTTAGAGTCTCTAGACCTGACTGGCATGCCAAGCAATCCTGCTGCCCCTCCACAGCAATCCCTGGCAAAAGAATTCCCCAAAGTGAGGCTACTGCCTTTTTTCTTGACCTATATTCGTTCAGTCCTCCTCAATATGTCACCCAAGAAGGTCATGGCTTGTATTGTCATAGGACATATTGTATATATTCAAAAGAAGGCTGGGGTCACAGAAAAACAGCAGAGATTACAGAGTCTTTCATGGCTCCTGAATAAAAATTAAGCAGTGGAGTTGCAGGTTAGTACCTCTGCAGTCATGGGACTGTAGCAGAATGCAGAACCGCTGTTTTTAAATATTACTACTGGAATGGAACCAAATCAGATGTTTGACTTTCAACAAGAAAAAAAAAAATAGCCTAGTTTAACGTCTCTTCAATATTTAATTTATGTTCCTGCCACCTTTTCCTGTATGGCTTGCTAGTTTCAGTCCTTACATTTTTATTTAAAATATCTTTATTTGTTTTATTGTTGTTTTTTTGTTTTTCTGGGACAAATTCTCTTCATCTTGTATCACCGTGACTTCAGAGTAAGTCAGGAAGACTCATTCTAGACTTACGCTAATTTAAAACTAACTGTTAGCCTAAGGGAGATACCAGATTCAGACGAGTGCCACTGCATGCTTTCCCCTACTCCAGTCAGCTGTAGAAATTATGTGATCTCCATTTCTCAGTGGTGAATACAGCTGATTTTAGATATAAAGCTGACTTGTACAGTAACCACACATGGAGGCTGGAAGCACATGAGTGGGCTCAGCAACTCTTCGTCTGACAGTAGTTGCCCAAAGCCGTCACCGTGGAGGTGGCCAGGGAGGACATGTCCCTGTGGATAACGTGAATGGAGATGCTGTTACATCCATCTGCATGTAGTTTATTCCCTGTAACACGTAAGTTAACTTTGATCTCAGGATATTTATAGAATGTTTTTCACTTGCATGCTGTGCTAATATCTTTTTTCATTCTTGGCTGCTCTTGGGTTTTGTGGCTGATTCAGCTGTTGTATGTGTTCTCATCTTTTCAGTCTATAAGAGACTCTCAGTCTTCACCTTTTTCTGTGATTTTAGTCTGCATTTTACTGTGCAGATTCTCAAATCGCTTTCTCTCTATTATAGTGCCTAAACAATATAATATAAACTAATAAATATACTCGGAGATGTTTAAGGCTTTTTCAGGTAAGCCATGACAGTTAGTTTAGTTACATTAAGAAGGAAAAGAAAAATATACAATATACTGTGAAAACACAGCACAATTACTTTTATTTTTTTCTTACAGTTCTACCCACCACCACTACCAGAGCTCTGATACACATGTCTGGTAGTTACAGCATCCCAGGTAACTCCAGTTCATAGAGAGAAGAGGATGGAGAGGGAAGACAAACAAGCGCAGGAGGGAAATTAAATCATTCATCACAGCGTCTTGAAACTAATCCAAGAAGTGAGGATGCACACAAGTGGTTGAAGGGCATGTCTTCCTGTTAACCAGGCTCCGACTCATCAAAAATTCCTACAGGTTAAAAAAAAAAAGAATTAATTAGCTATATTAAAATAAGATGTGGATGCATTGATTCACTGTAGTGGGTACTTGGGCATCCACTCACAGGAATTCTGCTGAAGCCTGCAGAGGAACTAATCCACCTTCCAGCTCAACATCTGTTTTTAGAGGAGGGCAATAAGTAATACATGAGATACCTCTGAAGATAAACTAACAAATCAGTATAGACAGCAAAATGTTCTTTGAGATGAAGATAATATTTAGTAGCCTCAAGGCAAGGAATGTATTTCAGCGCTGAGAGAAATAAAGACTACTTACAGAAAGCAATTCATGCAACTACAAAGGCCATAAAGAGAATTGTGGCAGCAAGGAAGAATGTGTACTTCAAAGGTGAGCACCAAAATATACAAACTGAATTCAGGGACATAATTAGATGAAAGACAGGAGCTGCCAATGTGATAAGTGTCTTTAAATACAGCAAGCAATGAACTGTTATTCTGGAAAAATATGAAAAAAACCATCTGAAGCAAGTAGATGAACATGTCAGACTGTTCCCTCACTCGAGGTGAATGGAGTAAAACAGCTGAGCTGACAGAGAGGAGCACTGGGCTGAAGGGACTAGTAAGTTTGCCATTGACAAATTTACTCTGAATCTTCCTCATCAATAATTAACCAGTTGTCGGATAATTACAGTGTTCATACCAGGCTGGTTTCACACAACACGGATGGGACAACACTTGGGTGCAATCGACTGCCAAAGGACCTGTCTGTATCGCTTCGGTAAGTGTTTGTATGAACAGTGCCAATGAGCATGGGATTTTACTCAAGGAGAAGATCAGGACGTTTAGAAATCAATATACTCGAGTGGTGTATGTCAAAAACATACTGATAAAATGCAGTGTTGAATTCCTAGAATTAGTCACTTATTTTTATAGACTCACTTTGGCAATTGAGGGGAACCTGAAACAAACCAATCAAAACTGGTTTCACTCTTTCTGCCTCTGAAAGATCCTTCCAAGGGTGAGATGAGCACACGGGTATCCTGCCCCGGCAGTCAGGCACTGACCGTGTCCAGAGCAGTTTATTGGGATTTACCAAGGGAAAGGTCTCGCCATGATGCTGCAATGGAATAGAAACCTTGGTAACAAGGAAATGTCAAAAAAAATATTGAGGTTTCTCCACATGCAAACTTATTTGATCTAGAAAAGTTTAGATATTTTTATTGTGATATTATCCTAACTGACTCTTCCATCCCTAAGTATTAAACTTAAATGTATTTATATAGCTGTTACTCAAGAAAGAGTATTTCATCTGAAACTCTTTAGCAGTAGAGAGAGCAATTCTTTGCTGTGCTCTATCTTTGTGCTTAATCAACTCCTTTCAACACAGAATCTTATTAGCAAATCCCTTGAGGAGCAATTCTTGTTTGTGTCGGAAAGCAGAATAAAGTTCTTGTACATTCAGTGATAATGGGTTGGTTACATGCCACGTTTTATGAAAGGCATTATCTCTAATATGTGTAATTTCAAAAAGACTGGAATATACATTTATTTTGATAGTGAAAAATGAGTTTTAGAAAGTGACAAAGATTTGTGATTACTCTGTTGGTTGGACCCTATTCCAAATTCTCTGAGCTAAGGAGAAGAAAAAAAATAAAATCTGTGTAGTTTGATGAAGAAATGAAAAGGTCATAACCTGATGAATACCTGAATGAGCTAAAATGAACCTAGCTGAACCAAACCAGCTCAAAATTCATGTAGTTTAGACAAGAAGCCATATAGAATGGACAATATTTTGGTTTTGATCTTTGTTAAAATACAAGATTCAGAGACTAAATAGGATAAAATGTGGTTTTGTTACACCTATGTAGTTCCTGACTAATATTTGATCTGTTCTTAAAGCTTCTTTTAGTGCTGGATAATCTACCATTTCTCTAGGAAATCTCTCAGAGTGCTTAACAGGTACGTACGCATCATCTCATGCTCTATCCATTTTGCAGACCTCTGAAAATTTGGAGGAAAATGAATTGTCTCACTCTCAGTCAAGAAGCAACCACACAGTTTTCTCAGCGCCTCCCATCACTCAACCAGAATTGATGGGGGCACAGTCTACTAACTGTGGGTGAAGGGGAAATCCATGGAATTTGCATTTCACCCCTTAGTACAAAGGGAAAAACCTAGTACACAAACTACTTTGCCTCCCTACCCTACCCCACGTTTATCAGAGAGCTATGAATTACTGTTCTGCTTTGGGCTTTTTATTACAGTAATGCAATTACTTTTGTCAAGAAATATACCACTTAACCTGATTCTTAAAAAGAATGGTTAAGGATTCTTAATAATTAATAAAATGACATTTCTTTAAAAAATGTCACCAACTTTATTATACTGAAGTTGGCATTCACAATCACTTAAGTACCTACAGAATGAGAATTTCTTTAGCTGTTACTGGAATCTGCAGAGAGGCAGGACATGAGCTGATTGGATGACAAATGCTAAAAGTCTGGTGAAAGACTAAGCAGGGTCTTTGCAAAAGCTGAGGTTTTATCCATCCAATTAGAGTGAGATAGCAGAAGCTAAGTCCACCTAATGAAAGCTTTGGGTTCTTGTGTATTTAGGAACTCGGTTGCCAACGATTTATGCTAAATTCAGGAGCCTAAACCCCCTTGTGTTCCTGACTACAGTGTGTGTCTAAACCAAGGTCTGTATTCCTTGCACACATGCAGGTAAAATTCTTGTTGGTATTGACTAAAATTTTGTAGATGAATATAAAGTTTGATGGGCATATAGCAGATAAACATTAGCTACAGGGGGTGCTCTGTCACATCTTGCATCGATTTTTTTTTTTTTTTTTCCGCCTGATCTCTTCAGGCAATCCACCCGTGAATGAAGATTTGAGAGTTGAAAAACATGTTCAGCTGTCAGCTTTGAGTTTGGCTCGGTGTACATGTTGCTCCAACTCTCAATTATTCCCTAATCTACCAGACCTATGAAGCAGGTAGATATGACCTTTGAAAATAATCCTTTTAGAGAGGCTTGTGAAGATGGAATATGGACTTGAGTAGCTTGACCTGATTTAATCAGCAAATCCCAATTCATTGAAACGAAATCATTTTGCAGAAAATACAACAGTTCTGATGGAACTTTCATTAATTCACAGGCAGGAGCCTGTGGGAACTGGCTGCTTGTAGACCAGCTCACCTGACTGCTTGGAGGTAATCCACTCTCTTACTCCAAGGCATCCCTACCCATGGCTTGCAGGCAAATTCTTCCTCCTAGTTGCAACCAAGGCTCCCAGATCCCTCCCTGCGTTGAATGGGTCTTTGCCGTGGAGGTAAGAACTCCAATTACAGCCAGAAAAACTACTCACTTGTGCAAACTTTCTGCAGCGTTGAGGTCTAGCTCCACCTCACCTAGCTTCCACCATGTCGGTGAAGATCAGAGCTAGGACTGCGGCCGTCTTCATCTGTATGCAGGAATTTGTTAGGGGCAGGCACTTTCAAGGAGCGATCCAAGCCATCTAAGGTCCGAATCTGATTATTTTAACACTTTCTATGTAGACTCTCATCCTAAATTCTTGTAATAAATGACTTGTAACTTGTGTGACCTTTCATACCAATATATTACCAGTGACAATATTAATGATACTTTACAGGCAAGGAAAGATTTACCATATCAGGCTGTCTGTAGAATTAAGTGCAATGTGCTTCAGTCCAAGTAAATGGCAAGACTGGACCCAAATTATACCCACATACATATATAATATATGAGAAATCCTGAATTCATTTGGATACCTTCAAGGAAGCTGAACCCTACAGTGATTAAATTGCAATAAACCAGCAATTACTGTGCATGCCACTCCTTGGAGAGGGGAAAAAGTCTTGGCTGTAAGACCCATTTAAAAGCAAAATAGATCAGTCGCTAAGTAGTTGCCAAGATGTGAGCCTGAAATCAAACCCTTTTAAATGCTAAGTATGAGAAATAAAGCATTGTAATTATTTACACAATACTTCTTGTGTTGGGCTTGCCCTTGCCACTTTGTTACTGAAAATGGGGATGGAATGAAAATCTGTGTCCTGACTGGAATGCTTTGTAGCAGCATGAAGTCCTTGAAAACTGGGCTGTCACTGCGTACCCCACAGGTGAATCGTTGGCTGGGGAGCTCCACAAAGCTTGTAACGGTTGTGTCTACCAGGCAGGCATCTTAAACCCAGTGGTGTGACTCTCCCTGACTTTTCCATGCGTGTTTAATGAGCTGCCCGGGCTGCGATTTCCTCCCTCTCCCCTTCTTCTCTCCAAGAGGATATCAAGGTTGTGAAAGAGCAGAACATGAATAGTCAGCTAATCAAATCAGCGAACGCTGAAAAGGTCAAAGCCGTTGACTTTCACAAGCTGTCACGAAAGGGAACCGCGGCGTTTGAGCACTGTGCAGAGAATTCAACCCAAATTTGAAAGGGAAATACAAATTGCCTCTCTACCCTGGGTGCTGAACTAGCAGGAGCAGCAAGAGAGAGCCTCACCGATCACACCTTCACCGCTCTTTATTCCATCTTTCGAAAGCCCAGGGCCTGGATCCCCTGTTGCCGACAGATTGCTGCACACCAGCAGACTTCCAGTAACTTACTGGGGCGATCGTTGCTGGCACCAGCCAAGGCACAGCCTGCTGTTCTGCCTCTAGACCCCAGTCCCATTACCCAGCTACTCACTGAAATAATTCAGGGAGTGCCATCTGGAATTTACTTATTGATGCCATTTAGTTTCCCCAACACAGACATAACTCTCAGAAACTACTTCGTGAGGAGCTGGGGAGTAAGTGCCACAGCAGACAGAAGATGAGAGTGAGGGCTTGTGTATTTTTAGCTAACACATTATTCCTGGCATTCCTTTGGAGTAGACGCAGTTGTTAGAGCCTCTGTTCATCTGTCCAGCTTCCCTGTTTAAATACACTCTGCCACTTCTCATCTGCTCCTATTGGGTCTGGTGGTTAGTCACTTAATCACTTGATTATCAAGGAATAAATGGGAAAAAGAAACAGACTGACAAAAATCAACTTCTCCAGTAGCTGGAGATCAAAGGCTGGAAAAGTTGACGTATCTTGAAATCCCCTGGCAAGAGTGTTAAATGAAAGCCACCAGGAAGCCATCACTGGGTACTTGCTGTTTTAATAAAAGACTAGATGATTGACTTCTCTGTGTAAATGAAGCAATATCTTACACTGGAAGGTTCTACCACCACGCAGCTAATTGCACCTAACGCAAGTTAGCCTAAACTAAGCTGGAATGAAATAATTTAGTCTGAGCAGCTTCGGAATTAGGTTGCTCATGACATTGTGTGTCTTGTTGGAAAGCAAGGGAAAGCTTTATTTCTACTGGGCAAAATGAGTGAGCTCCTCTTTGTCTGAACAGTTACTGGATAATGACTAATAGATGTGTGTTTCTCTTAATAAATCTCCCTTAATAACCAGTTGTTGTGGTTTAACCCCAAACAGCAACTGAGCACCACGCAGCCGCTCGCTCACTCCTCCACTCTCCCAGTGGCATGGGGAGGAGAATCAAAAGAAAAAGGAAAACTCGTAGGTTGAGATAAGAACAGTTTAATAAATAAAACCTAATAATAGTAATGAAAAGGAATATATCATCCTTCCCTCCAGCGTGTCAGCCACACCACACAGCTCGGTATCGGTGGGAAATTTTCTGAGGAGGTCTCGATCCCGCTGTCCATGTCCCCAACAAAGATGTTCAACAGTGCCAGTCCCAACCTTGATCCCTCAGGAACGTCACTCGTCACCGCTCTCCACTTGGACATCGAGCCGTTGACCACAACTCTTGGAGACACACCCGTTTGAGACATACCAGCCTCCTCGCAGCCAGCCCAGCTCAACAATGTTCCCTCACGAGTCCACCTGCGTGCTGCTGGGGAAAAAGAGAGAAGCACTGGCCATGGTGCAGAACGGATAAATTCTGCAACGTTAAAACCTGTTGCCCTGTAGCTGTGAGCTGGAAAATTCTCAACATTTTAACATGCACAATGCTCAATTATTAAAAAAATCTTGAGCTTTTTCTCTCAGCAAAGATAACCATATTAAAACACATTTCATACCGTGAGATACTCCGGTCCTCAGGCTAGTTTCATTTATACTGCTGTAAAGCGGTAGTGATGCTATTGAAATCAGTGTATCAGCTTCAGGCCTAAGTAGTGAGGCAGAGGAAAAGTAATGCATTATTCTAAGATAAACAGCAAATTAGGAGTAAGCAATATCCTTGGCAACCCGCTAAATTCTGAGTCTTGGTTTAGATTCATCACACTTCTAGCAGGATCCCTTCCGATGTCATCCAAGTTCATTATTGTCTCTGTCCAGACGATAAAATCGTGTAAATCTGAGTGTAAAATGCTTTGCTTTCCCATTTATTGTTTTTTTTCCCCCTGATTATTATTTTGTGCACTCGGGGAGAAAACAGCTGCTTTTCCTTTGCTTTCTATGCTTAAAGGGATGCAGTTAAACAGAGAACGGAATAAATATATAAATATTTGATGAATTTTATCAGACAAACAATTCCCTTCAAGGGCATAAAAGATTTCCTCCTGTAGATGGCACGATCTCCTCCACACCTTCAGGAGGTGTGGAAGAAGGGATGACAAACTTGCTAAACCCTCCTCACCCCTGATAAGTTAGTGCTTGCAAACACGGGAGCTCCTTAGGGGAAACTGGTGGTGGGAGCTGTAGGCACCTGAGTTTACTTTAAATAAATGGGCTGGGGCAGAGCTGCTGTGGTTGGGCACTCAGGCTATTTATCTTGGAGAAAACACCACCACGGGTAGTTTTTGAGCCTGGAAGAGCTTTCTAGGGCTCCTCTGCTGCAAGCTAGAGCTCAGGGGTTGAGGTAATCCCAAAGCCCTGAGGTTTCCCACTGGGTCCCCCCAAATCCAGCTGCGCTGCTCCAGTCCCTGCTGTAGACCAGGAGCGTGTTCCCGAGGAGGGCTGGCAGCAGGTTGGAGACTCCATGCTTGCTTTCCAACAAAAGATGTGTGTGTGCCTTCTGTAAGAACACATGAATTTTGTTAAATTGGTACCTTTGAAGAGAGAAAACACTCTGCTGAAAGGCTGTGGGCTTCTGGAGCAGGCTATTGCTCTTCTTGATCACTCCCACAGCCTTCTCCTTGTGCTGCTATAATATGTACTTTGCTGCAGGTGATAAAGCTCTCCAGTTAAAAGGGAAGAAAATAAAAAAATTGTGTAGCATATTCTGTTCTGTAAGGCAGAAGATGTGTAATATGTGAGTGTGAGAAAATAGCAGGGTTTGCTCTTTAATTTGCATATGCTAAAACGGTGGAAGATTTTTGTTGGTTTTTGTGTTTTTTTTTTTTTTTTTTTAATTACTATATTTCAGCCTTATTAAAAAAACTAGTTGTAAATAAAGCCTGCATGCCATTTTCCCCAAGCTGGTGTGATCACAAAATGTCTGTCCCAGGCTACCCTGTCTTCCACTTTTTTGAAGTGGGAGTTGTGATCCGACAGCATGTGAATAATGCTGAGGAATGGAGTGGCTCATCACAGCCCGTTAGCTCGCACTAAAATTTTTCTCCATCAACAGCTTTTTGACTAAGCTGTGGCTTGAATTTAAAACAGTCCAGTGACTGTGCTGTTTGCTTTGCTGAGATGGTTTTATTAGTGCTGCAGGATAAGGGGTAGGATCTTTACAGGAGTTTTTGCCATCGATTCAGTGTGAGCAGAGTTGGTGGAGGGAAAAGCACTTCTGAAATCCCTCGTCTGCTATTCAGGCTCTGAAGGTTCAGGTGCATCACTCACAGGCAGCAAGCTCAGATTACTAAAGCTTTTGGTTTCTATCTTTTCTGAGATGTAAGTTCCATCAAAATGGACAATGTTTCATCGTAATGAAGGATGCTTGCAAAGAGTCTCAGACCTCTGCGTTTTGGCATCATTTATTTCAAAAAAGAAAAACAAACACTGATATCCTTCTGACTGCTAAAAAAACCAAAACCCAAATAACACTGAACCAGAAAATTCCCCACCAAAACCCAAGGAAAACAACAATGCAGTCATTCCACCAACGTGACCTAGAAGTAGAATTTTTTACACACACACACACACAAGAATCTACTGATTGATTTGGCTAATTAGCAAAAATATCTTGTCTACTCATCTTGTGCTGTAGCAGTTCCGAGCAGCTCCATCTTTCCTGGGCCTTTTCTTACCCTGAAGAGCCCTCGGAGGCCAGATGCCATCGCTCAGCCCCTCATCTGGGGTGTCTCCTGGATCACCAGCCCAGCTCTTGACATCAGTCTCCATTATCCTTTTGCCTCTGTGATAATGGTCAATGGTTGGACTGGATGATCTTCAAGGTCTTTTCCAACCTAGATGATTCTGTGATTCTGTGATAAGATGACTAGTGGGACTGGAAAGCAATCTAGCCAGTAGCAGGACACAGTTGAGCTTTTTTTTTTCTCAGAAGAAGGCTTGATCACTGATGGTCCCACAAACCCTCCCTTTTTCCAAGGCTTTATTATCCCAGCAGGCTGGGCAGATGTGTTCCTTCCTGTGAAATCCTTCCAGCACAAAGCATTTTGTGACATGAAAAGCAAAAACGCTTGAACCAAAGTATTATAGTCGTGTTTGCAATATTTTCTTGTTACAAAAACCTTCTCTGGAACATTATTGGGAAGGAAGGGACATGGCTCTAGACATAACGGAGGGGATGAAGGGTTTCTACTGCAAGATGAGTGGAGCCGTGCCTTTCTCTTTGAGCTCAGCCCAGGGGTGAGGCTCTTCTCAAGACCCTTCTTTGCAAAGGGGGTTGAAGATGATTCCTGCCTCCATTTAATAATAATAATTTTAAAAAAGCTTTAAACTAGGTGTGTAAATTGCCCAAGTTAGCATTCTAGTGCCTCACTCTGCGCTAGGGTACCAGTATCGCAGGCTTAAGTACCCACAGTAGTAGAAAATGATGTGTATAAAAGCCATGCATCTAACTGTAGTAATTCCTACTCCATGGTAGCCAGAGAGATGAGATTTGTGGAGAAAGCTTACAAAGTCAAAATGATATTGCTATGCTAATTAATTTTAATTGAGCCCAAATAAATCTCTCCCTTCTTTTTCCAACAAAAAGAGATTTTATGTTTCTCTTCCCTCAATATCTCCTCCAGAACCTCAATGGAAATATTCCTTTGTGTGCAGAGGATTTATGAAAGGAGGAAGGTTCCTCAAAGTGTCATGCAGAGGAAAATTTCTTCACCCTTTCCTGGGCACCATCCTGTTCTCCTGAGAGCTGCAATAATTCAAATGCTAAAGTGTCAGCTTGCATTTCTGAAGCGACATGCCTTTTCCTCCTGCTAAATTAGCATTTTCTCCCATTACTGCATCCCTCAAGAAGAACATTTATAATTGGCTCTTCCAGGTCTGCTCATCCAACAGCAATAGAGGAAGTTGTACAACAGCTGGTGCTGGATGATTATTCATGTGTCTGGAAAGGTGACTGTCACACAGGCATCCTCGCCAGCATTTTTAAAGAACTCCTTTCTGTTCTGCAGAGGTTTGAACTCAGACAGGACGCTCTGTCATGGAGGAGAACGAGCATGCACGTTTTTCCCATTCGGAAAATCACACCAGTGCCTAATGCCACCACGCAGGGAGAGGCCTGGTCTCTTTTTATTTCTGCTTTGCATAATGTAATCAATTGGGTCAAACTAGAGCTTTTTGAAGTCAGTGGGGTTATTACTTCTGTGTTTTTAATGGGATCACAATTAAATAAACTCCAGCTCAAACTTTCCAGGATCCCCTTTTTAATTTTGCCCTGTTACACTTGTATAGAATTACAAAAATGACCAGATGCTGGAGAATTAAGGAAAAATAACTTTATTTTTTAGATGTGGACCTGTGTAAAGTGTTGTCTTGATAAGGACTGTCAAAGCAGAGCCATCTCAGTAACCTGCAGATTTATGTCCTTCCACCACTTAGTACTCTGTAACTCTTTCTTGCTAATTAACCTACGTAAGAGGCTACAGGATACAGTTTCACAAACACTTATTTAGGTAATAAAACTGGTTTGAGGAGATGAAGACCACCTGCTCTCTGTTGTTCCCTCTCTTGCAGTGCTCAGTAGCAACATTATCATCAGATAAATAAGACCGGGGAACTATCAACACAAGATCAGTTTGACGTAAGAAAAGTGGTTATTGGTATTCCAGAGCCGATTAGTAGTCCAGGTCAGCCCATGACTGCACAAATATTTGAGCTCCCAAATGGTTAGCCCTCTGCTAGTCAGTACCCTCTTCTGATAACTCTCTTTCACTTGGTTGCTCATTCAGCCACCAGATTTCCCAAGCAGCGCTGTCCTGGCCGTAGCCATGTCCAGAGAGCTCCTGCAGAGCTGGGACTGCACCCAGCGTCTGGCAGTAAGGGAGAGCAACGGGTTTCCCTGTAGAGATCATAGAATCACAGACTGGTTTGGGTTGGAAGAGACCTTAAAGATCATCCAGTCCCACCCCCTGCCCCGGGCAGGGACACCTTCCACTAGCCCAGGTTGCCCAAAGCCCCGTCCAACCTGGCCTTGAACCCTTCCAGGGAGGGGGCAGCCACAGCTTCTCTGGGCAACCTGTGCCAGGGCCTCACCACCCTCACAGGGAACAATTTCTTCCTTACATCTCATCTAAATCTCCCCTCTTTCTGTTTAAACCCATTCCCCCTCGTCCTATCCCTACCCCCCTGATCAAGAGTCCCTCCCCCCTTTCCTGTAGCCCCTTTCAGTCCTGGGAGGCTGCTCTAAGGTCTCCCCGGAGCCTTCTCTTCTCCAGCTGAACCCCCCCAACTCTCTCAGCCTGTCCTCACAGGGGGGTGCTCCAGCCCCCCGAGCATCTTCGTGGCCTCCTCTGGCCCCGCTCGAGCAGGTCTGTGTCCTTCTGCTGTTGGGGGTCCCAGAGCTGAACACAGTACTCATGATGGACGTGAAAATGCCACTACATCTTCAGGTAATTTTAAAAGTGTTATTCAGTGAAGAGGAACATCAAAGCTGTATAATACAGCCATGATTTGGGTTAGCAAATGATCATCTTTGTTTAGGAGGGATGATATGCGGAAATAAGCACTTTATCTGTTGTATTTCAGGATGCAATCAGTCTGGTTCACAGAGATCCTTATTGCAACCTGGGACTGCCACAGACCACTGCAGTCCAAATAATAATCACCAGTAGTAGGGGCCTGGGGAATCAGTCTGTTCATGGAAAAACAAGCTCCTCTGAGATTGAAGATGGAGAAAAAGCAATGCACCGTTTAGCTGGAAAAAGCAAAGCACAGTTTATTGGAAGAACTGTAAAACAGGGGTGTTTTGATTTAGGAGGAAAGCATTAAGGTACGTGTAGGCAAGAGCCCAGAGCGAGGACCAGCTGAGCTCTGTGCTCCAAGTCCAGGCACAGACACTTTGCATCGCATGAAAATCCATGTGTGGTGCCTCTGCACCTCTCACCCTTCTGTCTGCAGACACAGGACTGCACCCCCAGTCGCTGGGTTCCTGACCATCTGGTACTGGTCAGAATATTGGGGACCTCTAATGTCAGATAGTCCTTGTTCTCAGGGGGTGGGAGGAATGGCAGCCTCACTCCCCAGGGGTATAGGGCATAAGAGGTGTCTTTGATCTATTGTTGTGTCTGTGCAGGATACAGAAAGAAAGGGGGGGGAAAAGCAATTTGATACACATGCCCAGGCTTTGAAAAAAACCCCACCAAACACCATTGCATTTTGGATTTATTCAAATAAACCAAAACATCTGAAATAAATGTAAGGTTCCAAAATTCACTTTGCATGATTAATGCTTTGGAATATTTACATTTAACTTTCCAAGAAATGAGAATCTTTAGTTTCCTGTTAGATAGCTGTTGCTCGATAAAAGATTCAGAAATTGGATGTTACAGGTCATGGAATTGTATTTATATACCCATTTCATGCTTCAGAAAATCGTCTTCTTAAAATGTAATACTTGATTACAGAAAAATGCTGCCTATCAAAATAAATAAATAAAATGGCTGCTGTTCCTTCTCCTGTCAGAGGGAGGACGTGGTGGCTGAGGTGAGCTATGAGAAGTATCATCAAAATGCCAGCTGCTCTAATGAAGTTGTTATGCTTACCCTTTTTAAAAACAAGTAGCAAGTTCTGTTTATCAGAAAATGAGTTCCCTGGTGTATAATAAAACAGGCGCCCAGGAATGGCTGTGAACCAGCGAGAGGATTTCAAAGTGTGTCTTTGCTGGATGGGATGATGCTAATGGGTGATTTTGAGTTTGCTCTCGCTTCCACAGCTGCAATAAACTTTTACGGCGGTTCCTCTCGGGATGGTGCTACGGATCATGCAGTGCTTGTGAAACCGCTGTGCCAAAGGGATGGTGAGAAACTCTCGTTAAAGAAAATAGCCTGGGCTCAGCTCTTCTCCCCCCACAGTCCTTCCTTGCCTCTTTCTTTGGGAAAATCCCCCGAAGAGGTCCCTGCCTGGCCATGGTGAGGCGGTGGGGTCTTGTCCACCCAGCAGACATGAAGAATTACAGTTCAGAAGATACATTATGTGTTACGTTATTTTAGAAGATAACATTACATATTGCTAATTTAACCTGAGCTAGAAAAAAGCTTTCTTAGTTGTTTCTTTTTTTTGTTTTGTTTTGTTTTGTTTTTTAACTAAACATCTACTAATTACAGTCATCTAGCTTGGTAGTCAGCTTTCTTAGGGCTTGAGGTACAGAGATGATTATAGATTAGTGTAATATTTCTCCACTTAATCAGGCTTTATATGGATTCTTTCCCAATTTTGTGATTTCATAATCCTGAAACTTCATTTTAAGCAAAAAATATCAGGCTATATGGCTATTTCTAGATGAAAAGACATTTAGGGCCAAAGTATGCTTCTTTAAAGAAAAAAGTATTTTCTTTCCTTTAGGAATTATCTTTGCCTTAGTAGACACCTTTGGAAATGATACAGAGGGTGGTAAAATTGGTAAATTTTAGGTTGATTTTGTATTTTAACACAAATATTTAATCATTTACTCCTCAGCATACGGATGAGGAAGAATGATGTGTGAAGGACATGGCTCATCTGCTTTTAAGGAGAGGATGAACCCAGAAAGGTGCTTCTTCACCGTACACAATTACTAGTGCAATTAGTGTCTCACCTTTCAGCCCAGTTCTGGAGGTGCAATAAACTCAGAAAGTAAGATTTTTGTCTTTTTTTTTTTTTTTTTTTCCCTCTGGCAGAAGTTTGAAATTATTCTTCAGAGGGATCCCAGCACTATTTAGCATTGGTAAATTAAGTTTTCCTGGCCGGCGTGTCCCTGCGCTCTGCTGTGTTGGGATTTTGCTTGGCCAGGAGGTGCCGGTGCTGCCTTTTACCAAAGGCAATCTTGCTCCGTTGTCAAGTCCCTGTGTTTGGAGCATAATTCTGAACGTGGCCATGGAGGATGATGCTACTTTTTGTAGCAAAACAGGTAGAAATAGTGGAGGCTACCACCCAAAGCCCTTGTAAAGTCTTGCACGGAGGTGAACTGCTCAATTTCCAGGTATTTCTCTCCTGAACAAAAAGCCTGGTGCTACAAGCACAACAAAAATGACCAGGAGGCAAAAGCTACCAACGGCTATGTGTAGGCAATTATTTATAAAGTTCCAGTAGCAATGTGAGACCTCAGCTTTTACATCAAAAAGGGGATGTGATTTCAGGCTGCCCATACTGTCAGCTTATTCAGCTTTTGATTTGCAGAACTTGCATGATGGCTGAATTTTTAATACGAGAAGTTTCTTTTAATGTTCTTTTCTCTTCTGAAAATGTTAAAGGCTCCAAAGAAAAATGGTGCCATGCAGTGTTGGAACAGGAAAAATAAATGACTTCCATATCAACTTGGATTATATATACAATCATATTTTTCTATCTCGTCATGTAACTTCATCATCATCTCATTTTTCCTAAAAATGGTGATCTACCACCTCCATGTAATTAATTTCCCTCTCTCATACTGATGAATTGAAAATTGGTTAAAATAAAAAAAAAAAAAAGGAAAAAACAGAAAGGGATATACCAAGAGCATTCAGAATATGAAACTAAGTGCTGTAATGCTTTGCAAGAATCTCTCCTGTAAGGTTAGGATCTTGAACTTATGAGAATATCTCTCCATTTATGTAACAGGAACGGTTTGGTTAATTTTCCTTCCCTGAACCTTTTTCCCAGTGTAGGTTAAGGCTGTAACCTAAATTTGACGGGGAGAGTTATTTAAGTTATGGCAGCAAAGCCCTTCCAATCCATAATGGATGTTTCTGTGCATATGGCTCAAGTTCCCACCTGCTGTGCAAATTGCTGTAGTGAGAGAAAGCACCCAGAAAGTGGAAGGAGGTCAGGGATTAAAGATATTTTTCTGAAAATAGAATTAGTGCCATTACAGAGCTTAGAGCACGTGAACAACAACAAAAAATAATCTTAGTTTTAAATTGCGGGTCAATATTTCGGAGCTGCAGCAGCGTCCCGTCGCTGCTGTGGCAATGGACGTGGTTTGAAACCTCGAGGAACTGCAAAATTTGAAGTCTCCAGGAAAGAGACTTAGTTTTGTTTAAGGATCTTTGTCTAACACTTATATTTGAGGGGCAAAGATGTGATGAGTAAAAGAGGAAAGGACACCTCTTGTCTCTTACTGTGCCGGTCCTCGTGACTCAGCAGGACACTGTGATGGCTGGAGATGAAGTCCTCAACTGCAGTCTTTGGCTTCTCTTCCCCACCTGACAGTGGTCACTTATACCAAATTCTAGGCAGAAAACAGAAATCCCAACTAAGTCCATTTTATCTCTGTTTTGTGTGGACTAGTCCCCTGGTAGTTTCATTCTCCAAGACTTTTCAAAGCACTTGGCAGAGGCACTTAACCATTGGCTTAGCATGGATTAACAGTTTAGGTCACTGAATTATATATCTGTCCTTGGTTTTTCTTTGGTCTGCTCAAGAACTGTTGAAGACCACAAGCATCTCCCTTCCAAACTATTAGAAAAAGTTATTACAGGAGATGGGATTGTTTGCTATGCTTGAGCCGTGTGGATATCGACTATATTAGTGGGAACTGCTTGAATAATCAAAGTTTTTACTAAGTCACTCTTTTAAGGGTTTGCCCTGCTTTGCCTTAATTCCTTTTCAGTGCTAAAATAAAACAAAGGAGAAAACTGGTTTAAAAAAATATAAGGAAAACTTTGTGGGGGAATTTTGAAGGGGAAGAAAAAGGGAAGGGAGAAGGTAAGGAACAAGCCCCTCCATCCCTGAAGTGACAAAGTTTGGGTGTTTTTATGAACTGAAAGCATTTTTTTTTAGGATATTTTTCCCCAGAAAGCTTCAGTTGGGAAAATGACAATATCTGGACAGGATTAATTCAGTGAAGATGTCTGATATTAAATTTATTAATGAACACGGGGTTCTCAATTCAGCTATATCTGCATAGACATCAAAGAAAGCTTTGGGGTTTCCTGTGTTGAAAGATTTATCTGCTGTTCTTTTCTGCCTTGCTGTATTAAAATTAACTGTAACTAATTTCTTTTTTGTTATCCCAGTCTTTGTCAGACTCCAATCTCTTAAAAGGAAGAAAAAAAAAAGCGATTACCAGCATCATTATTGCTGCTACATGAGATGTCTATTTTTAAGCTAGTTCTATGAAGGCTTTATAATTAAGTTTTATCAAGAAATGCAAACAAATATGTAAGTTGTTATTAAAGTTAAACTTCCCTTCCAGGAGATTTTTTTTTTTTTTTTTAATCTTCAATCTTTTTTCTTTGGTAGTTCTACAGGAAAAAGAAAACAAAAGTTAATACCCTGAAAAGACTATGGTCATTCATTTAAAAACAAAGAATGACAAACATTACTGCAGTGAAAGAGGTAATAGTCTTGTGTCCCAGCCTGGACAATAATTCTATCCCTTATCTTTAACAAATAATGTAAGAATAATACATTTGCCAGTATAAATAGTTCCAAAGAGGGAAAATTATGAGTACACGAGGACATAGAAATAGGACCGTGTTGGTGAGGGATGGGGTGAAATGAAGTAGGAAGCACCACAGAAATCCCAGGGGTTGGCACTCAAGTCAAATCTGCACATTTCTGGTCTGAGGTTGAACCCAGTTTTAGGTGTCCCTGAGTATTTCTGGGCTCCATCACATCCGTGGAGATGCTTCATAGCTGAAGTGAGAGTGCTGGGAGGAGGACAGACACTGATGATGCTCTCTGTAACGAGATAAGAGCAGTCAAGTCACGGAAATCCTTCCCAGTATGCAATGTCTGCCTCTGTAATGGGAGCTCTGGCTCTCACCGAGCAGGGCTGGGCAGAATACACCGAGTACTCTTATACCTGACTTTGCATCTCATGCACGTTTGCAAAGACAGTCTGGTCTGCAAAGATCGTGGACATGGGACCTGTGGGTGGATTTGGAGGGGAAACAGGTTGTACTTCTTAAGAGAAAGGAATGAGATGGCCAGTTAAAGAAGAGTTAATTTTCTAACACAAGATGGGAGCTGAGGTGGGGTTGTTCAAAGCCTTGAGACTGAAGAAGTTTAGAGGTGATAATAGGAGAGTTTAGAGGGAAGTTGAAACACGGAGATAATGGAAGACTCCCAAGATGCCCTGCATTTGTTCTGCATGTGAGCGGGTTATCAGGTGTTACGGTGCAGAAATGTAGAATTGCTCAACCTTTACAGTCCACCTGAAAATTACCTTTAATATCTCTTTCTGTATAATAGAGGAATTTTTCCTTTTTTTTTTTTTTTTTTCCAGTTGCAGTATCCTTGCAGAAAGGATCACTAATCCTTAGGGTCACTTTCTTAGCATTTTTTTAATGGCTGCAAGTTCGTTATGATAAATGCAAAAAATCTGAGCAAAAGATAATAGTGGAATTTAGCAAAAACTAGAGGTGAAATTTATGCTCACACGGACAACAATAAAATATCTCACACATGCACTGTTGAAACCCTTTTTAGGTGATACCATACACCTTTTGCACTGAAAGACAAGGGCATTGTACAGAGTCTGGTTAATGGGGCCCTGAGCTGCTCCTGTAACACAACCAGGAGATAACCATGTTGTTGAAGTTCTGTGCAAACCCTCCTCTGCAATGAATTTCCCCTTAGATGCATTTGCAGGAGCAACACGAACAAGAGCTATATTGATCAAGAGTCTGAAGCAAAGCCAGAGCTGTAGCTCTACAACTGTTACTCCTAGATTAAAACCCTGGCAAGAGTTCAACGTGCTGATGGGGGTAAAGCACGTCCCAGGAAAAGAGACTGAATATGGGACTGACATCTCCATCTCCTTGCTGCCAATCCTGGCCTGGAAGCAGAGTCCTGCAGGAAAGGCAGGACAGGGTGACTCTTGGGAGAGGCATCTGAGTGTTGTAACCTTTAATGTCACGCTTTAGTCATACCCTCTTGTCACCCCCGATAGCGAAGGGAAGCTGTGTGATCTACAGCATGCTGCTACAAGCAAGATGGCACATAAATAAATTGTCTATCTGATAATACAGTCCACTGCTGGGGATAAGTGGAAGGGTGATGTGTCTGTAACAAGGAACATCCCATCAAAAGCAGCTAGATTTCTCACAAGCTGTGCCTATCAATAAGTCACTTTTTCTACAGTTTTGAAAAATATCAGGCTGTAGTAAAGAAGATGGAAAAGGAGTGAATGTCATGGAAAACCTGCAGGGTGACATTGCCAAGTGCTCCTAGTGAGCAATGTTTGTCAGGATGACTGAGAGCCTTCACAAATAACAAAGACTCCAAGGGGTGAAGTGGGCTTTTAGCAGCTTCCTAGGGAGAAAATCACTTTCAAAGAGAAGAAAAGAAGCTACTTTGGGCAGTAGCAGAAGATGGTCTTGTGTTTAAACTTTCTAATTCTGTATTGTAGAAGATTAGGAAGAAATGATTAAGATTTTTTTCACTGTTAATTAGCAACAAAAAGATGAAAAGGAGAAATATGTTGATGGTTCCATTACTTTCTTCACAGACCTCGTCAGACCCAGGGCATTGGACTTTTTTTGGAGGGACTATAGGGAGCATGATTTTCAAGGATTCAAATAGGAGGTTAGGAGTGTTGGAGCACTGATTTCCCCTGGCTTTGGCAAGTCCCTTTGACCCCAGCCCAGAAATGCAGAATATGTGGACTATTTACTAATTGGACATTGGACATTGGGATCCAACCCTCCTACCCTCAGTTTTACACTGGGGATGTCTTTGGACGCCTGCAGAGCATCTGAACTTCTCTACTGGTTTGACAGGTAATTTAGGCGCTTACATTAGTAGAACATTTACATGAAGCACCTTAATTTATACTTATGAATGATTAGGCAGGGAAAAGGTAGGGACTTTTCTTGGAAGGAAATCTTTCTGTTCTTCTGTACTTCCTATCTTTGTTTTGCAGCAGCCTACAGAAGTGACATTAACTCCAATTTAAGTACTCGGTTAATGACAAACCCTGTACTTTGGCTGTCTTGCATCTCAGACACTGTTTTTTCATCCTAATATGCTTTCAGTGACCTTTGACTAGTACAAGTGGCCAGAGGACGGGTTCATTGCTGAGAGTCACACTTCTGTAAGAGCAAATGAACACCGTTTGCCTCTGTGAGAAAGTGTGGGCAGCATATTGAAGAGACAAATGAAAATGTTTATGACACTGGAAGAAGCACAAGAATGTTGTAAGAAAAAGGAGAGCTTCTCCTGAGAGTGTAAAGGTGGTAGGATTCAGAAGTCACCATAATAGCCTTAAATTTTGACTTGAGTTAAGCAAAGCCTGATTTGCTTTTTGTGCATGAGCGCTTGTCACCGAGAGGTAGATGTGCATGATTTTACTGCTTTTGTGTGCTGAGTGTACTCTGAAAAGCCATCAGCATTTTTCAAAATAAGGGCATTGCACAGGTGGTGATCCCCTTGAAAAAACATACTGCCCTGAGTGGCTGCATGTAGATTATCACACACTGTTCCCACCAGAGCTCTGGGGCTTACTGATTTCCTCTGAATAATTAGTTTCCCAAGATATCCTGCTTGAATTCTTGCATAGGAATCAATTTCCCACAGAGCAGTGTAAGTTGTGTTTTATTCGGGAATGGTCTAATCTTCCGCATCATTGACTATTCTTTGTTTTACCCATCACCTTGATCTATTGATATTTCTAGTTCCTACCCAAAAGTGGCAAAAGTAGCAACATCATTACTTGGAAAATTAATTAACCGCTTATTCTTATTGCATTCGTAAGACTAGGAGCTTGGAGGAGTAATGGAATAATTCTCCATCACATTAAAAAAAGACATAGGAAAAAGATGGTGCTGTCATGAATTGTTTATAGTTTTGATAATCCAAGTATGTGTTGTACCATATACCAATTTTTCATTTTCTTTCTTCATTACTGGTCAATAAGAGGCATTTAAGAGCCATAACACTCCATAGCCAACACTGAAGTCAATAGGATCAGTGAATGATCTTATAATTTCCTCTTCTGATTTCTGAATTTATGATGTAAAAGCAAATCTTCAGCGAAGAATGTCAATAAAAATGACATGTTTTTCTTCCCAAATATGACCTATGGCTATTCCTTACCTTTCAGAGCTGTAGACATCTAAACATGCAGCTGGGTAAGACCACTTGGCTACTGTGTGTAATTGTAGAGCTGCCCTTCTTGGGGAAGTCCGTTATAGTAAATTCATAGGATAGCAACAAAAATGATGAATGGATGAGGTAGTTATTTATGATTCAAGCGTACAAGAAGATAAATATCTGCGTAGCACCTTGATTAAATGGTGTCTAAAGAGTGTAGGTGCAGGATGATATATTTCTAAAAGGAGGAGTTGCATGAAAATGAATAGGTGATATTGCCTCCTGTGTAGCATTTGTAAAGACAATAAATAGGTCCAGTTCTGGGCTCTGTGTTATAAGGGAAGTGATGAAGAAGTGAAAGGAGTACAGAGACAAACCCCTGGAATTATCTGAGGCCAAAAATTGTGCCCTATGTGAAAAACTCTCCATTTTACCAGAAGCGATCGTAAAGTATGAGAATTCTATTCAGCAAAAAGTGTAAAATCTCTAAAATGCACAGCTAGATAAATTCTAGTCAGAAATGAGGTGCCAGTTTTTAACTGTGAAATTGAGTAACCATTGAACCAAACTTCCAACAATTCCAACAGCATGATCGTCTCTTCAGCTCAAGCCTAGGTACTTGCGTTGACATTTTATCTTAGTGTTGACTTGGTGAAGGGTGAACTAGATGAAATTACAGAGCCTGGGTGATTCAGAAAGCCCAGATGAACTGATCTGAGTCTTATTGTGAAGTAGTTGGTTTGCGATTTGTACTATTTGTTATGGTCCAAGAGGTGCTGGAGTAGTAGGGTGAAATGTTAGGTTTCCAGGCTCCCTCTGGAAGTGGTGAGGACACAAGGTCTTCCAAAGGGCACGTTACTCCATCCCAGGACAGAATAAGTGGTTGGCATTGCTGCCTGGGGCTTGTCACTCTACAGTGATTACGGAAGAAGATGTGAAGACAGTTAACTTTAAAAGGCTAAGAATAAATTAAAGCTTTGACTAAACAAAAAAATATTTTGTAGCATTGTCTCTCCAGAATAAGCCACGGATAATTTGTCTTTCTAAATAGTGAAAAAAGGGCTGACCAAAGAACTGTGGTTTATACCATATAAAATACATACTTTGAATAACCAGTCACGGTGTCATTCTTCTGGTATATAAGATCAGATATAGAGATAAAGAAGTTAAAATGTGATTGGTATGATGAAGAGGATGAAGGACATGACTTATGGAAGTGGGGGGAAGAATAAAAAAAGGGACTCCTCAGTTTGGAGAGGAGCAAGATTGGTGTATGAGCAGTTAAAGAACTACTTTACACAGAGGATCCCCCAGGCAGGAGAAGCAGAACAGTGCCTGCTTCCTCGATCCAGGCTGCTCAGCCTTGAGATAGGTACAAAGGCCCTTCCAGGGTTCATACATTAATGTGAAAGATTGTGAAAGATGTGAACGCTTCTATAGAGTTCAGGTGCATCCATTAGCTGTCAAAAAAGTGTATTTGGGGTGGTATTCTGGAGTTGTTAAGGTATCTAGTTTCTTTCAGAGACTTGGAGCCAAGGCCAGTAAAGGAGCCCTTCCATTTCTCCATTTTGAGAGGGTGACCAGAACCCGATGTGTTCTGAGAGAAGCTGTGAGTAGCAGCAATGGGGACATTACGTGTCAAAATATCATTTCCTCCTGGGCTGCAATCTGAAAGGGCAGAAACCTCCATCTTTTGTGTAGCTGTTTTCTTATTGCAAAGGCAAGCTCTTTTTTCCATCTAGTGTCACCCATCACTGTGAAACCAACAAAGCTCCAACATTATTATCTATTTCTCGTAAGACAATGCCTACAGAATAAGAAAATTAATTTCTGAATTTGTTCTCTTTTTTTTTTTTTTTTTTTTTTTTTTTTTATTATCATTGCCTTCTATGAATACCTGCTGGGTTTGACTTAAAAACACTTTTCCTGAGCCTTCAGGTTTTCACAGAATCAGAGAATCATCTCAGTTGGAAAAGAGCTTGAAGCTCCTCCAGTCCAACCATGAACCTCACACTGACCGTTCTCAACTCCACCAGATCCCTCAGCGCTGGGTCAACCCGACTCTTCAACACCTCCAGGTGTTTTCTACAGTGCTGTAAAAATAATGTGCAAAATTTGCACCTTCTGCTAAACTCTCCCTTAGTCCCAGCTGTACTCAGTGCTGCAGGGCACTGAATACATCAGTTCACCTCCCAGGACTGTCCCTGCCCCAGTCCTGCAGCTCTGCTGCTGCCGTACACATCTCGGACTCACGTAAGGAAAGGTGGAGATGATGTTTTTCCAGCCCAATCTGGAAAAACAAGGAAGGAGGTATCAGAAACACTCCGACAGCCTTCACTTTGTCTGCACTCCTGTCAATGTTTTGGTGGAATTTTAAAATAAAGAAAATGTCAGCTTGCTCTTCATATCTCCTTGTCATATCTGTCGTCAACAGAGATGTTTAAGTCAGGTTCTAGTTGTTAGGTCTCTGGGATTGTCTTCCCATCTCTGGTTCAAAATAGCCTGAAATTTATGACTTCTGGACACTTTGCAGAAGACAATTTTTGATAGATTTTTGCAGGTAAGTAGGAGGAATGGAAAAGATTTGAGTCGGAGGTTGTTTGGCAGTGTGCACTTGTGTTTCACTGGTCCCAGCATATGTTGTGATACAAAATTCTGGTCCCACTAAAGATTATAGCAATTTTGTCATTGAATTCTAAGGAGGACTGGTTTTAAATCAATTTTAAATCAAAATTTAAACAGCTACATTTATTTTTCTCAACATACTGTGTGAGTAATTCCACTTTATTCTCTTTAGTTTAAGTTCAGCTACCCGAGCGGTGTGTTGATTACATGTGGGAGTATTAACTTCACTGGGAGGAGGAATTATGAACAACAAAAACTTCTTGAACTGTAGAGATATTTAAGCTGGAGGGCAATTTAGAGAAACACGCAGCGACAACATTAGTCGTGAGCAAATCTAGTGTGGAAATTAGGAGAAGATTGCTAGCTGTCGATGGGGTAAACTTTGGAAATGGCTTTCTGGAAGCAGAATAAAGGCAGGAAACACAAGCTGGACTTTGATGTTTTATTAATGTTGTTTTATGATGTGGATCCTCATGACAGTGCGGAGCCGGGCTCTACTGCCCGACAGTCCCTTGGAGCCAGGCAGATGGACAGAGGTTTGCTTCATTCAGGAGCAGTTTGGCATTTGGCATGGAGCAGGGTGAGCCGTTGCCTGAGAGGGTGACACGATCCAGCTGGTTTCTGAAGGTCCCTGAAAGACACAGTGAAAATCTCCATATGGCCTATTCAGGCTGGATGACAAGGATGGTTCCTTCTGGTTTGTGTTATTCGACTGACCTTGTCTCCTAGGTAAACATTTCTTTTCTCCTTTCCCTGAGCTAATATTTTCCCCTTCCTAAACTGCCGTTCTTGTCTCTAGAGACTTGTCTTCCTGTGCGATGTTAGTGACAGTGAAAGGATCTGATCTCATTGGAGGATTTTGCGGTAACTCAGAAGGCAATTAATAAATTGTGATTAAATGATAGCTGTAAATTGAGTTACAAAATACATGTCATTTCAGGTCTGTCTTGTTACACTTGCTGGACCATCCTCAGTTAAATGATTTAGAATAAGAGTTGGGTCCCTATTAGTTTAAGTCCAGTATTTACAAACACTAGTCTCTGTCATGACATAAATTCTTAAGAAAACATTTTTGTCATGTTTTCCTCATTTGTATCTACTACAAAAAAACCCCACCAAGCAAACTTGGAACAAAATGACAGGAATGTGTTTATTGTCAGGAGGAACGTAATTCAACAGAGGCTTTTGCAAAAGATGCTGGCACAAACTTTAGCGGTGAATAGGATGGTCCTGATCATGAGATTGATAATGAAAAAACCGTGGCGGCTTGAAACTTCATTTAGTGAACAATGCGCTCTCAGATGACAGCGAGCTAGCTCACAGGTCGGGGGATTGAAAATGAGTGTGAAAGCTTTGAAAGAAAACCTTGAATTCTTCTGACTTGGGTTTGTTGGAGTTGTTACAGCCTATTTCCTACACAATAGCCCAATGGCCTGTTTACGCCATCTGCCAAGGTGCTGGGAGGTGAAGAGGAAAACGGAAACTTTGGTTTCCTTTCTGTCTTCCGAAACAAAACTCGCACTTGTCAGACAACAGCCAACGTTATTGAACAAGGGCTCGACAGCTATGGGAGAAAGCAGATTGCTTCTCCATTACCCTGCTTTACACACGTTTGCTTGTCGTGGGGAAACTTAAAGCATTTTCAATCCAGGCCAAATACTCTAATTCACCTTTCTTGTTGCATAACTTTGACTATTAACCACCTTTTATTAACTTGGGAAACTCACACACTAGTTATTTAATGCCCTTTTCTGACTCCAGAGCCATCTAGACCCTTGAGACATGTGTCCCTTGCCAGGAAAGCAGCTCTTGCAGCAGGAAATTGTCCTCTTCGAGATGGGACACTGGAGTTTACACCTGAATTTGGGGTAAAAAAAGCTGAGGACCAAGACATACTTATTCTCACTCCCAAAGGAATAAAAATATAAAATAAAAAAGCACTAAAATATAGTACAGCCCATCCATTGATGAGAGTGTGCCCTGGTTTCATAATAGCTGTTCTGCTGGCAGAGGAGGGGAAGATACTGCTCGGCCATATCCAACCTGTCAAAACCAATGAGGGATGTCTTTGTCCCTTTTAATCACAGATTCCAATACACTTTTCACTTAAGAAACTAATAGACAGATAACACATTTATATGGGCATATTTTATGGCTGGAGAGAAGCACACATTAATTTTTTTTTAAAAGCAAAGCAGTATAAAGTCTACCAAAAAAACCCACGTGAAGTTCTGCTGAAAAACTCTCCAATTCTGATCAAATGAAGCTTGCACAGCTGTTCAGCTGGGTGCTCGGGAATTAACTTTGTCTCTGTTCTTTGAATTATTCCACGCAGCTATGATGCCTCATAACAGATAGACCATCGAGGGGAGCAACTGGTTTTAATATTTTTTCCCCCCAAAAGTCTATGATAAAAGAGTACAGAGCTTGGGCCATGCGTAGTGGGGAGATTCATATGCAGAGAGATGAAGGTGGTGACGCTATGTGTGATGACAGCTCTTCACCGAAGGCTCTTGAATGTTCTAGGTAGAGTTATGTATACCTGGGTTGGGTTTTTTTTCTTTCTTTCTTCTTTTCTTTTTAGAGAGTCTTTATTCACATTTGCACAGAGCTGAGCACTATTCTCACTCCAGGCCCTCTTGAAGAAAGCACAATAAGTAGAACTGCTGTAAGGTGGATGCCTTCTGTGCAGCTCCATTGGGCTCAAGCTGTGCAGCTACACTGCACGTGGCTTAGTAAAAGGATGTAAAATAGTGTACCTGATTGGGAATTTTCCCAGGGCATCGCCAGCATAATCACAAAATAGGACCATGTAAATGCTGATGAGCGTGAAATAGCTGGGACTGTTCTCCTGCTCAAGTATCCTAAAATATCGAAATCAGGTTTAGAGACATGAGGAATTGTGGCCTGAAGAATACTTCGCAGAAAGTTGTAACTGCCAGACAAAAGGTGCTTAGAAGGAAATTGCCTGTCTCAGCCCGTGCTTGATGGCAACAACTTAGTGACAGGGAAGGGATGTTACATACGAGGCTGCTCCATAGGAACGACATATTGTTTTTGGAAGAAGAACAGCAGAATGTGTTATTCTGAAATCTCACCTTGTTAGAATGGAGTTCTTTTTAGAGATGATTTATAGGGGAAAAAAACCCAACCAATTTTATTGCAAGAGGTGATTTAGGAAAAAGTAATAAAATTTGTGTGGTAAATGTCACATTTCTTACAGCCAACATGAACTTTTAGCAAACAGACGGATTATTGACACAATATAGAGCTTGAGTGATTGATATTCTCTTTCCATCACAGATGCATTTTCTGTCTAAAATTAAATTTTGATTCACCTGCAATTGATTTGATTTTTAAACCAGCTTAGGAAAAATAAACTTTTACTTTGTAAATGGAAGACAAAAGAAAAAAAATCACAGTCCAGTTGGCTTAGGCTTATCTGCTGCTGCCGCCTTGGTAACAATATAACCAGTGCCAAGATGTTTTTAGCCATTTCTTACTGTCTGTTCCCAAATCTTTGCGCTCAGGTGCGGTACTATTGACCGCCATAATGAGGATAAAATCACCCACTGGCTTCTCTGGGTCTCTGGAAGCCAGTGGGAGGTCAGTATTTTTGGATGAGGCCAGAGAGTGAAGGATGGAGCAACTGTGAGTCCGTGCAGTAAGGAAGGGCAAACTGGGTTGTCTTAGCCAGCCCCTCGAGGCAAGAAATGCTTCCTCTCTGGTGGATACTTAAGAAACTGCATCTGGAGGGATGTCTCTTCCCATCAAAAGAAAGGCATTGACATCCAGGAGTGAGCCCAGTGGAGGCCATCAAGATGGTTGTGGGGCTGGAGAACGTGACCTAAGAGAAGAGGCTGAGATGACTATGTTCTCTCAGCTTGGAGGACAGAAAGCTTGGGGAGATGTTACGGCTGTCTATAACCACCTGATCAGAGGACACAGCGACGACGGAGCCGAATTCCTCTCAGAGGTGAGTGGCTATAGGGAGAGATGCAATGGACACAAGCTGGCACATGGTGAATTCTAATTAGATGTTTGGAATAAATGTTTTACCATGAGGGTGGCCATATGCTGGAAAGGATGGTCCAGGGACACCCTGGAATCTCCACCTTTGGAGGTGTTTAAGACTGGATGGGGCAGCCCTGAGCAGGACTGCATGACCTCCAGGTGTTCTTTCCAGCCCAAAGTGCTCTGTGATTCTGTTTTAGAAACCCTCATGATGAAAGTTCTCCTCTACTGGAAGATGAAGTAAAGGAAGATGTTTGGAACTTCATTCTTCAGAAGGAAGATGAGTTTTATTTGACCTCAAGGCTGGAAATTATCCATATTCTTGGATTTAAAAAGAAATAATATCAGCTGGAGAGTGAAGCTGTCAGGTATTAAGCACAGTGGGGTATGGAAAGGAGCTTTCATTTTGGAAATAAAATGTTTCTACATTTCCCATCTTGAATTTCTTGTTGGAAGGATTGTAGATAAACTTTGTTTGATAGGCAGACTTGGACTTGGTCTGAAATTTGGACTGGTACCTTGCTGAAAAACAAAAAAGACATTTCTTGTGAAGAGAAAATTTGGACTTTCAGTCAGTTAACCCAGCATCTGACAACTGGTTCAGAATTTTGTGTTATTGTGATGGGAGAAGACACAGCCTGTGACCCCAAACCATTGCACTCGATGTGAACTGGGCTGCTTACAGGCAGCATGGCAGCCGTCCAAAAAATGAATCGTTACTCACAACATCTGCTTAACTGTTCATGCCACAGTTCTCTTTTTAATTCAGAATCGGTGAACCAGTCCACCGCCTTTTATACTCCGACTAGTCTGATGCTGCAGAACAACGGCTGCACCGCCGCTGCTTTCTACCACTTCTGGCTTCATTGATGTTAAATATAACAAAACAGATTGGCATATAATTCATCATTGCCTTGGCCAGCGTACACCTGACTGGATGCTGCTTTGACTGATGCTCAAGCTTCCATCTACAAGGAAGCCTGCTAGCAGTGCATCCTTCATCACAGACAAGTTGCTGAGCAACAAAAAAAAAAGGCTTTAAATAATAGTTGCTGTGTTTAAAAACAGTGGTTTAGAGTTCAATGAAGAGCAAAACTTCGTGTTGTTGTGGGCTCTGGCAGCGCCTTAGCTTTCAAAGGCCCTGCCAGATGAAAGAACGGCCTCAAGGCAGATCTCCATACAAAATGAAAGTCAGGATAAATCTGATAAAGGACTCAGGCAGCATTTTAGGCGTACGCTATCCTAAACAATGCTAGAAAATTTACTTCCACTCCCTGTAAGTGATAAACACCAGCACCGCCTTACCTTTTTCTCTTCTGGTTTTCTTCCTGTTTCTGTGCGTTCCCAAAGCTGCAAACACGTTCAGCTTGCACCTACACACTGAAAAATAACTGGGCTTTATCCTACGTCCCCAAGGAGGGTGCAGTATGTTCAGCTTCTCAGATTCTTCCCAGGAAGAGCCAAAAGGTTGTAACCCCCACTAAAAGGATGTAGACCCTCTTTTCATAAAGACTTAGACTACCACCACAGGAGGTGTGGGAAGACAGATGTTCAAATCCCAATTCACCTTTTTTTACAGATAGCCATAAGCCACTCCTGGGAGGAGTTCAGAACATCAAAGCTATTGAGGAAGGTGTGTGGTGGGTGGGAGTGTGCCTTGAGACCCTTCTCTCATGCTGAAGCAAAGCATTACATAGCAGGAGGCCACTCCAGCAAGGGGTAATGAAGGAACTACAACTTGTTGCCTGAAAGTTAAAACACCTCGAAAAAGGATCCCTGGCATCTGGCCTCTTCCTTCAGGCTTATGTTTGCCAAGAGTCAGTCCCTGGAGAGAGGTGTAGACTCACCTCAGCCAAATCTGAGCTGCAAACCAGGTGTATTTTCCTTTGTGCTCTCTGCCAGGCTCAGGACTCTTTAATTTTTTCCTGTATAAGGCGCTGGCTTTTGAGATGAGATAAAGGCGATGGGCCCCTGGAGCAGCCTAGTCCTGGTTAATATTTCTGTTTGGGGGCTCCCAGCTTTCCTTGCATATTGTGTAAGAAGCTTAGTTGCCTACCACAGGATTTGGTTTCTACTCGAGGGGCCAAGCATTTCCAAATTATTAAAAAGATCTTTTATTGTTTCTGGCCCTAATGGTTTTGCAGCTGAAGGTCTGTGGGGATACAAGGTGAAGGAATGTTCTCTGAGTAAACCTCTCGCTTCCCTTCACATCCCGCTGCGCACACATATAGTAAACAACTGTGACAACAAGGACAGTTAACAGGGGAAGTTAT
This sequence comes from Strix uralensis, assembly GCF_047716275.1. NCBI lineage: Eukaryota > Metazoa > Chordata > Aves > Strigiformes > Strigidae > Strix > Strix uralensis. The sequence continues at coordinate 101,248,089 of NC_134012.1, read as the reverse complement.
CCTTGCAGGGCATTTAATATTGCATGAAAACTCTCACTTCTCCGCTGTATTTTGCAGTAGGGGATATTATGGACTGTTATGCATTAACTTGTATTACTCTGATTATTATTCTTGACTATTATGCCTAGTTTAAGTTTAAGATTTAGCTGAGAAGCCTTAATATTATTTAGGCAGATTACACAATTTCATCTTTACAAAAAAAAAAAAAACCAACCAAATGCAGAGCAAAAATCCCAGAACTGAGACTAAATTCATAGAATTGCAAAGAAGCAGCTAAAAATCCATTTTTTTGGTGTTTGTACTCATGTATGACTTTGGGACAAAAGAAGACTTCCTTAAAAAGTAAGGAGACTTTTTAAAAAAGCTTACGCAGTACTAAATTTTCAATATTTAACCTTGACATTAACTAGAATTCCAGTGGCCATGAATCCACATATTCTTCAAGTCAAGGAATCAATGCTCTTTTACACTATCTAAGGAGAGAAGCCAATATGCTTAACGGGAATTAACTCAAGTGTTAAAACACTTTCCTTGCTCATGACTGAACGCAGTGACGGTGGAGTCGGAATTTTTGATTCTGTGCAGACTTCAGACTCTCTCCCAGATCAGACAAGCACCATTGCCAGGTGGGCAAGGCCCTGTAAAAATGAATGCAGCAAGTCTACGTCTAACTCCATGTTCTTTCCTGCAGCTACGTCCTCCTGGCAGGCCTGGAGAAAGTGGTAGAGGTAGAATTTGCCTTCACACAGGAAGAAATGTAAGGGAATGAGGGTTTTATGGGAGCAGGGTTTTATCGTGCACATGTAACACTTGATCCAAAGCCAGATAAATGCAAAGAAAAGCCACTGAACTTTGAATTACAACCCTGTGAAGGCAGTTCTTATGAAGAACTACATTTTTCCTGATTTCTTAATGAAATTAAGTGTACACAACAGTGTGGTTTGGTAGACCCTCTGCCTGCCCAACACTCTTGATGCCCTGACCAGTGTCAACCAAACATGCCAGAAAGATGGAAGCTTCAAAAAAAAGTTTTGTGAAAACTCATGTTTTAGCAGAAAAGAGTTAGTACTTCTGCTTAAGAAAAAAGTGCGTTGGTTGAGAAACTCTCTCCCCCCTGGTCTGCAAACCAGGCAAGGGAGCATCGCCCAGGTATGGCTCAATGCCAGCCCAGGGGGACTGATCCTTCCCCCCAGGGCTGAGGGTACCTGGAGTCAAAAGAACCCATCGCAGGAACCTTCAGCTTGAGTTTTCAGTTGGGTGAGGAACAAGATACGGATTAAAACCAGTGCTGCACCTCCGTGAACGCCGGAGCTGAGCACCTTGGCTTACTAGTCTATTCTGAAATGTAAAAGAAAAACATCTCTGTGTCATTTACAGCGAGTTTAAGCATAAATTGGTAAAGAAGCAAATAAAAAATTAATGACATTTCTTGCAGAAGGTGTAAACATTATGAGCTAAAAACTTTTACTAAACTGACTAGAACTTATCCAGTATAATTACCAGATTAACGTCACAAGTGATTCAATAATTTAAGGAATTTGCAGCAAAATCAGGTTGCCAGTTAACTGGGTAATCACATTCTTAAAGACACAGATCAACCGATGAGATTGCTACAGGAAAAGTGTGACTAGCTCCTAACAGCTGACCGTAGTAAACTCAGAAATTAGTAGTTTTATCAGCGACCTCGTAATCAATATATAAACTCTTCTGGGTTCCTGTGGTTAGCAGGTATAGGGTTGGCTTCCTTCCCAGGTGAAGCAGTGCTTTCAGGACACCTGGGTTTGATTTCTGATCCTATCGCTGGTTTGCCAAGAGTTATCGGCTAAGTAATTCCACCTCTCTGACCCTCATTTTTCCATGTGAAAACTGGAATAACAATAATACAATACTGATCTCTGTTATTAAGCGTTTGGATCCCAACATAAAAAAAAGTTATAAAAAGATCTATCATTACCCCATAAATAACATAAACTACTTTAGCTAATTAACAGAAAAACATTGTTGTCTAAGACGTGCTACAATTGACACATACGGGTGTGGAATACACCCGTGGTCCCTACAATCACTACTGTAAATTTGGTGCTAATAATCCCAGACAGAGAGCTGCAGTTTTATACTGAGTTTATACTTTATACTGAGTTTATAAGTTTATACTTTATAAGTTTCGCTGGAGGATGCTCCTTTTCAGCAAGTTGTGTGCTGCAGGTTTGGGGTTATGAATGGAAGAAACGAGCAGGTATGAATTTAGTAAAGGTTAAAACAAAAAAAATCTCAAAAAACACACCGTTCTCACAAAACACGGACAAAAAAATTCTCAAAAAGCACATGATGTGCTTTTGCAATACTTCTTGCTACCCATACTTGGTGTTCTGTCCTTGGCAAATTTTCCGACACTTGCTGGAAGCTCAATATTGGTCTTTCGGAAACTGTCTCCCTCTGATTTAAATAGAGCCGCACCTCATTGTTCATCACTGTTGCAAATTCACTTGTTCAAGTTCACAAGATAGCTGCCATTTGTCAGGCGCTTTGCTCTTCATCATGATCCTGATTGTGCCCATTAGGCTTATGATAGAAAGAAAAAAACTTAAATTACCTAAATTACAGGACCCAGGGCCAGGAAATTATTAAGCAAGCTGTTCTGTTGATTAATGGGAAACAAAAGGGTACTTGTCACAATCGGATAGGTCAGCTGATGGGCAGAAAAGATATGGGGATGGTTCAGCAATCTGTGTTATCAAAGACTCGATATACACTTTATCAGGGTTAATTGGACAGTCGGCAGGTAAATGAGAGATGTCCTTTGTGAGATTCTTACTACACTGAAACTAAAAAAAAAGCCTTTTTAGTATTTCTTAACATAGTTTCTATGTACAACAGTGATCACAAGAGATGTTTGGAAGCTACTATAGTAGGTTTAAAATCCTGAAGTGTTTCCGGTGTAGGTGTGGGCTGCCAAGCTAAGAGAAATGGTCTACGCTGAAGCAATTCAAGGCAGGTTTGTAATTTCCCAGCATCTGCAAATTTGTCTCTCCAAAACCAATGTCAACTGATATGACTTGCTTATATTCACCTTTCTAACAGCTACATATATTGCACCAACCATGCATGTTTTCTTATTTATTTAATGCCACATCTAGTTTTGAAAACATCATCAATGTTTGTTGAAGAGAATTATGCTTTTATTTTTCACACTAAGTGTGCTTCTGTGGATTTTCCACATCTGCAGAGAAGTAGTGGAAGACAGGTGAAGGTGAGAAGAGCAAAAGTAAGTTAGAGCATCACCTTCTTTGAGCTCTGGCTTTCCCATTTTTCTATTTTTTTCCACCAGAGTGGAGAAATCGGAGGTGGAATTTTCAAATCTATTAACTGTAGCCCTGCTTCTTCCAGTGAAATGAAATACTTTCGAGGCAGTAAAAACAAACTGCCAAACATGGCCAGTTAAAAGAAGAATTAAATTGACCATTAAGACTTCAATTAGAGTTTTTACAACAGCATACACTTTCAGTAGCGTAACTTGGGCTGCACCCTTGGTTGGAGGAAAGCTGCTGTAGATTAATGCTGAGCAAGGCACTCTCTACATTACCACCTCCTGGAGGAAAAAGAAATTAAAATCTCCACAAATTTTGCTAAGCTGGAAGCCAAGACAGTAAGGGAAAATGATGAAAAAGTTCACAGTTTAGGCAGCAAAATCTAATTAACTGAAAAACTCATCTATCAAGTACTCATGCAGCTTCAAGATGATTCAAGGGCACTACTGCTGTTGAGTGTCAACGGGAACACTTGTGACAAAAAAAATAGATCCAAGAGGTGGCAATACCAAGTGTCTCTCCCAGGGTAAGAGGATTTAGGCTGGTGTTCTGCTAAGGAAGTACGTATGCCACAAGTTCTCTGTAGGGATAAAACAGATGAGCTTGTGAAAAGCCTCCAGTAAGGAAATCTCCAGTTCTGAAGAATATGTAGCTATCATAGCTTTGATCAGAGCAATCAGGGCAGACGTTTGCTTCTTGAATGCTCTTGAACAAAATGGTGGTTTGGTCCTTTTGATTTTATTTTTCGGAGGGGCTGCAGCAGTACCTCAGGCTTTGAGATAACTTGAGAGGAAAAGACAACTTTGTAGCTAATGAAAAAGAAAGTTCTTTATCTTAGAAAAGCTCAATTTCTTTCACTTGGAAATGATGCACATTCAGAGATCCAACATACCCTACAGCACCCAAGGCTCTGAATTTCCACCCCACAATAATGCTGTGAAAGGCAAGAGATCTTGGTGATGAGAGAGTGTACCAAACCTCTACACAGACCAGAATCCTACCAGCTTTAGAATACAGCAGAAAATCCCACTTTTTTTTTTTTTGTAATCTCAACCTTCCTCTGACTGGAGAATGGGGGATCAATGTCAGAGGAGGCAGAATTCTGCAGGAAGAGAAGACTCCTTGCCATCGTAAGGAAAATGAGCCCAGATTTTGAACTTAAGGCTGGAGAATGTACTGTAGAGAGGGCATTGCAGAGCCTGTAAGAGCTGGAAGTGCTTTGTAAGTACATGGAGTAAGTACATACTAAGTACATGGAGTTTTAGGAAAGACTGGGAAATAAGGGCTCTGTCAGGCAATTAGGATTCTTGTCACACTCCCATCAGCATGAGGTTCTGCTAAAAAAGCTGTTGGAAAAGTCCTTGGTTTGGAACAAATCTTGGATAAATCCTGGTTTCTTGTAGCATCTAAGAGTAAAGAATAGATTCTTAGTATAGAATACTTTACCCAGGAGTGTAATCCCCATTAAACAGAAGATAACTAACCACAGCTGAAACATGACATTGTGAATAAAACTTCTCACCTCATATGGCTGATCTATATTCTCATTTTTTTCCTTACTCCAGAGGACTTGGTCTAGGCATTAACAAAGCACTCTGTCATGCTATTTATCTTTGCTAGGTATATTTCTTATTGATCTGCATATTAGTTCTACGTCTACCTTGACCTAAGAGGCCACAGAAGACACTTCTGAAAAAGTAGGTATATAATGATTTATTAGTTGTTAAAAATACTGGTTGTTTTAAATGTTATACAATAATTTACTTATTTTATCATGCTGAACTCTTGGAATTTCACACGAAATGAGCAATCAAGCTGTTGTGACTAAGGAGAAGAAAATGAATATTCCTACAAGAATGACCCCACGAAAGCACTTCTGATTCCTACTTGGTCACACCCTCCCCACTCTCTGCTTGATATTGGGAAGCATAAAAAGATAAGGATATAATGGGGTTTAATTTCTGCATATAACTTTCATATTTCTATACCTTGATGCTATAGGCTTTTCCGTTATTGAATTTCTCATCAATAAGAACAGAAGCTGAGGACAGTGTTGATGTGTATGTACCAGTACTCTGGGGCCACTGTGAGATTCATTAGTTTCCTGTAAAACAACCTGCAAATCTTTGGAATCAAAGGTGGGGTTGTTAAATCAAAGCTTTATTTCCAGGTATCTACTGGGATGGGGATGGTTTGCTGTGAGTTCTATCAACAATTTGAGCACATCTTCTACCAACAATTTGAGCACATCTTCTGGGAGTAGTTCTGAAATGGCCGATTTGATTCTCAAATATCCAGCACAATCTAGACCAGCACATGAGAGTATCTGAGCAATTTCTGGCTCTGCTTTTTGGAGATTAGGTTTGCTCGTATATTCAGCTCTTCTGCGGCAAGTCTCGGTCGTCTTGTGGCACTGGTGCTAAAGGGTGATTCTGGGCAGCAGCACAAGCACTGAACAGAACAATTTCTGTAACTGCAGTGGTGGTGGTTCTCAATACACTGAAGAATGACAGTAACACAGTAGTCTGAAAAGGTGACTTACTGAAGATGGAATAATACGAGATTTTTGGCTCAAACACACACACAACTCTTTCACTTGAGCTGCTGTTTGTTCTACCTCCTGGTGAGAAAATATCACCAAGAGGTAATAATTCTCTGGAAAGAAGGCAGGTAGAGAGTCAATAGAATTGAAATAAAATCTATACTGTTGTATCTGCACATACTAATGCTGCTGACTTTGATCAGATGACGAGTAAAATTGAAAAATAGATGCTTAATAAAAGATACGTTTTTTAGATTACCCTTTGCAAATACAGAAATTCTCCTGGACTGAAGAGGTGGGTATATTTACATAGATAGGTCTTCCCTAAGGAAACAATGATACAGGAAAAGCTTATTGAGTAATTAAGAAAAAGCAAATCAGAATTTAAATCCTCTAAGTCAGTCAAGTTCACTGCTGCGGTTAAAAAAAGAAGGAATAGGAATCTAAGTGCTTCTCATCAGTGAGAAGTGCTCGAGAAAAATATGTGAAGAGGTGGTAAAGAGATCATGTTGGGTTGGAATGGAGTAAACAAATAAGTGTCACAAGTAAGAATGATGACTTAACTTCTGGGACTTCTGGGACTTTTAAATGTCACAAAGAGGTGATTTAAGCATTACAACTCACTGAACAAAATTCTGGTCTTTGGTAGGAAGGTGGCACAGCATCAAACAGCAGGTAAACTCTTACATAAAATTAAAAGGTCTTTTTTAAAAATTATTTTATTTGAAGGTCTGCACCCATTACTGAATGTGCCTATATGCTTCCTGACTGGTGACATCAGTCCCTTGCTGCTCTGAAGTTAAATAGGTGTCAGCTAATGAGTTATCGATCAGTTGATTGAAAGTGAGGGGTTGAATAGACTGATATCATGGAAGGATAATCCTCTAACTGCCAAATTCACATTGATAATCTATGAGTGATGACTAAGTTAGACATTCAAAAAATCCTACTAGGTTGCCTAATCTGCCTGCCAATATTTCCTGTAAGTAGGGCTGGTCAAGAAAAAGGATAAAAACCACTGTTCATTAAATTGAAATATTCCATATGGATACACATATTTGGAGGGGGAAAAAAAAAAAAAAAAAGAAGTTTGTTTTGAAAATATGCAAAACCAAAATGGTTTTATTAGACTTTATCATTCTGTTTTTCATTCTGACTTTTGTTACTAAACTGACCTTGTAAAAATGAATGTGTTGATTTTGCAGAGGAATCTAATTTTCATTCTTTGGTTGCCAGTGCTCTGTATCCTGATATTTTGCAATTTACATGATGACAATCCTATTTCAATTTTGGAAAAAAATCAAATGTAGAAATACAGGACATTTCTGCGGAAACCGAAGTACTATTTTCTAGTCAGCTCCATTTAAAAACAGTTTGACTAATCTCTTTTTAAACACCCTTTAAGTGTGCAAGACTAGGCTTTTAACCATCGAAAATTCCTCTCCAGCCTTGAGCAAGAAGCTCGTGTCTGTTAGAAGCTACCAATTTAGACATTTCTTATTGAATAGTTTATGTGATTCTCTATTCATTTTGCTGTTTAGTATGTAGCTCCTAAGCTGATCTGTAATTCATATAGAAAGCCTGAGTACCTAGTTCTATGTTTTTGATTCTTTTCTGTGTCTAGCTGTCTAAAGACTGGGTGAAAAATGCAGTGTTGCAAATCTAGAGGTTCTTGTAGAGCGAGGTGTAAGTTTTTGTGTCCTACATGCAGTTGATGAGTTACTAAGCATTGGGATGGGGGGATTATTTCTAAAACTTCCATTTCCTAGAGTCTTGTCTGCGCTGTGGACACCAGGCAGAGCTGGAAACGGGTCTTACTGTTTCCTTCAAGACTTGAAAATTTTTGGGATGATTTAGGCTTGGACTGATTTGGGAGGGAGGAAGGTGGAGAATCGCAAAAGTAGGGTATGTCCTGATATGAACTAGCTGGCTAGACTCCTCTTCCAGTGAAGAAGAATAGGCACTTCTAGCACAGGATTTCTACTGCCATTGCAGAACATCAGAAAACCAATGCAGATACCAACATGGTAGACAATTAAAATTAATATTCAGGAGGGCTGAGTATAAACAACATAATTCATTAAATCTCCTTTGTTTTGGTTGAAAAGCACAGTGGAAAAAATACACAAATAAATCCTCAACGTTGTATTAGTATTGGATAATGAGTAAAGGAGGGTGCAGGAAGGAAAATAAATCAATATATTTACAGCTTGATATAGGATATGTTGCGTTTCACTCTGTGAAGCTGGATGAAGAGCGTGGTGGGGAAAGCAGCAGTAGCAGAAGGATGCACCGGGGCTTTGAGACTTGCAGATTTGATTGTCATGTCCAATTATTCTCTTGCCCAAAGCAGAGCGTTATCCCACAACACAGTTACCAGCCCTTGTCCCAGCACCAAGGGAACTTACACTTCACTTGATTTTCTGGGGCTTTGTTGTTTTCCCTGACTGGAAACAACCTGACTTTTGATTTATGATATTACTCCAGAGGGACCTTTATGCCCACTCACCCTATTAGACACAGCCCCTTTTGTTTGCTGTTTTTCTGACAGCAAGTCAGATGCCATCCCTTTTAAAACAATTCCCCGGTGGTTGCAGCTATCAGTTGTAAAAAACGATCTGGAGAGAAAGTCCTTCTGCTCTGGATCAGAGCCCAGAGAAGCACATCGGTGCAGAGAGGTTCTGGAAGAGGGATTTGAGAGGAGCGGCAAACACGGGGAACCCTCCACCCCAACCGTCTCATGAGATGGACATCAATAAGTTTTCAATGCTGTAGTTGCCTATGACAACTGGCTCCGGCCTCAGCGATGCAGAAAGTCTCTTCCCCTGTTTTTTGTTACGCTAACTGCAGCAGTCTCTGCAAACCCAAGTCAGCTGCTGTGTGTCTCCATGTATTTGATTTGTTTCCTTTGCCCAGCAAATGTCTTTTTGTAGTGGTTAGTCCAGGAACCTGTGGTGCAGGTAAAAATTGATAGTATTCCTTGATTCAACTGAAGAGGCTAGAGATTGCCATTATATATAATGCAAGCTTTTTAACATCATGGGTCTCCAGCAACAGAAAAGGGACTGAATTTTTCCCTCAACAAATAAAACATGTTCTATCCATTCCCTTCTGCAAAATTATGTATACTCCATTTCAGATAACAGACAATTTACATGAATCTGCTTTGCCTAATTCATGCATGTAACGTGCCGGCTCTGTCTAGGAGTGGAGCAGGGTTTAAAAATCTTTGAGGAAGAAGAAACCCAATGTGTTTGTTCAGCTGCTTGGAACAAAATATGAGCTGCTCTAGGCTGATGAAAATGTTGTTTTTAAGCTTTTTAAAAGGATTTATCTACAATGTCCAATTAAAGTATACAGTCATAAAATGGCAGTTTAAGGGAACTGATGCCTAATTCTCATGCACATTTAATTTTCATTTTGTTTGAAAGGGGCGACTGATAGAAAACAGTTCTGTGAACTTGTTTCAAACCAGAATTACCTCTAGGTATTTTTTTAATCAAGCTTTGAAATATAAGCCCCTTACATAATGACTATGTGCACAGATTTTTAAGAAGAGTGGAGAGTTTGGGAAAGGAGGAAGAATGGTCTCAAATTAGCCTACTGAACAACTAAGTCAAAAGATAAAAAATAAATAAGTTAAAAATCAGTTCATTTGAGCTTGCCTGCAGGCAGCTTTCTCTGGCGTGTGTTATTCCCAGAGCCAATTCAGAAAGAAACATGAGCTGCTCTTGAACAGTTTCTCTGATATAGGATATGAGATAAACATGTATTTGCCTGGGACTATCAGCATGAATTTTCTTTTTTTTTTCCCTTAGAAAAATTGTTTTACTCTAGCAAGCCTACAACCCCCCTTTTACTCACAAAGCAGCCCCTTGTTGTCTGTGAACTCACCCCCGTTGATTATGAAACGTTGCTGAGTTCCAGCAGTACCTCATTCAGGACCAGGGAGACAGCGCGTCAAGCAAGTACTGTGGGGCAAGATTGACCAGTGGAGAAGAGATATAAGAAATATAAATAACTGAAATGATTCTCAGCCAATATAAATATTTTTTAGTCTGTATAGACAATGCCACTAGGCTATATTGAACAAAAGCTTTGGCTTGACCCATCTAACTTCCACTGCAGCCAATGAAGTGACCTTCATGGGGTTACTTAGTCACTGCTGATTCTGACTTATGGCCAGGAGAGAAAAATATCTGTCTCAGTTAACTGAACGGGCAAAATTGTAGAACAATTAGACTTCTAGCTCTGTTATATGCCTATTTAGCTCGCTAGAGGAAATAAATCTAGATTTAGGTTTCACTGTGATGCACAGTTGAAGAATTATTTTTGTTCATGCTAAGTGGTGAAGCCACATGTCTACTGTTACTCAGAATAAGACGTTTTTGTTAGGGACAAGAGCATAAATAAAGCAATTTTTTTTCTGCACTTAGGATACCCTGTTTAAACAAAAGGAAGGTGTTTAGTTATTAAATCCAGTTAGGAAAGATCAAAAAGCTTTTTCTACCTTGTTTATTAAGCCAAGTGGGAAATAATAATCTTTGAGCATTCATTTTTGAGCCAGAGCTTGGAAGTGTACTTACTGTTATTTGTATTGTTTTTATCAGGTTAATAACCTGATTGCATTTGCCTAGCTGAAGCTTTGAGTACTATCAATATTGAAGCCTACAAAGGCTTGTTGTGCCAAGGGTATCTCAGAATGGCTGACAAATATTTCATCAAGAAAGAGTGTTTCTTTATGCTGTACACACTTCATTTGCAAGAAGGGTAGTTGTTTATATCTGTGGCGGGTGGGTTAATTTGTATATCTGAGGCTAGATTTAATATTAGTGTTACAAGAAGAGTCTGCAGTAGCTGTTTGAAATCAATGGCACTAGGCTAGATTTACATCTATGCAATTTAGCTCAAAACCTGTGTCTAAATCCCGACTGTTCTTTCATTGTCCGGAGTCAGTCTGGTAGTAGATGAGGAATAGTCCTGGTGCACAGGAGCTGGGCTCTCTCTAGGTAGAACCAATGCCCCGGAGGACAGCTCATGCTCTCCCACTGCGAGTAGCAACCAGCCTGTGGGACTGGAGCAACGTGACGCTGAACCAAAACCCCTTGGAAATGCATCGGGGTGTCAGGTCCTCAGCACCAGTCCTTGTGCTCTGCGGATCTTCTCCAACTGGACAGCACAACTGGCCAGTGTAGATGCATCCACAGGTGATTTCTAAGAGTTTGACAAGAAAGATTGCCCATGATAAGAGAACTAGCCAATGTCTTGGGAGATTTGGTTGTCTAGCCATCGATTGTTTAAGAAAAAGTATCCACCCAAATTTAAGACATTCTGTAAGTGCGTTATGGTTTGACTGTATCTTATCCTTGTGCATTTAAGACAACTAAAAGGTTCTGGAAGAAGAGACTACAATCCAAAGTTATGCACCTTCAGGTAGGCTACAAAGTCTTTCCATTGTCTTCCTTTTTCCTTCCAATTTTACTTCTTTTCTATTTCTCTCTCTCTCGTCAAAAATTTACGATGGTCAAAAGCTGCAGTAACAAAAGCCACATAGATAAATACATTGCTATGAGGTTCTCTAAGCTAATTGAATTTAAATCTAAGTCAAATATTTTAAAGGAAATTCAAGCATGTTTTTTTCTGGTTCTTCAGTACTGAAAGCATACACTGATTTATCTAATCTGTTTATTCAAGTGTAACCTTGGACCTGAACATGAAAAAATCCAAGCACTTTTTAAAGGTGGATTGAGAAAATTACATTCACCTTGCTGAAGGCCTATGTCTGGCTAGTAAACAACTCCATTAAATATTTGAAACTTTGGTAAAAAAAGTCGTCATTACATAGGAAGATCATCTTTCCATATCATTAACTTTTTCTGTCTTTTTTTTTTTTTTTTTTGTAAAAGAGGGACAAAAATATAATGCATTAGCTGGTTCAGAGCACAAAACATTTTATAAAAGAATACATAAAACCCCATGAACTGTATATGTCACCATCCCAGGAAATAAAACAAACTTTATAGCCACAGAAAAAATAATGTCATTTCCAAGTAGGTAACCACTTGGAAAAAACATTGAGGAGCTGTGTCCTCACAGTCATGGAGAAAATTTCACTATTTAACAGAGGACTCGCTGCTTGGAATATTAGATGTCATGTTTTGACCAAATCCTGGAGGGTGCAAGTGATACATATATCACGTCAAGATCAGGATGGGAACTCTTCATGACGGGGCGTTTCATGGTGAGAGCAGGAGCCGGAATTGGGGAGCCCAGAAGACCAGCTCTAACCTGATTTGCATTACCTTGAGTGAGTCGTTTTAACTTCCCGATGCCTCTGTGCCATCTGTAAAAAGGCAGGATGATTATAATACCTGGTATTTTACTCAAGTATTAACTATGCAGAAGAGTACAATTAAGGACAGGAGTGCCCTACTCAAGGTTAAGCTTCACTGTCTTGAGAGCACACTAGAAGAGGAACCATTTCTGCTACTATAACACGGTAGAGCCAGGACTACAAGTGTAGCCTCTGAGGCCCAGCTTACACTAAGCTTTTCCTTGTTACAAGAAAGCTTCTTTACTCTACAGCACACCTGGAGCCGCGGCAGCACGGATGGCAAAACTGTGCTTGCTACCAGTGTCATAATCTTTTCCAGCTGAAATGGCAAACGCTGCAATGTAAGTGTAAACCAGGGAATAGCTGTGCTACGCACCAGAAAGGCAACACCTGCAGTCTGAGTTCTCTCAAGCATATGTATTTTAGATAAAAGTGCACAGAAATAAAATATTTTCACTCTTTTTCCCGAATTCCTCTCAGGCTCAAGCAGACACAAAGCAGAGCCCAGCAAGACTGTTCTTCTTCTAAGGATGGCAGGTGATACAGTGCTAAAAGCCTTTCTAAGTGTTTTTGTAGTCATCTCCTGCTTCTTCCTCATCTCCAAGGCCATGACCCTGTCATGGAAGGAAATTAGATTTGTTTGACATGATTTGTTCCTAAAAACCCCCAGTGATGGCTGTTTCCTTGTTTTTCTCCTAAGTGTTTGGCAAAATGCTATAACCCTGATCGTGCCCGCAGCATCTTATCAAACAGCCAGGGTTTCTGAGGTCAGAAAGCATCAAAAAAGCCCTGGACAACCCAGAGGATTCTTGACCCAATACATGTGATTAATACCCAGCTTTTCCCAGATGATGTAAAGAGTCACAAGCAGCTGCTGTCATTCCTGACTAGAAAATGCAACGGCTTATTTTAAAAAATGAACTTTTCCTTCCTCTTCATTCAAATGGCAGCATGGCCAGTACTGATGGAATTAACTTGGGTACGACAGCTCTTCCCTACGGTTGCTCCAGACCCACTCCTGACATTCTTGTGTAAAATCTGTGCAGAATCTGTCAAAAGATTAAATACAAATTCATCTCACTGAACCTAATATCTAGTACTTGGCACATTCTGGATTCCAGCTGGAATTCGGACTTGAACAGCTCTAGTGGCAATGATGGATGATTTCCTCTTGTTAGTAAACATTTTCATTATTTTAGACCTCCCTGCAGCCCTTCACATTGTCAGCCGTGAGATATTACCTCCCACTTGAGAGAGTGCCAGAAAAGCTGTAGGAATAGCTGCTGTTCCTCCACAAGGGACACCCTCAAATAACAAGGATAGAAAAATACATCTTCAGCATTACGTCTCACATCTCTGAAGCCCGTGAAGGTCATTTTCTCTCTGAACAGGGGTTCAACACTTATCTGCATGAAGAGAGCTTGGATCAAAAGAGCCGATTAAAAGTGAAACTCTTTAATGAGGCAAACACTCAGAACGGATGATGTTTTGATGTTGTGTAGCTTGGGTGAAGGTACAGACTGACAGCTGGTCAGTTCAGTCCAAAAACCATCCTTTGCTTTCTATCTGGTTACAAGCTCTCATCTAAAAATCTGAAATGACTTCTGTCCCCTCCATTCGCCAAGGAAATACCACCTCATGTCTTACATACCTTTTTCACCTCTTCCCTGAACTTCAGCAATGGGATGTTCAAGCTATGAGTCATTCAGAAACTTGCTTCCATGCAAGACATCAGTAAATAAAATATGTCAGCCTGCCCTCCGCTGGGTACTTCAACACATACCTGGAGTGAACTGAATCAAGTGCAAGATCTCAGTTTTTATCTTCAACTTCCATAATGGTCTGGGTCCAAGGTACTAAAATGTCTACTGAAGTTCCTGCATGAAGGCTGAGAATGATTATTGATTTCTCAGATCAGTACAGCTTTCTGCAACAAGGGTAAAGGTCCTCTCTGCAGGAGACCTTCCTTTCTGAGGGCTGATGCTCAGGATGATACTCAGCAGGAATGAATGACCACAGCAAACCTTCACTGATTGGTGCTCCAAGCATAAAGTGCACTTCTTCGACCTGCCTGTTGTAATACCAATATCAGCTAGAGCTTACAGTTTAGAATCAAACCTCACCAGCACTTCATATTCCATTAAATAAAGTTTCTTACCCTTTATTCCCTCTTGAGGAGAAGATGAGGCAATGACACAGGCATCAGCGGCAAGAGATGATCAGGTGCTCCCATGAGGATGAAAGTGTATAATTGCTACTTCCTTGACAGAAAATTCATTTTAAAAGTGTATTGAAAATTGGACTCAGCGTTTGACTGCAGCTGGCTTTTACATCACTCAGCTGCCTCTTTGCAAAACCATCCCCTCATCTACCAAATGTCAGATATTGCAGCAGATGGTGAGACCAAAAGTTGGGCCATGGAATTGCTCATGAAACCTTTTACTGCTTGTTTCCACCAATGGGTCTTCAGTGAACCCCACAGGAGATAAGGACATTGCCAGGTCATGAAACTTCAAGAGATTCTTACTCAAAATGACCCTCACTTCGAAAGCGTGTGCTCGTGAGGATCCACAATGGAAGGGAAATATATTGTAAAATAAAAGTTTCACAAGTTTCAAGAAAAATAAAATATTTGACAATATAATAAATTGCCACAGTTTAGTTACCATGGTATACTGGAACCTTTATCTAGTCATTATAATTTCAGTGCAATAGCTCTTGCCTTATCAAAATGTTTCAGTGAATCAGGTGTTCTGGCTGCTTCTGATACGGGATAAGAGCCCTGGCCTCTTGGTCAATACATTTGTTTCAGCTAATCATTTCCAAGTTGCCAAAGGGATAAATATTTAAAACAATCATGCATTCAAAACAATCTCAATTTAAAGGCTTAAACCACATCATCGGTTTTCCGGCAACACAAATTTGAAGTTTCTGAGCAAATATTATAGAGCCAAGCTGAGAAGCAAGACGAAGCCTCTACATTTGTTCCAGATTGCCTCTGATCTGTTATTGGAATGGAAAAGAGAGGGGAGATTCAGGGATCCACATCCAGTGACAGATTTGGCCTCCAAAGTACGGTGCCAAAGTCTGTGAAGAACACAAAAATCTAACGCTGCTCAGCCAGATCCCTCCACAGGGGACCCCGTAGGGTTCAACAGCTCAGGACAGAGGTCCTTCAAGATTGGGCAGTAGCTGTGTTTGGGGTGGGGAATGCTGGATTGATTTGCTATTAGCTGTATGGACCTGCGTTGAGCCAAAGGGGGCCATGAGTTCCCAGCTGCTATGTGAAGTTGAGATGTGGGGAGGGATGAGATGTCCGTAGCAGCTTCATATGACACGTTTCCAAGGAAAAAAGGAAGCCAAGAGTCCTGAATATGCCCAGGGTGCTGAGCAGTGAAGAAATACAACTGTATCTCTGGGTATTTTGACACTGGGAAGTGTTGCAGCAACCTGCCTGGAGCATCTACTGGAAGGGACCAAGACTTCCAGAGGCCACCCAGTACCAGAGCTCTGGGCACAGCGTGGTGGGCGTACATCTGCTGCTGCCTCTGCAGTGCCACAGTCTGTCCTCGCAGTGTCACAGGGGGCATGGAGTGGGCAGTGTGGGGCTGAAGTAAATTAGTGATATAGAGGTGACAGCAGGTGGCAGCTTCTTACATGCTACAGGCCTTCACGGGTCAATCTCACAATTTCCTCAGCAACTTTTTTAAAGACTATTGCCATCTTCCAGATGGGTAAGATGAGGCATAGACAGGGAGAGTGAGGATAAGTGGCTTGCCCAAGGTCACAGATGAAGTGACTGACAGAGCTGCAAACAGTACCCAGGAGTCCTAATTACCAGCTCTCTTTTCCAACGACTAAATAGCAATCAAGAATGATTATGCAGCAAAGGCTCTTGCACAAGGGAACTGTCTTACCAGAGGGTTAATTCCACTGTCGCTTCTTACTGTGAGCTGACACATGGTGGTGCAATGAGAACATTAGCCTTTCACCCTTCAGGATGTTGTTTGATGAGGTGCTAGTCTGGAAAACAAAAGCAAGAAGGAGAGAGGAAGCCGCCAGCAGCTGTAATCGGCACCTCAAGAGGAAAGAGTCAGGTGCAGGGCGACCACTTTTGGTGGGCACAGCCTGGTAGGGCTGGGGGATGAGGTTCCTGGACTGTCTGCTCCACAGCACTGCATAGGGTCTTCTCTAGCTTAAGGGATGGGACCCTTTACTAAACTTTTATTTCTGGAATCCCCTCGCTCAATCATATTTTTAGCAAAAGGCCTCAAGGGCAGGTTATTCCACTGCAGTCAGATCTTCTCTGACACAAGTGTCAAAATGAGGATGCAGCATCACATTTGGCTCTGCTCTGATTCTGCATGACGATTCCTTTGCTCTCATTTTCCTAAATGCAAACAGTTGAGTGATTTCCTCTGCACATGCCTTGAACATCTGCATTTAAATGTGAGGTCTGTGTGCTGGCCTCTCAGCACTGCCCCCCCCCATTTCGATATTTTTTGCAACAGCCATTAGAAAAGTATATTAGCTGATTCCCAATTCTCATTTTTAGACAGGATTTCTAGAATTATAAGCTATTTCTTACGCTATAATTCCAACTCTCAATTCAACAGATAGTATTAGTTAGTGAATTATTTCAAGTCATACGAGCAATACAATCAATACTCGTGAAGTAATGGGTTGGGTAACCATGCCAACACAACTTTCATGCAAGACTGGAGGGCAGGTTAGTTTTTAAAACATTGAAAGGAAAGGTAATTAAGTCTGATCCTGACAAGACATACAGACAAATGAGAAAGCACTGCAAGTCATGTGGAAATCTTCCCAATGAAGAAATAAAGCTAATGCTGCAAATAAAATTAATTCAATGGATAATGCTGTAAAAAATGTTCCCTTGCTCAAGCAGCCATTAGGAAAGTTTTCTTCATCTTCTTGCATATTTGGGTGAACACTGATCTTCCTTTTGTTGCCTGGACATCTAGATTTTCTAAGGATTTTTTTTCCTACCAAATGGATTTTATGTGTGGATATGCAACCAAAGCCTCTGTCAGAACATGAATAGCCAGGTCAAAGACTGGGTGATGTGCCTGGTTTTAAAATCTCTTGGAAAGAAGGTGTTCCAAAGCCTGATCTAGTGTGTAGAAGACCTATAATTTCTTAACAGAACTTCTCTATTTTGTCCTTAGAGACTTTTGGTGATGGTGATTCCCCTAGCAATCTATTCCTGAGCTAAACTCTACTGTTGTAAAGATTTCTACCTTTGTCTATGATGTGGACCCTAAAGTCCCTTTGCTATAATTGATGGTGATACTGCAGAGGCTGGCTGGCAGTAAGGAAAGGATCTGTTGGAAGGAGATGTTCAGATGAATAAGGGTAAGTTCCTACATGGGGCAGGAGAAGCAGGCAGTAGTTTCACATCAAGGTGGAGCATGTGGGAGAAGGTACAAAGGTAGGGGTGGAAGAAGAACACAGAATGCCAACAGAAAGGCCTTGTGGTACTCAGACACCAGACTGTGATGGAATAACAAAATACTAACAATTAGTGATGCTTTCTGCTCTACTCCACAATGCTGCATCTTCCTGTGCTTCTCCCCAGACTTTTCAACACATTCCTCCTGTGCGTTGCTCTGTGCTGACCCTCTGACCTGCTCCAGACTCTCTGAAGACGTCGATGTCATTTCCCCCTCCAGACTCTGGTTTGCCATTCTGCTTGTGGGGAAATCCGTGTGTTGACTTTATCTGCGTCTAGTTAATAGATATTAGAGCATCGTGAAATAGAGACCATCTGCTTTTGAATGCCTTGGCAACACCTAGCGTAATATCAGAACTGCAATAAAGCCGTGAGAGACGATCTGCAAATAGCAATGTAGCTCTTGAATATGAAGATAAAAGTGTCTGGGGAACAGAGAGGTGCAGGCAGACCATGAGCGATGGGAAAGGCCAGTGTGAGCTGATAAATAGTTGGAGACTGGGTCTCATTTCTTGCCCAAGGCCTGGACCAGCTGCACCATGAGCTCTGGCAATGTAGGATCAAACCTGGCTTCTGTGGACAAGCATCAGGACTCTGACCTTTCTTTCCAAAGTCCCCTCCTCATGCTTTGGACGAAAGAAGAACTCCAGTGGTTGATACCTGCAGAAGTGTCCTCAACCTCTCCATGGATGGTCATGCCAGGGATTACTACATAGGCATTAAAAGCAATGCCAGCCAAGGAGTGACAGACATATAGGGATGAAAAGGAGGGATGTTGTCTTGGTGGAAAAAACATTAAACACCTACTTTTCAGTTACATTTATAAATTATGTTGTGCAATGCTTTTGGCCCCATATTCACACTATGAACATGATAATAACAGCTGGCAAACCCGTTGTGCCTCGCTTCTGCATTGCAGCTTTTAATTTTATTTAAGAATAACATCAGCTGGAAGCTGGCAGAGTGAGCGAGAGTTATCATGTTATGTCTAGTAGGTCCATAAAACCACAACCTGGATTTGATAGCTGGAGCTGTGAGTGTTGGCTAATGAACTCGTGTTCTTTACAAGGGCCATATGGGCGTAGTTAAAAATACAGTTCCGTGTTAAGGAGGCAGAGAGGTAAAATATTAAATAGAGTACAGACCCAAGAAGAGGATCCATCTTCCACAAGTTATAGTTCAAACAAATTGCAATGAAAATCAGCCAATTTTTCCCCAAATAAAGACATTATAGTCAAGTTTGAAGGCTTCTTACCTACGTTATAGTATCTTTTCTCGTCTATGAAACCTGTGCTTCATTTCACAGTAAATATCCTGTGAATATCAAAGATATACCACTTGGGGATGTACCAATTAAAAAGCGCTCTCTTTTTTCTGCCGACTAAGCACCAGCTAATACATTGCATTAGTTTGCACAGCTCTGGCAGCTAATTGTTTCTAATGCTGGGGATGCTCCGCCACTGGCCTGGGACGTACCACGGGCCACGCAGGGCACTGCGCATGCATTAGAGATGGGCTTTTTGTGTAATACCAGTGCCTGATCCTGCCTTTAGTTGTATAAGAGCAAACACCTGGACTTACTTAAAACCTCAGTGATAGTTTTGACAGACCAGATTTTTGTTCCTTTTTTATTTTGTAATCACATCACAGATCTCCTGAGGAAGGACAATTTAGCTGCATATACCACATTGCAGGATTGGGGCCTGACACCCCTCTGCTCAACTTCCAGTGTTTCTTGTTCTTTCTATGTTATCTTTACCCTTCTCTATGGCCTTCTTTATCAATTATAATTAATTCACTGAACTCATTTTCCTGGGATTTATTTTCTTCCCTCTGGGTTTCAGGAGGCTGTTGTCCTCCAAGCCCTTTGTTCTACACGCCTCACGTGCCTTCTTCTAATTTATATCATTTCTCATGCTTGGTGTTGTAATTGCCTGGTCATGTACACTATCTTCTCTGAGCAAGCTCACAGGAAAATTTAAATAGGTGTTTTTAAAATCTAATTTAATTTACTAAATGAACACAGATACACATAACACTGCTCTTCTAACTCTTAGTTGTTCCAAGAACAGTTTTGATTTTGTCTTTCTCTTGGCTGGTAGCCTTTCCACCTACTCACACGTACCAATCACCTCTCAGATGGTTTAACTGATTAAGATACAGAGTTGAGTTCAGAGCTATTGTTCTTCGCTTTGAAGCTTACTGCTCCAATTTCAGACCAGCATGCTTGTCTGTTCCTTACAAATACATCGGTTGGTCTAATGGAGAGATATTATCCCTCCTCGCTACCTGGCATCATTCACCTCCTTAGACCATGACAGCTGTAAGAGCATTGCTGCTACCAGCCACAGCGAATGCGGTTCAGGTCTAAGCCGAGGCTGCAGCTGGCAAAGGTATATCCATCCATTCTTTTATTTATTGATTCAGATTAGGACTCAGGCAGTTTGGTATTTGCTTTCGTCTGTGGTCAGTGCAAGGGAAGCCGTGGAAGGTGGGAGAACCCACATAAAGGCAGTATCTGTATCACTGAGAAGCTTTGTCCTGAAATGTGAGAGTTTGTGTCCGTTCTAAAAAGCCACCCGGCCTTGAATAAATATAGACTGAAATTAAACTTTTTTTACTTTTGTAAGCAATGAAATCTTCAAACAGCTTTCCCATAAAGGTAACAGAAAGGAGAAAGCTCAGCTTCTTTCAAGATGAAGCTTGAGTAACACATGAAAGATGATCTGATTCAGTTTCCTGAAATAAGAAGAAGCTGAGGGGTGAGATTACTATTACAACTTTGCAATTCTCTGTTCTCATCTATCTATATGACTTTCTAGTTTAACAGTTTAGCTGGATTAGTGCATGAAAAGAGGGGAGGTTTTCGAATTGCTCGTAGATGTATACTCAAACGGCACTTAGAGTTGTCATTTCCACTTGTTAAAGCATAATAAAGTTCCCAGGTGGTTGGGGAAAGTGGGACAAGAAACTGGTGTAGAGCTGTGCCAGCTGGCTGTTTCAATGGGGGTTCTATTTTGTTAGCACCACTTACGAGAGCTGATTTTCATCTCCTCTCCCCTTTTTTCTAGTCAGTGTTAAGGCAGCTGCTGTGTGGGACGATCGCTGGATCGATAGTTTATGGTTCCTCTCTCCCTGTCTCCCAAAGCTCGGCGGGATCCTGATGGTATTTATTTTCATTTTGATTTGTTTTTTAATCGCATTTCCTTTGCCGGTGTTCGCTGCAATTAATCACCAGGATTTTGCTGCTGTGGTGCCCCTATTGAGTTTTGAAGTCCTTCGTGTTGCTGCTCTCCCCCGTGAGATACTTAACGGAGGCTTTAAATGTCTCTTGCTGACCTCTGGCTTGAGCATCTTTGTTTTCCATACCTTTGGCTCACTTACTGGGTCAAATGATGCTTCTTGCGAGATTTATTGCCATCAAAATGCAAAAAGTACAAAGGACACTGAAGGATAAATCTCTAACTAAATTTGGTGGGAGGCAAGCCAGCTTGTACACTGGGGATTGCTTTCTATTCTGAGGCAGTGAAAGCTAATAGTTCTGGACTGTTAATATTAATGGTTACGTCTTTATCTGCTTCCCTGATTGACTTTCTTCCTGCGTTTTAGCACTGGAAATTAGTCTGTATTAAACTTACTTTCAGGAACAATAGAAAATGGAAGAGGCTAAAAGAAATCATATCGTCCATGGTTTTTTATCATATTTTATAGTCCCCGATTTATTACTTCCCATTTATAACCAAACCCCCTATTTCTTCGCAAAACAATTTATATTAGCAACACTGGCTGTAGGCTGCCTTGTCTTTTTAAGTCTGAGTTGATATTTCAAGATGAAAGAAGGGAGGGAAAGAAGGTGAGAAGAAGAAGTTGAGAAGTTGTGTAGCCACAGAAACAGGCTGTGTGGGAAAGGCTGGGAAAGAGGTTTTCATTGCTGCAGCCAGGGTTTCAGGAGGGATTTGAGGTTTTCCCTCCCAGTCCACAAAAAACGATCGTCAATAGATCAAAAAAAAGAGGTGGTGGGATTTTTCCATATGTTTTGGTCTTTCTACCTCCTATTCAAATTGGAGTCACTGGTGACATCCTGACCTATCCAGCCAGGACACTCTGCCCACGCAACAAGTCCTGGGCAGGGTAAAGGTTTCTTCTTGAGTAGGTGAATTTAACCCTAATTAGCTGTTTGGTTTTTGGTTTTATTTTTTTCTTTTGTAAACAATGGATGAGAGAGGTGGGATTAAAATAAGTCCTATTTCCTCTTGCAGGAAATGCAAGGATATACATTTCACGCTGCTAGGAGAAATCATTGCTCATTACCTGCTCTCTGAGCAGAACTGGCTGTCACTATATTGAAAACAGTGAGCGGACTTGGGAAAGCTTCAGTATAAAGTGAATTCAAAGCTGTCAGAGGAGACACAGTTAAACAGAGCAAAGACTAGAAAGAAGTGCACCAGGACACGTGCCTGGGGACCCAGGCTCTGTTCACGGATCCAGAGATGACCCAGCAGGTCATCCCATCGACATGTTTTACTGTTGTTTTTTTTTTCCTGTCGTTGCACTGTTGGTCTAGGTTGGAATCCGAGTACAGATGCTCTCTTATTAAGTGCTTCTTTATGTGTCCATCCCACAGGACCCATTGTGACATCAGAGACTTCTAGGTGCTACTGTAAATGCTAATGCTGGGAGATAATGGAAAAATAAGCCACCATGTAGTGCAAGAGTGGAATGATTTCTGACACGGTTAACACGTGTCTGCTGAGAATCAGCTGAAGTAGGCTCTTAAGCAAGTTGTCTGAAAACATTCACTTTGCAGGAATTCACAGCCAGAGTCCCATGAAATATTCAAGCCAAAGTTACTAGTTAATTAAATCGCTGACGTTTTTTTTTTTTCCACAAGGCAGCAATAAATAGATTCCTTTTTATGAAACTGAAATATCCAAGTAATAATGTCATTGAAAATAAATGTTGTAACTGGTAATGACCTCCTACTGCAAGATAAGTTTCAAGTCATTTATGGAAAATAAACACAGAGAGGAGGCAGAGAAATGGGTTACTAAGCTTTGGAAGTAACCTTCATCTGGTTCTAAACTCCAGTCCAGGAATGTTATTGCCAATCTACCAAATGAACAAGTAAGGAAAATACAGAAGAATAAATGTAAAATGGGAAAAGGAAAAAGGAGGCACTAACAGGGACGATATAGTACGTTGAAGATGTGGTCTGAAATCTCTCAACTCATTCAAGAGAATAATGTTGACTTCTACAGATGTTTTCTTATAAGAAAACTTTATTCCGATAGGCTCAGGAGAATCTGCACTGGGACAAATAGGCAGTGATGCCCAAGCATATTTATTTTTTCATAAAATCTAACGTGCGGACCATGCCATCATTATCTCTTAGCCTCACATGAACTGTGTAACTGGGGCTGCCCTCCTTGTCCTGTCAGTTGGCACCACTCTATATTTGAGGAAATAAAGAGAACAGCTTGTCATGAAAGTGCCCATTACCGTGCCGCTGTCTGGCTGTGCTCGCCTGCTCGCACAGTCCTGGCAGCCTTTCCAAAACCATTCCTGTGGCGAGACAGTTGCAAAGGCTGAAGCCCTTTGGACTGTTACTGCCAGCAAAAATTGCTCTGGGAGTTGCAAAGAGGAAAGCTGAGCCAGTACCGCCTGGTGCTTATGAACACCGTAGAGGAGACTTATTTTATATTGTCTCATGATCTTTGCGACTACAAAGACAAGGAAGTAGATAAAGCTGCTCCTCGGTCATCCTGTGTAACCCCTTGAAGTCAACTTGAAGGGCTTAAGTTTTGTTTTGTCTTTTTTTTTCACTTGGGAACTGCAAGTCCTGCAGACCTTCCACAACTTAACTTACTACAACCTCAAGAAAGAAGCGTGTCAAACTGCTGTGAGATCCTGATTTAACTGGTATTTTCAATCCTAAGGTATCACCCCTCCAG
The DNA here is from genome assembly GCF_047716275.1 of Strix uralensis. NCBI lineage: Eukaryota > Metazoa > Chordata > Aves > Strigiformes > Strigidae > Strix > Strix uralensis. The sequence goes on along the minus strand of NC_134012.1, from coordinate 101,224,481 downwards.
TGCTAATATATACTAAGAACCATGCCAAAGATTAATCATGATGGACGATTCTTAAAAAGCTTTCAAATTTGGTTTATTAATATTTACAAAGCTGGCCAGAAAACACTCCTATAATTTGTCTTAATCACCTCTTTGGGCTAGAAGCAAAATTTGTTCAATCTAAGTCCCTTCAGAGACCTGACCTACAGTTCCACCCTGGTTTAACATCAAAGCAAATAAGAGCTGTAAAACAGCAGGAACAAAAAAATAAATTCCATGGGAAAGGAATGAACAATTAATTTATTTAACAATAAATATTTTTTATGAGTTCTTAACAGTAGAAACACAACCCTTCTCTCTCCTGCTGATTTTTTTTTTTTCTTCTTTTTTTTCCATTTGCAACAACAGCAAGTAAAGGCATGAGGTTTATAAACCTCTCCACTGGCTTTCACGCTTCCTTAACTGAAGCTACCACCTGGTAGAACAAACTACTGATGGAAGAAGTGGGTTGCACATCTCTGGAAGTCCATGAGCTGCAAACCCGGGCAGCCGGGTCTGTGTTTCGAGGAGGTGCCAGCACACCCCTGCTCACCCACAAAGCTCTGCTCCTGAGACAGGACCCCACTGACCACGTAGAACACCGATTGTTCTAGTTCTGATGGTCAAAGATTTCACACCAAGATTTGAATTTCTACCAAAAGGTAGAATTCAACCACATACCATCAAGTATGAAGGTATTTGGATGAAATTACATTGTCTCTGCTAGGAAGGTCAAACCCAATATTCCAGCATGCAGGAACCTAAGAAGAGCTAAACTAGCCCAGTGCCTCATTTTGCTCTGGCTTTAAAATATATGTTCTATATATGACATGATTTCATGCAAATTTGAAATATTTCACATAATTCTTTCTCACCACCAGCCCCTTGTTCCATCCCTAAACACAGCTGCTGTGGATTTTCATGATGAATTATGGGGTCGTTGCGAAGATGCTGGTTTTACCCCCCAAATGACGTAGTTAAATGTCAAACCTTGGCCTTGCAGACCTGCAGTGCACCTAGCAGATCCCGAGACCCCAAGGAAGAGGAGCCGAAGCAGAACCTCCTTCTTGCCAACGTGTTTGTTCTGGCTAGAACTGCCAGCAAAGGTAGTTCCTAGTGCCAAAAATATAACTGTATTCCCTTGGGAGCTGCATGTTTCATACACATAGCCCTCAGGAATGAATGGTTTTGAAGCCTTGCCATTGGGGGTTTTTTGCTTCTGGGGTGAACAACCAGTTTTAATGGCTCTTAGGCATTTACGCAACTGGCTGTGGGTTTCAATCCTCATCTTCAATCCTGAAACTCGAGTTTAATTCACTAGAAGCTCATTCCTGTCAGCATAGCCTTGCTGAATTCAGGTTATCTGCCTGTGCCAGGAATACTCTGGTGACTGTTTTCCAAAGGTATAATTGTATCTCTCTACCCTTGGTAAAACAGGATATTGATATTAGTTTGTGGATGATGATGATGACAATGGTGCACCATCAGCACCCTGATTGTCTCCACCAGGAGTGGTGGATCGCATGCAGGTTCTGTGGAACACCCCAGAACCAAGCAAGGAAGTGGAAGACACAGTTATGAGGAAGCTTTAACTAAAGCCATCACTGATCAGTCTTGAATATAACTCTTGGAAGCGTTTTATGCAAATCTGGGTCCTGTCATCTTTAAAATAAAGCTTCTGCTTCTTGCCCAAATTGTTTGGTCAGAGGACCAGGACAGCAGGTGAGGCTCTTGCACCGTTGAGCTCTGCAGCGTGTTTCTGATGGGAGAGATGGGCAAAGCTCTGCAAGCAGAAAGCAGAGCCAGCCACAGCTCCTTCCATCCTCATCTCTCTTTGCTTTTGCAAGCTGGCAGTAGCTGCAGGCTGGAACAATATAAATGAAGGCTGTTAGGATTATGAGAAAAAGAAACAGACACCTAAAGCTATTATTATCATTATTATTAACCTTTTTAATAGAACAGACAGCTACTTTCTGTGTTTTTTAAAGCACATCTTCAGTTTCTGGTCAAACTGTTTCTTTTTTGTCCAGATCAGATGCCTGCTCATGGAACCTTTGCTGTGCGTGCTGCACTCTGCTACCTGGAGAGCTGGAAATCATCTGGCTACCATGTACCGTACAGGAATGCACGGCTCTGTGTTTTCCAGAGAACTGGAAACTGAAAGTTACCAACAGAATACCTCATTTGAGATGCACATTTAATGGAATAATCATTTTTTAGTAATTCCTGTGAATGACATGGATAGTTTTTTCTGCCTGACACTGATCAAGCCACTCACTGGCTCCCCCTCATCTTTGCAGGGGAATGAAGATGCTCGTATGGGACTTCCAACCTCAGGCCCATCCTTTTCCCTGCTGTTGCCTCCCCAGGCCCTTGCCCTGCTGCTTTTACATCCCCAGAGGTGCTCTCTGCAGCACTAAACAGCTTTGTGGGTGCTTCGACACCCAAGTGCTGGGGCTGAAGGCAGGGGCTAAGGCAGGGTGCAGGATGCTCCACCAGTGCTCAACTTCCAGGGGTGGAGACCCCGGTAGTGCTGAAGCTATTGACTGGATGAGCAATGGAAATGTGAGCGCAGCACCAGGGAAAAGGGATAGACATTAAGAAGCATGTAGATTACAAATAAAATTGTATTATTACTCTCACTGAGACTTCCTCTGTGCAAAAATACTCTAGCTATACTAGTTTTCCTTTTTTTATAAGAATTAGAACTAAACTAACAACAATCCTTGAGTTAGAGTGTTAATATTGCAAATTATACTGACAGGAAATTATTTTCTTTATTTACAGTGCTTCCTTTTTGCCTATAAACAAGACTTCAGGTGTAACATTGTGCTAGAGCAGTGGTAGTGCTATCAGAGTGCATTCAGAGCAGGAGGACATTAGTGTGCTCAAATGCTCAAACACTAGTGACAAATTCCATGCAACTGCATTAGCAATAATAATTAAAAAAATAACGCATACAATACAGATGACTCTGGTAACTACGCATTTGGAAAAAGAATTCAGCATTTGGAACTTAGTTATGTCCAAATCCATGGTAATATATTTAGTTAACATCTCTTCCTTCTCCTCCTCGGAGAGGTTTGCTGAAAGCAACGTTTGCTGCCACCACTCTTCACTCTGCTTCTGTATCATCTCCTCACCCCACTTTTATTTGTCTTCTCTAGTTAGATTATTATTTAAAATTGTGCAAAACAGTGCAACATGCTCTTTTCTCTTAGCAGACCGTTGGTCAGTACTGTAATAACTATAATTCCGTAACTGAGAGTGCTCTGAAGAAATTGCTTGATTATTTGGAGTGCTATGCAACCACAGTTTCTGTCAGCACTAATAAAAGCTAAAGATTCACTTCTACTCAGTTTCTTAAATATCTTCGTATCGCAAAGAGATGGGTTGTCCAGGGAGAATTGTGGTGGCAGATACCCTAGCTTGCTTTGGAGCTTACCATGGAGCATAATAAATATATAAAAATCTATATATAAGCATTGCATCACTTTTTCCACCCAAATTATTCCCTCATACATTAGATTTAGTGGCCAATTAAGTATTAACTGTTAGAGAAGGAAGGTTGGAGTTGTCTCTCTTTTGCAATAAGCAGCTACTTGTGCTGTTCCCTTCTGCCAGGTCTTTCTGTAGCTCTGCCTTCATCCTACATTATACCAATTTCATTTTTCACCCTTGTGATACTTCCAGGCTTTTTTTTCTCTCCAAATTAGAATTTCAGCAACTTTTACTTGACCTTCACAAAAGCTAAACTTTTTTTGGACGCTGTGTGTCTTTGTGTTTCTCTGGCTCCGTTGCAGCTCAGTGTTGGTTGCCCTCCTCCCCTTGCTGTCTCAGCCTCTTTCTCTTGGCTAATTTAAAATATTCATTTTCTGGTGCTTGAGGGCCAGGTTCTCACACAGCTTTGATCCTAGGAGGTGACTTATGCATATATTTAATTTTACACGCTTTAGAAGCCTGTTCACTTCAAAGTTAAACACATCAACAGGCTGTTCGCTGGATCAAGGTCTAAGACAAGTTTACTTTGTCTTATTCTGTTTGGTCATTTCCACAACTGCTGCCGTTCCTCACTTACCTCTGGAAAGCATTCATAAAAGATTTTTGAACTACTGTCTCTCCCAACCAAAGTTAATGGGAAAGCTGGTCCTAACTTCAGTAGAAGCAGGGTCAAGACTTTTCACCCAAGACTTGAAACAGGAACGTCTGTTTTGGATCAATTTTATTTCCTCGTTGAACTGTGTACTTAAGCCATTAGCCAGCTAGAGTGGGAATTCATCAGGAGATGGTGTTTAGCTCACTTAAAAATTACCATTTCATTGTGTCTTTTTAGTCTAAAGTTTCTCCTTTCTTTGCTTCTACAAAACACCTGCACCCAGATCATTATTTTGGGGCTTCTCAAGCTATGAATGTTTTTTTCCTTTTTCCCAGTTCTCACCATGCACTTCCCATCAAACATGCAGTTCCTAAACTTAGGGAACATTTCAAAATGATGATTTGTTGTTAGGAGCACAGAGCTGGTTGTTAAAATTTAGAGCAAGAGTATGTGAGTTATTTCAGCTGTGGACTTCATGGGGGACCTTGACAATGAGCTGCCCCTCTCAGCTTTCTGCCATCTTCACCCCTTTGCAGTTCCAAAGTTTCTCACTGCAAAAAAACCCCACATTTTGCTGCTATTTCTGTTGGAAGGGCCTCAAAAGCTGCAGTCACATCACCTCTATGACACATGACCTTGGAGGAGATGGGCGACACATGGGATGCCCTGAGTGGGGACCTTTGTGGTGGGATGTGTGGTGGGTGTGGTGCTTCTAAACAGAGGGGCCACCTGTCAGACAGACACAAGGGCATGAAAACCTGGCTTTACACTGCCCGCAGGGAAAAGCTACAGGCTGAGTGTCTTGACCCTGGAACACAGACAAAGAAGACAGTCTCAAATCTTAAGCTTTGCAGGTGAAAAAAAAATCCAAGACAAAGTGCTGTGGTACCAGACAAGGAATAAAAGCAAGAAGCGTGGAGCTTCTCATATGCCTGACCTAAGGGGTTCTTTCTGCCCATCTTTCCCCCTGTTTTCCCAGAAAAATTAACCAAAAAAACCCGCTTAGAGAAGGTATGTTCGGTGACACCCCACCTCTACTATTTCTCTACTCACAGAAAAAAGTTTCCCCCTCAAAAAACATTTGCTTGACACTTAACTGCTCCAAAATTCTGCAGTCACCTTAATGGTGTTCTTTAAAGGTAGGTCTGTTTGCTGTGGAAGATCACAGACGGCTCCGTTGGTGCAGGCTGCGTCCCTCGAGCATCTCTGGACAATCTGTCCATGCTCAGCCCTCAGCAAGAGCCCTTCGGCACCGGCAGTTTTCCGCATCACCAGGACATACCTGGGGCTGGCCACAGCACCTTCTGCACTCCAGTTTCTCCAGGGAAAGAACCCGCAAGGGAATAGATGGAAAAGTCAGCAATTGTGTTCTTTGTAACCCAAACCACGTGCCTGCCCCATGCCTGAAATTCTGTTAAGCCCCCCAAAACAAATTGTGTTTGAAAAAGTTGATACTGGAGGAGAGAGGCTGTGTGAGTGACAGCGAGAGCTGCTACCAAGCTGCAGACGAGAGGAAGGGGATTGACAGCATGTGAAATTAGGAGAAACAAGAAGATCACTGAGGACTCAGATACAGCTTTGCAATGTAGGCTAAGAGATGCATCTACTATCCCAGAAGCAGAGCTGAGAGCTAATCACTTTTTTTTTTTCCAGTTCAGCCACTGAAAGTATTGAAAAATATTTTAGGTTTGGATCAGCATTCATGCAGATCTCACCAGAACAAAAAAAAAAGGAAATAAATTCTTTCACCTGCATCAAGTGTTAATAAGTCTGGAAAACCATCTCTTTTATATTTGAGGCAGTCCTTAAAATACCAAGAGAAATAAAGGACTCGATGCATCCGCCTGCAGGTGTTGGAGGTTCATCCCTCGTGCGCTCACGCATCTACAGAGGAGAAATTGTGGGAACCCCTCAGCTTCTGCACTGGGACATCCCTGGGGTCACAGTGTGACTGAATCAGGATTGACACGGGCGATGAGGCGACCCTGTGGGAAGGCTGGGCACCCACAGGAGGGCAATGTTAGTCTTGTTTTCCCATGATATGAAAAAAACAGGCTCGAAACTATGGCTGGGTCCCCATCGCTGTAGAGTATTCAGCAGGTGAATGTGGTTGGGGTTTTGAAGACAAGACTGGGTCTGCCTTGGCCTCTGGTCAAGAACAACTGATGTTCTACATCTTTCAAATCTGTTATTAAAGGTCTAAAAAGGAAGAAAAATAGTTAAAACATTTGAAAAATAAAGAACTAACAAAGGCATTCATATTAACAATATCTTTTTTTTTTTTTTTTTGTCTTTAAATGCTGAGGATTTAAGAAAAAAAAAAAAATCCTGTTTGACAATCTCTTGGATGGCACTACAGATGGGAAATAAAAAAGTTTCCTGAAACAAGCTGGAGTGCTTGTTACTGCAGTTGTTTTCAAAGTCCTGGCCTGCTTCCCTGCATACCAACCAAGACAAATGAATGCAAAAAAGGGGAAGAGAATAAACAGCAACATTAAGAAAATGTTCTTCTCTATTTGTGGACCAGACCCTTCAGGCACCTTCACCACTGGAGAACAAAGCCACAGGCCATGCTTCTCAGCCATCCCAAGCCCTGCAAACTTGCAGCAGCTTTGGGGTCCTTTGTGCCTGGCTGCCTTGTTTGGTTGCAGGCTTGCAGCAACTTTACGAAGGTCCTTTGTTTTACAAAAATGACCTTGGCTGGCCAAGCCAGATCCTCATTGCATGGAAAGCAAGAAGGGAGAGGTACAAAGAAAAGAAATAAAACCAGGAGGGAAAGCTCACAGCAGCAAGGATATGTTTTGTATTACAGGAGTTATATGGGACAGAGAAAGAAGAGAAAGGTCACATTGCCCCCAGTCTCTGGTTTGGTGCCATTAAAAACCAAGTAAAATCCAGATGACAAAGGCTCATTGAGGTTGTTGTCTCAGGATGTGGTTTGGCTTTCATTTCAAGGTGGTGTTGACTCCAAGGGTTGCCCTGCCCTGCCCTCCTATCTCTTCATCTCCATGATCTCCAAACCTACGTCAGTACTTCTTATCTCCTGCTGACCAGTTTCTGATTCATTGATTTTGGCTCACTGGTTTTGGGTGCTGCAATCACTCCTATTTAGAAGACCTCAATGGATTTACTGGACAGAGGGTCCTGTTGGTAACCTATTTGCTTGCAACAATCATTCTTTCTGCCTTTAGCTTTTGCTGTTCCCACCATACAAGCTCTTCTAGGCGAGGCTGAGCAGGGTGTCTGTAATCCCTGCAGCTCCAAGTGTCCCCCATGCAAGAGCAGTGAGGGAAGCCCATCCCCTTCATGTCACCAACGCATGGGCTGTGGTACCACAACAAGCCTTCCCTGAACATCGTGATGCCTATGGAGGGGGTCAAGCAGTCAGAGGGGACGCTACCCAGATTTATGCTTTTGTGGGATTGCCAAATAAGTCGTGAAGATTTCCCTGCCAGATTGTAACTTCTGTTCTTCCCCATAAATCAACTTGCCTACAGGAAAGATGTCTGCAAACAAAATTGTCTCTGATGAGTTTATTCCTGCACGTGTTTTGGTCGTGCATCCTTCCCCTTCAGCAGCACTTCCTACTCCTCATGAACAACGTTTTTATGCAGTTCGGTTTGCAGGGCTTGAGGGGCACAAAAATAAGGAGAACTTTTGCTTAGGCAATCTGTGCCTGAGCGGTGTGTTGGGATGAAGTGGAGCCAGGCACTAGTGGAAACAAAAGGACCTTCCACCACCTGAGTCCCCTCCAGCCCTAAGAGGGACACCTTTACACAAGCAAAACGACTCTTTGCACAGTGACTATAACGGGTACCGAAAACCAAGCCCAGCACGGAACTCCTGTGCTAGCTGGAAGGGTACATCCTGGGGCAAAAACTAACCCTGCGGGGTAGGTATTGAATTTTATTTGGATATATTGTGATGCACAGAGGCAGGCTCATTCTGCACTTCAATAATTATTTTCGTTTGTGCCTGAACATAAATGTTTGGGCTGGGAAACAAATGCACCAAGCCACTGACCCGTGTGTCAGGAGGGAGAGGCTGTCCAGTGCTACTCCCCTGGGGGAACACAGCAGGTCCCTTTTCTCGCTGACTCCCATCACTTCCAATTTCCACCCAACAGAAGCTTTATTAATAGGAAATTTTCTGAGCATGTGTACCATGTTATTTTCCACTCAGCTTCTCAGAAAAGAATGAAGTTGCTTAAATCCTTTAAGATTCAGTTACTACACTCAGGTGCCTTTGAAAATCCCACTTTTATTTAACAGTATTGTGAGTTTTCTAATTTTCTCAGTCTGACTCACACGTTAGCACACGTGAATCCCCGGCAGAGAGGGGGGCTCTCTGTTTATTTAGCAACCATTAGCTTTTGCCTGAAGACAAGAAGCTGTTTTACAGGGCTTATGAAATTGCTACATGCTTTGTCACGCTTGAATTTATGAAAAGTTGTGAAAACAAAACCCAAAAGACCACAAACAGTCCCATCCTTTGTTTGTGACCAAAGCTGAGCAGTGCCCTGAGTGACTTAGTCTTCAAACATGTTCCTGGACATTTGGGCTACCTGAAGTGGGGCGGCAGCTCCGAGTCCTGCTCCCCTGGTGCAATGCAAAAGCATTTGATGTGCACCAAAGCGCTGATGTTTTCGTTGGAGCTGTACCTAAAACCAGCTCTGTTTTCTGTTGCCTGTGGCTTGTAGGTGGCCACGGTTTGTAGTGAGCTTCAAACCCTGGCTGCTCTCCCGGCGGGAGGGAGCAAATGCACTTTTATCCCTCACATGCCTTTAGTCTCGCTACTTCAAAACGCATCAGCACCCCCATCCAGGTAATAAAATTGATGCATGAACCGCTGCGTAAGTCACTGATCAGTGCAATATAGAAAGTCAAACTACACGTATAAAATAATCCCTTCAGTCCTTAAAGCTGTGTGAAATCCCTCCTTGGCTAGACAGTCCTTTCTAGAACTGTGAAAGATTTTCTGGCTACTTTGCTTTAAATGGAGATGTCTTCAGAAAAGATTCCCTAAGGTTGATGGGGAAAAAAATAAGTTAGTAAAGACAGAGAATCAAAGACCCAGCAGATAATACTGCAAAGACCTGTTATCCATATGGCTCTGAGTTGCAGTCAATTTTCTTCTTTAATAGGATTATTTCTTTGTCAGATATTTATATTCCCCTGCATGGAAAGTTTATAGAACATGCAGCATTGATATATTAGTGCCAAGCAGATTTATTCATTTAGCTGCTCAAATACTCATTGTAGCCCTGCTGGGAAGGGAAGATTTTTCTCAACTTAATAGTCTTTTTCCTTATCAGATATTCATTTAAATGGTTTGCCTATAAATACAGGACATGTTGAGACATGTACGCTATAAATATTTCAGAAGATTTATGCTTGCATTAGGCATTCCTTTAGCTGGACATTAAGGTATTGCAGCTACTACAGCCAATTTAAAACAAAAACAATAACTCTCGTTATTGATGATAAAAAATTCACGTGGTTTCAGAGCAGCAAAGCACAGCCCCTCTCCCATCTGTCAAAGGAGGGTTGTTTGTGCCTCGGCACGTGCCCACCGTTCTGTTGTAGCCCATTTTGCCCTGTGAGACTTGAAGATAGCAAAGGTGTGGACACGTTCTCAGCTGATGGCAGATGTTTGCCTTGTGTCGTGCCCGTCGTGCAGTTCTTGCAACCAAAACACGAGGAGACTTGGCGAGGTCACGCCATAAAAGTGCAGGTTATCATCAAGTTTTAGCTCCTGGGCTGCAGGGCCTGGCATGTACATGAAGGGAAACTCTTGTCCTCTCTGTGATCAGCGACTGGCTGCTTCATTTTCTTGTTGGTTGATGTTTTCATCAGAGCTGCTCTGCTTACGACAGAAAGAACCATTCGAGGAGCCACAGCTCCTCTCAATCACTAAGAGAAGCAAAATGGTGTGAAGACCTCAGGCTGTGGGTCTGAAAGTTGACCTGCAAAGCTGGCAGAGCCCAGAGCTACAGGAGACGCCTCCACCTTCTTGTCTGAAGGACTGCAGGCCGCAGCGGGACCGAGAGGCAAAATGTCGGTGTGAAAATGTTGAGCCACCTCGTGACAGGGCTGGCTTGATTTTGAGGGCTCTCCAGGTACAGCCTCATCTTTGGTTTTGCTGGAACAATTGGCAGCTGCAAAAGACGTGTCCGCTGAATGACTCCGGGCTTAATCTCTAGGCACTGGCCCCTGAACGTGTCTAACTTCATCCCTCCTCTTGACAGAGCTCTGGTAACTACTGACAGTTCAAACAAGGTCTGCCTGGAACAGAGATAGCTGTTCCCTTCTTCCTTTCCTCCGTCCTTCTCCCCAGAAATGATTGCCTTCGCAAACACATGGTAGAGTGGGCTTCTCATCAAATTTAGACAATAAAATTATTGACTGGTATTACCATTATTATTTGTCTGCAGAACCTCGGGGACGGGTATGGAGTTAGGTTAGATTATGAGTTTAGGTTAGGTTATGGAGTTAGGTTAGGTGTATGGAGTTGGGTGCATTCCCCCCATCAGCAGAGACACAGGTTCCTTCAGAGGGCAATTAAAATGGGATTTTTTTCCCCCTTGAAGATGCCTACCTATATATTTACTAGAACCTGCATGACCTATTACATGAGGTGTGATAAATTTAATTCTCCGTTATCGGAATGAATAAAACAGAAAAAGAAATACAACAGAATAGACTAGACTAGACTAGACTAGACTAGACTAGACTAGAATAACTAGAGCAAGACCACAAAACAATATAATAGAATAGACTGCCCGGTATTTAAGAGCTCTGAAAATGCTCACATGTCACTCAGCACTTTTTCAATCTACATGTTTTTTTAGATTGGCCATGGAATGTACAGCTTCTTCCTAACACTGCAGAAACTGAACCGATAGAGCAGAAGCAAACATAACAAAAGACCAAAGGAAACCATTTCAAGAAGAGCTCAAGGTTAAATCTTCACTGGGGGAAGTTGACTGATAGGAACTTGAAAATGCAAGGTGAGAAGTGGCACGTTTTTGAGTAAATCAAAATCATTACCAACACCTTGCTTTAATTTTAAAGCAGTGACACATCTGATCATTTTGAATGTGGGTTTCAAAGTGGGTGTGACCACCCGTTTCTTTGGTTCAAGTTGTGCAGGTAAACGTTAGTCAGTCCTCTCAGGGGCACAGCAAAAAGGCTTTTCATCCTGACAGCCTACAGGTGTTTCATAATTTTTTTTTTAACTTCCTCATTTCACAGACACTAACCCCACATACTAGACTGGGGAAGAGGTACTAAGGCTCAGTTTGGTTGCTTAGACCAGCAAATACTGACCAGTACTCATTCTCAGTCCTGCCCCTGTGTCTACAGGACCACGCAAATCAGTGTCCAAGAGGTGCCCAGTGGTACCCCAGTGCCAAGCTGATCACTAAACCCGGGCCTAAAGTAGTACATAGAAACTGAGTTGTGTTTCCAGCATTATGGCTGAATTTAGGCATTTTATTTCACACTGTTGCTGCCCTTGGTACTTCCACTGTGACTAAAAGGAGTCACTCAGTCTTCAGGGAGCCATTCTGTTACCTTTAATTAGGAATACATTCACTTAACTCCCCCTAAGCTCTTCCCCATGGTAATGGTGTAAAATTGTACCTGACTTCCACTAAGCCTGAGTGTGCCTGCACCTGATCCCAGGCTCCGGGAAGCTATTTAGCGTGGGTTTAGCTGGACAGCTTTAGTCTTGGATCTGGTGATTTAGAGAGGTATCGACAAATGCATGCCCCCACCCCTCCAGGGGTGAATTTTCTAGGCTGAAAAACAAAATAAAAAGACATGCGCATCCCACCGTGGGCTAAACTCTCTCCATCTGTCCTGCCAACACACTCTCCTCAGAGCCAACCAGTCTTAACTGGAGGCTGTTTTGTTTGGAGGGTGCTGGGAGACTCCACCTTCTCATGAGCTTTTTGTTCTAAAAGCATAGGGATCAATTCTAATTCCTTGGGGTTTTTTTTGGCTTCATCTTCCAGCCACCCTCCCAGTACATTCTGGTTGCACACCTTGATTTGTGTAGCCTTTGTGTTGATTATGCTGAATATTAGCCCGGTCTTTGAGAATTGATTTTTTTTTTTTTTTCCCCAACTGTCAGAAAGTTTCCAATTAGATGCAATTAATTAAATCTAACTTTTAAAAGATTTTAATTATTTTTTAAACTACATTTGATTAAATTAAACTAAAATTTAATTGGGTGCAGGGAATGTCATCTAAACTATAATAATATTTGTTCTGATGGCAAAGCGGTTTAGTGTCTGAGGAAATGGGAGCAGCCGACAGGAACAACAATAACAGCCCTAGGAGCAGGGATCGAATCCTTGATTCTCCTGTGTGCAAATTAATTAATTTAGACTCTGGACCCTTCTGTGGAACACTTTTCTTTTTAACTACTGTTTCTGGAGCACCAGGAGACCGCCTGTGCTGCCAGGTAGCTAATTCGAGCGGTCTCATGTGCCTGTGGGGTTCCACTGGTGTCTGTTTTAGATGGTAAGAGAGAAGAAAGAGTTGTTTCTAGAACCAATAAATCCATTTTTCCAACTGTATCTCGTGGTTCTCAAGTACAAAGGAAAACAATTCTTACAATGCAAAAATAGTTCTCTTCACAACAAGCTTTATTTTCTTTTCAGTACTGAGGTTATGTCTCTTGCCCTCTTTTTTTAATGAATATGGCAAATATGCGGAGTTTTGAATAATGAAATTGTGAAAAAAATTGTAGATTAAATGTGTAATGATTCAACAAGACCCTATTATCTCAATCCAATTTCATTAGCAGCAATATAAAATTGTTTCTACTTACTCAGGCTTTCTTTTTTAATGAAACTTGGTGATCTGGAAAGTTAAATGCTTGTGTTTACAAACACTGATCAAAGGCATCTAATTTTGTAGATCATCTCATGACCCGATCCTGCAATCTGTTGACTTCTCGGGCTTCAGTTGAGCACGTGCTTCACTTGGAGCACCTGAGCCACGGGAAGAACTGTCCCACCAGGTCCTGGGTGCCCACCTTGATCTCACCCTTACCTGGAGGGGACATGCTCTCGGTGGCTTTGCAGTGACACTGGAGCAGGGGACAACTGCGGTGGTGACAGGAGACAACTGCAGTGGAACAGGTGTCCAGGAACAGGGATAACAACCCTAGGAGCTGGGAAGGGCAGTGGCAGAAGCCTCCTGGTTGGTGGCCAAGAGTTGGTGGCTGTAGCACATCACACCATGCTCAGAGTGTCTTATTGTACCTAACACCGATGGACACAACCATGTCCAGGCAGGAGGGAAGGCAAACACTTCTTGTTTACTTGGGAAAATCCCAGCTCCGTGCAAGCTCTGGAAAGAGATCTGGAGTTTGGGGCGGGAGGGCCACCATTGCTGTTGCATCGTCTGTAAGTTTGCAGATGACACCAAGTTAAGCGGGAGTGTCAATCTGCATGAGGATAGGGAGGCTCTACAGAGAGACTTGGATAGATTGGATCAGTGGGCCAACGTCAGCGGGATGAGCTTCAACAAGGCCAAGTGCCAGGTCCTGCACTTGGGCCACAACAACCCCCTGCATGGCTACAGGCTCGGGGAGGTGTGGCTGGAGCTGTCTGGAAGAGAAGGATCTGGGGGTTCTAATTAATTGACAGGCAGCTGAACACGAGCCAGCAGTGTGCCCAGGTGGCCAAGAAAGCCAACGGCATCCTGGCTTGGATTAGAAATAGTGTGACCAGCAGAAGCAGGGAGGTGATAGTCCCCCTGTGCTCTGCACTGGTGAGGCCACACCTGGAGGGTTGTGTCCAGTTTTGGGCACCTCAATACGAGAGAGATCTCGAGGGGCTGGAGCGAGTGCAGAGGAGGGCAACGAGGCTGGGGAAGGGCCTGGAGAATAAATCCTGTGAGGAGAGATTGAAGGAGCTGGGACTGTTTAGTGTGAGGAGGAGAAGGCTGAGGGGAGACCTCATCACTCTCTACAGCTCCCTGAAAGGACATTGTAGAGAGGTTGGTGCTGGTCTCTTCTCACAGGTGATTAGTGACAGAACAAGAGGGAACGGCTTTAAATTGCAACAGGGGAGATTCAGACTGGACATGAGGAGAAAATGTTTCCCAGAAAGAGTGGTCAGAGAGTGGAATAGGCTGCCCAGGGAGGGGGTGGAGTCCCCATCCCTGGATGTGTTTAAGGGTCGTTTGGATGAGCTGTTGGGGGATGTGGTGTAGGGGAGAACTTTGTAGAGTCGGGCTGAGGGTTGGACTCGATGATCCCAAGGGTCTTTTCCAACTTGAATGATTCTGTGATTCTGTGATCATCTCTCCATCCCTGGTCCCAGGGCAGGGTGTCCCCATGGCCCTGGAGACACCATCTTCTGGGAAGGGGCTCCAGCTGCATCCACCATCGCACCCTCCCAAGGGTCCCCTCTGTTTTTAAGTAAATCAAAACCTCGAGCCGACACTGAAAGATGTGCTTAGGCTACACCGATTATTATGCTTCCAGCTCATGCTGCTCCTTCTTGGTTACTAAAATATTCACGTCTGGCACTGGGTGCTGGGAGGCCAGGTAGCACATTGTCATAATAAAGTGATACTGAATTTTACATGCCTACTTCTTTTTTTTTTTTTTTTTGTTTTTTTTTTTTTGCATGGTCCAAACATTGTAAATTAAATTGGTATTGCCCAAATAAAGAACCAGCATTTCATTCCATATTTGAGAAAGGGTGTAATTTGTTAAATCAGATAAACCATCCCTTCTTTCAAATTATGCCCAGACACTTAAAATTAACATATACATTAACCCGCACTGTCATTACATTCAAGAAATGACTTTCTTTTTCTTACAAACATTTTCATGATTTTATAGTTGTTCCCACACTGCTTCAGAAGTTTTTCATGGAAAAGGAGGTGATGAGAGGGATAAAGCTGGCTGGAGGTAGCCGTGGGGTGATGGGCAGAGCCTGGGGGGGGCTATGGGGGCAACTCAGAGCCTTGCACACCCCATGGGGAGCCTGTAGAACTATCCACAGCCCAAGGAAGCTCAAAACAAGGCGTGAAGTCCATGTCCAACAGCAACAGTAAATGTCTGCAAAAGCAGCTCAGAACTGTTGTCTTTTTTCTCTGACTGGTTTTGTCTGAAACTCCATGTGTATGAATCCCCATTTCTCAGCAAGAAGCAGTTTTATTGGGAAGTTCCTCTGAGTCAAAAGTGAGAAGCAAATCAACCAGGGATTTAATACAACCCTGAGAACAGCACTCAGGGTCTCCACCTTCCCATGCCACCGCGTGTCTGCTGATGCGTTCGGGCCTTAAAGTAGATATTTGCCATGTGTTTCGCTGGAATACTGTGTTCAGTTTTGGTCCCCATTCTACAAAAAAGATGTGGCCAGACTGAAGAGGGTCCAGAGAAGGGCCACAAAGGTGATCAAGGGACACACAGCCATGTGAGGAAAGGCTGAGAGAACTGGGTTTGTTCAGCCCTGAGAAGGCTGAGGGAAGAGCTTATCACCATGTTCTGGTATTTAAAGGGTGGCTACAAAGAAGATGGAGACTCCCTTTGTACAAGGAGTCACGTGGAAAAGATGAGGGGAAATGGGTACAAGTTACTCCTGGAGAGATTCTAATTGGACAGTAGAGGAAAATTTTTCACAATGAGGACAATCAGCCACTGGAATAATCTCCCCAGGGAATAGGTGGATTCCCCAACATCGGACACTTTTAAGCTTCAGCTGGACAGGTGGCTGGGCCAGTTTGGCTAGACCAGGCTTTTGCCAAGAAAGGTTGAACCAGGTGATCCTTGAGGTCCTTTCCCACCTGGGATTCTATGATTCTGTGACTCAATGATTTGCACCGCGCACATCAGCAAATCCTTTCACTCATGGCACTGCCCAAGGCCACGTGACGCTGTCCCACTCCTGACCCCATCAACATCCTCCAAGCAATCATTTACAGACAATGCATCAACACTACTCAATCTGCTTGCTCTGACTGCACTTTTTGCTCAGTTTTTTGGTGAGAAAGGCACTTGCATTAATTCCCACATCACGAGAAATGTGCAATTAACTGCTGCACTGTCCTACGGCCTCAAACAAGAGGGAGCACAACAGCTGGTGGGCTCCCAGAGATGATATCCTTGCCTGCTGAAAGCATGGGCATGCAGATCTCAAGAAATGGATAAATATCGCAAGTACAGCAAAAAGATTGTTCCCACCTGGCCCACAGTAGGTTTACAGCTCGTGAGAGAAAAGCTCCAATATCTCATTGTGTTCTGAGGGACGTGAACAAATCAACCAGGTCAGCTGGATTTCCATGGAAGGGAGAGTGCAGGAGTTGTCCAAGAGTAAGGAAACTCAATCTGCTGCTCTGTTTGGAGCTTCACCCCCCGCCAGGGCACAACATCTCCTGTCCAGGTGGTGGTTAGGGTCTCGGGATGAAGCCCAGTATCTGCAGGTGTTGGTTGAACAGCAGAACGTGCCACCAAACCAAGGGTACCATGATACGCTGGGAAGGTTGTTTGCTTTTCACTTGGGTGCTGCAGATGGACTGTCTTGCCTGGGGCGGCAGCGACAGCAGACGTAGCAGAGCATATTTGCTTAAGACTGCTAGCAAATGGAATTGCAATTCCAATGGAGCCAAAACCTGGTTTCATCCCAAACCAGGGTGAAAAATGAAAAATGCATAGATGGCTTTAAAAGGAAATATTGTGAAGGTATTTGATTTACTCACATTATATTTCAGCAAAGTCAGAACGTTTTCTTCTGACTTTTACATCTGGACTTTTGCATTATGATATCAGCCAGAACATATGCAGCTTTAAAGCATGGTACATGAAAAAAAGTCAAAATATTTATGGCACAGTCAAATACTTTGCCACATTGAAACAAGACTGTAATAAAACATTGCGATAATTTCCTGAGCATATTCCGTAAAATACAACATGTTTCAGTGAAATACTTGGATAGACTCAAATCAACAGTTTCTGATGTTTGAAAGGGAAAAAAAAAAAAAAAAAACCACAACAAACTAAACAAGAAAAAAGACCCCATTTTTGTAATGCACTTTGTAAACAGCATTGTGGCTCGGGACTTCAGCAGAAAGGCAACCGGAGCCTGGCACGACCGTGAAGCTCTGCCTTCTCGGTGTGGGGAAATGAATTGCTTTTAAGATAGAGTAACTTCCTTAGAGAGGTGTAGTTATGCACCACAGCCCTGCCTGTACCTAAAGAGGCCTTTTGTAAGGCAGTGCAGAAGATCACAGAATCCTCTAGGTTGGAAAAGACCTTGAAGATCATCTAGTCCAACCATGAACCTGACACTGACCGTTCAAAATGTCTAAGTCCATTTCTTTTCTTTCTTTGTGAGATGAGACACTGCAGATCCCAGCCTCAGGAGCGCCTCCCAGAGAATCCTGCTCCTTATGTGTATGGGTTGACATACCACTTAGGGATATGGTGTAGTAGGGATCTGTCAGTGCTAGGTTAACAGTTGGACTAGATGATCTTCAAGGTCCCTTCCAACCTAGATGATTCTGTGATTCTATGGAGGCCTGCCCTCAAAGCCACCCCCAAGGAACAGAATTATATTTATTAAAAAGATTTTGCTACTCCAGTGCGCTTGAACTGGCAAAGCCAGGAGAAACCTACGGAGACATATCTCTCTTCAGTCCCAGCCCAAAATGCAGCTCAGCCACCCCCAGCTATGACCCCCAGGTGCCTGGGTTGGAAGTTGCTTATATATTCCAGGAAGGACATGGTCTACTCCTGCAAATACCTCAGCTCCCGGCGTGTCAGCCTGCTTGAAATCAGCTGGAAATAAAAGCAGAGGAAATGCTCCATGCTCAGGCATTACTCCAGTGATGGTACTGGGTTGGAGCCCAACCTTTTCCTATTTTACTGCAGTCTCTCTGGCGTGCTCCTGTGCAACTGCCGTAATAAAAAAAAAAATCACTGCAAGGTGCTTTTGCACACAGCGGATTTGCTTCCTTGCATTTCCCAGGTTTGCTTCTTTTATGGGCTGGGCTAAGGGGAAGTTTTTACACACACACAAAATGTAGAAGTGCTCTCCCGAGCTGCTTCCCATGCTGCTGCTTGTCCAAGGAGAGATTTTTGCCCACAGGCTCTGCACCTCCTTTCAAACCACCAGCTCTTTTTACTATGTTTGACTTCATTTTGTAGCCACGCACGCCAGCATCCTCCTGTGGAGTGATCATGAGATCATAGCTGGAGAAATTGTAAGGGAAAAGCCATCGGTGAGTTGCCGAGCCTCTCAGGAGATTGTTTGCAAATTACTTAATAAAGAAAACACACTGTCAGCCTGCTCAGATTTATTATTATTTTTTTGGCCTGTGGCTAACTGCCTTGCTCACAGCCGGCAAGCGGCACCCGACTCCTCCATGGTGCATCTGTCGCGAGCAGATTGCTAAAGCAACGGAGTCACCAGCCCCCAAACGCAGGGCTCAAACCCCGCCACGCACGGCTGAGGGTCATTCACGCTTGGAAAACAATGTCTCAGCCACGGCCGCTCATTCATTTATTATGATGGTTTCATATTTACAGGCTGGCTGCAGCCTCTTCTTCTAGACACCGGAAAAAGCAAGGTGACGGACACGCAAAACTTCCCCCAAAAAATCCACACTGTGACCACAAATAATGAGGGCAAAGGTCTTCAGCCCAAAACACACTGATCCGGCAGTCAGTTTGACTTAAAGTAAAACAACATTTTCTTCTAAACCATCCACTGATTCATTTCCTACGCTACCATTATTTTGTTACATGAAAAGCTCAAATAGAGTTAATTTATTGGCCCCAAGAGAGGTCAACGACTTTTTGTGCATGAAACAAAATATTCCCACCTGACCAATAAAATCCTGAACCGTGATAAATTTATTAGAATGCCACCATTTTAAATTCAAACTGAAGCCTTAACGCGTGCAGTTCATCACGGGTTGGTTTACCCTACAGTCATATTTCTCTGTGCTTAAATGTGGTGTAATAGAAAGGGTTTCCATTAATCCCCACTGACAACACCAACTAGAGTTTTTTAAGGACTCCAGCACAAAACCAAAAGCAGTGGTTTAGGGCAGCCCCCACCCCCCCCCAATTTTTTGTCCTGGATCTTCCTTTGGGACAACAACCCACGTTTGCTTTCAGCAGAATGCAGCAGCCCTGCCTTCAGCCCAAGAAACCAAACTGCAGGCAGCTCATGCCCTTCTTCTTTGGAGGAAAGTCCCGCTGTTGTGTCAACTTGAGGTCTTTTATTAAAGTATTTGAGGGGGCTTTCCCTTTGTACAGAGGAGAACCCAACATTTGCAAAGTGCCATGAAGGCAAAAGCCCCCATAGCCTGCATCTGGGGTCCTTGGAAAGTTTTCTGAGCTTTCAGTTTGACTTTGACTTTTATTTTGCATGATCTTCTAAAGTGCAGTAGTTCTTGAAAGAAAAATGAAATTAATGTCACCCTTTCCCTTGAAATATTTGGAAATATTAAAAGGCTAACCTCATAAGAATGCCCCTTCCCACCACCCGCTCCCACGCTTGGCCCCGTCACCATCCTCGTTAGCATCAAAACTGATATTTGGAAGAAAAGCTCAAGTTGCTCGTGTGAAATGCTTACATGGGCAATATGTCCCTGGCCGTTTTCTGCCGCAGTGCTGAACTGAGCACAGCCCTGGGACACGCGGCAAGAGTCCCCACCAAGCACGAAGGTCCCCATGCTCAGTTCCTGCCGGGATGGGGCTGTGCTCGGAGCACGTGGGACAAGCAGCCCACAGTCTTGCTCAGCCCCTGCCTCTGTCACTCTCGACATTGCAGATGTCCAAAACTGTCAGGTTTTGACTTGCTTCAAAAGCAGGATTAAAACCCTTATCTAACTACAGAGAGAGCTTCTTATTTCTCAGTCTTCAAACACAAAAATCCTCCCACTTGCTTGATTGCTTGATTTGGTACCTGCCACCGCCTGGCGTTTAGAAATAAAAGGAGTTTTGATATTGAAAAGAGTTGTGCCAAGAACATAAAAAGGGCTTCGGCATCCATAAAGTGACATTAATTTTTAGGGATAAACATGAAAGCTCTGGCCCCATAAACCACACTGCTTTCTTTGGACAAGACCTTGAAAGAGCAAACAGCAAGAGAAGAAAAGCAATTCCTTTCAGAGAGTCATAGTTTGTTATGCAGCCCTAAAAGTTGAGAATAATAGGGAAAAAAAGAAGACACGCCCTTCCTCAAATGTTCACTTTACCCAGGCTCCTCCACATTAGATGAGAAAGAAAATCTTCATGTGAAAGAACAAATATGGGCACATCAGGGAGTTGGCCGTGATGGTGAACATGAAGAGTGATTCTGCTGGGAAGCTGAGACACCGACTGAGGAGGACACGACACCAGGCATGGGGGCTGCAGCGGTGGGCACCAGGTCCCCAGAACTCACACGGCTCAAAAAGTTGCTCTAATTGTGTTTTATTCAGAATATGGACTTGGCCCTGTCTCTTCTGATCAGATGAGAAGCCCTCCATTCCCAGCACCCATATGGGAGAGATGGGAGGGTTTTGGGCATAACATACATAAAATGTGCCCTTCCTACCTAGTCCACAATGTAAATTGTTTGTAGTGCAGCCTCAGGAGACCTAGAAAGCATTTTGGGTCAGTCGGCTGCACCCATCGCCAGGGTGGCTTTGCAATGAAAACACCCACGACTTCAGTAGCAAAACACGAGGGAACTCTGGTAAAGGAGAAACAATTGCAACAACAGAAATGGGAGATAAGAGGAAAGAAAGTTGTACATTGTTATGAGAGACCGAAATGGCTGCCTTAGTTACCCATCAGGGTCTGGAGAAGATTTGCTGTCCTTGGGCTGTGGGGTCAATCACAGAATCAGAGAATCCCAGAATCATCTCGGTTGGAAAAGCCCCTGAAGCTCCTCCAGTCCAACCATGAACCTCACACTGACCGTTCCCAACTCCACCAGATCGCTCAGCGCTGGGTCAACCCGACTCTTCAACCCCTCCAGGGATGGGGACTCCCCCCCTGCCCTGGGCAGCCCATTCCCACGCCCAACAACCCCTTCTGCAAAGAAATACTTCCTCAGAGCCAGTCTGACCCTGCCCTGGCGCAGCTTGAGGCCATTCCCTCTTGTCCTGGTGCTTGTTCTTCTTCTTCTTCCCTTCCAAAGCCTTCCCCAAACGGACACCGCTCCCGCAGCATCCATAGCATACCCTGATATTCACCTTAAATTGACCCCCAAATTGCAAAGTGCATTTACGTGGGTCTTGGGAGGTGAGAAATGCAGCAGGGATGGAACCAGCAGATGCTGCAGGACTGGGGGGGGATGTGCCGGGGTGGGATGCAGGGACCGATACCCAGCACTTGTCGTACAATGCACCAGACAAAGAGAGAGAATTTGTATCAAAACTTTATTTATTAAACAAAAAAATGCACCATTGGAATAACATTTCTATAAAAAATGAATATGAGACTGTTCTACAGTGCATTACAAAACCCCCTTTTTCTTCATGTAGTAGTATACAAGATTGTGTGTAGAAACAGTCATTTATTTTTAAACTGTAAGCAAGTTTCCTTTGTCATAGAACAAGATTTACACTTAAATATTGCAGTCACTATTCTAATTTGGTTAACAATGCTAGAGTCTGACAATTTAAAGAAACTGTTTATAGGCTCAAAATGCCATCTTTAGGCCTTTTGTAACAACAAGATTTTTTTTTTTTTTTTTTAAACTAAGGCTAGTTAAAGCTGTAGTATAACCCATTTCTATCAGATAAACATATCACTAGTATGCTAAGAATTTTTGAATTACCTTGCAAAGCCCTTTAAATGGCATTCACCAGTGCCAGGACATTGAATTAGCAGGCTGGAGCCGGCGCTTCACAGCAGCCGTGGGGTGTGTGTGACAGTGGCGGTGACCGGTGAC
Organism: Strix uralensis; assembly: GCF_047716275.1. Taxonomy (NCBI): domain Eukaryota; kingdom Metazoa; phylum Chordata; class Aves; order Strigiformes; family Strigidae; genus Strix; species Strix uralensis. The sequence goes on along the minus strand of NC_134012.1, from coordinate 101,202,450 downwards.
TCGGTGGCACGGTCCCGCTGCCCAAACTCCTCCCCCCGAATCCTCACGCTTGGGGTGCGTAACGCAGGGCTGGAGCCCAGCACAAGGGGACATGGGCACACTGCAGCTTTAACAGCCTGCTCTAGGTTTCCAGCCAGGTATCCCTTGTATCATAAATTATCCAAAAGAAAACACTCTAAATAATAAATTAAATATTACTTATAAAAAGTACACCCTCCCCCCCCGACCGCCCCATCCCAAACGTGGTGGCAATTCGCAGACGTAGGAATTGCCAGGTCTATTTTACAAGAATAAAAACAGCATTGTTCCTTCTCCTACCGCCGTTGCTTCCTCGCCCTTGGACGTCCATGTACAGCATACAGTGAAGCACGCTGGCTCGTGCCGCCTCGCGACAGCGGGGGCTGCATCGTGTTCTCCAGCCAAGCCAGATCAGAATGAGGATGCGTTCAATGCCTTTCGCTGAGAACGTTAAAAAAAAGGTCATGGAGCCTCCGAGAACCCAGTTCGACACCAGACGGGACACGGAGCAGCTAACGGGGATGCGGGGAAACAAAGCCGACAGGAAAAACAATCTCTGATCACCTATGAAGCCATGATTTTTTTTTTAAAAAGAAAACCCTTCTTCCATCCAGCTTCCAGGTATCCAGCTCAGAAATGAGGCTGAGGGGGTTGCAAATTCGGTGCCTTCTGCTTCCCGCTGGTGCTGCCCGCGGACCGCTTCCCTCACCTGCATCTACTTTGGGATTTAACGAGCGACTTGGACTCTCCCCCTGCAAAAATGTTGGCGCCTGGTTTTACAGCTAAAGGTGGTTCGTGCCTGGTCACGGCAGCATGTGCCATCACCTGAGTATGCATTTGCAGCACTCAGCGTCCCAAAAAAGGACCCTCGGTGAGCTACAGCAGGAATTATACCATCAGCTCTGACTGCAGAAGAAAACATCTGATGCTTCCCAAGGGCTGGAAGGACCCAGAGGTGGCCTCACTGTTAACTCACTCCCATCCTTCCACGTGTGAACAAGCCCTGCCATCGTTTTGCCTGGTGTTTTCTGGGTTGCACCGTGTGTTTTGGCAGAAGATGTCAGAGCCGGTGATCGTGCACTGCAAACATGCCCAGAAGCTCTGGAGAAATGTTTTCAAAAATCTTCTAGTCTTTAAAAATGTCAAGGAGGGAATCAAACTAGACATGCAGCGGTCCTACCTAAGCCAGTTTTTAAAGGAGCTGGTGCTGGGAAGGGGTTGGTGACAAAATGCTCCTGTAAAAAACTAAAGGCAAAGCTGCTAAAAGAAGAGGCTCAAGGATTGCCGACGCAAAGAGCAGCCACTTTGCAGCAGAATCTTACCACAGCATCTCACACACCACATCCCAAGCTGCACAGGAGCTTCATAGTTAAGATTTCCTTCACTACCAGTACAAATTTGCCAGAGCGTATTGGGACATGCATTGATGCTGGTGGTGGGCTGGGTGCCGTGGGAAGAGCAAGGACCAACCTTTGAAGCATTTGCAGACCTGTTGGGAGACTCTGGGGTGGGCAATTCTGCTTGGAGCTACATGACTATCTCCGTGTTGCTCCAATTTCTGGCTGCCTGTTAGTTGGAAATTACCAGTTCCTAAATTTGAGGGTGCAGAGCCAGACCAGTATAGGGGATATGATGGTCCTCACTCCCTGAGAAGTGACACCACAAACCCTACAGCAAAATTTTGGCAGTATTGATGTCCAGCCCCAACTCGTGACATAATCCAGAGCATATGTAAGAACAACAAAAATCATAAGCAAGGTCATATGCAAGAACTTCAAAAAATTCCCCTTCCAAAAATTAAATAGCTTCTCAAAGTGACAAAACCTTTTCCACAAGAGTGGACGTCTAAGCAGCCTACAAAGACGCTGAGCTAGGGAGTGCTCAGCCTTTAGAATCATCAATATTGCTCCATTTAGGTGTTGGAGCAAAGAAAAAAAAGAGGAAAAAAAAAGGAAAGAAATTGAAAATATCACTTTTTGGTCGCTTCCCCCCCCCCCCCCCCCCCCCCCGTTTATGGCAGCCCTGTTGTATTGATTAGCTAATGATCTTCCAAGGTAACATCAAGCTTCACAAGCCTGTCATGCATTGACAGATTTCTCATTACATTTTTTCTGGGAGTGTCCATGGCTGAGATAGTCACAGGCTATAAATATTCTGGCAGTTGAGGAATTTGTCAAAATCCAAAGAAATTCTCAGCCAAGCTCACTGCAAATAAATAGAGCACCAGCAAGATAGAATATGGAAGTTTTGTGCTAAAACATCTGAGTTTTACAAGTTATGTAGTTCACACATAAGGTGAAATTTTAAAAGAAATGCCAGCTTGCTAATTAGTTAGATATTGTACTAAAATCGTCCTCAAATGAAGGTTGGGAATGTCTCCAAGGCTACAGCGACACCCAAATTGAGTGACGCGTGGCTCAGGGGAGGTGAAGGGTACAGCCCTTTTATGGCTGTAGGTCTGAAGGAAAATTTAAAAAGAATAACCTGGCCCTAGACTCAGTATTTATATGGAATAATTTAATGCTGAACTTCAACTGAAGCAGAAATTTCTTGCTAATTTATTTAGAAAGGGGGTGGGAAGTGGCTGTGTCTTGCTTGGGCTGAGCCAATGGTTGTTCCTTCCCGTGGACAGAGTTACACGAGGACTTGTTTTGGTGTTGACCTTGGCCTTGGTCTGCGAGCGGTATCGATCGAAAGGGGCTGAGCCTGGAAACAGATACGCTTCAAACGGCAGAAGAAAGGCCTCGCTCACGGGAGCGCCAGATCAATCTTTCGGGGGCTTAGTGTTCAAGTCGAAGAGAGATGCCTGAACCAAACGAAGAGGCTGATCAATACCAAAGCGGTTGGACGCTACAACGCTTGTGTCCGAACCAAACAAAATCCAACTTGCAAACCCTCTTCGTGACTCCTCTTAGTTTAGGCAATTTGGGATTGTTATACATTTGGTCCTGGACTAGTTTTCTGTGATTAAAAAGGTGAAGTGCTGCTCTTTAAAGTCTTGGGGGCAGTTTCTGCTCCCAGCTGCAAATCCAGGGTAAGAGATATTTCATAAATGATAAGTGAGAGACAGATTTGACCTTATGTTCCTATTTCAACAATGTCAATCTCTGCAAATATGGACAGGGAGCTATTCAAAAGCTGCATTAAGCCTTCATTTTTTGAGTTAAAATGGAGGTAGTTGATTTTATACGGTCTAACAGCTGAGCTGGGTTTTCATCAGGAAAGATTTGTTCATTTTATTTTTAGTAGAGGTTTTTGGTTACAAATCTTTCAGAACTGGAAAGCTCAGCCTCCCATGCAAACAAGATTTCCTCACTCTTGAGAAATATTTCATTAAAATCTTAGTAAATTGAATAACAAGGCATTTTTAAAGGAGCATTTTCACAAACATGCTAGAGATCCCAATGAAGCACTTGAATTCCTCCTTGACATCTGATTTCCTTTCCAGCACAAGGCCGTAGAAAATAATCTGAATTATTACTTCTGTTGCAGTGCCATTTTACTCAAAATATTTTATTCGGAGATTCACATATAATTACCCACCTAATAAAAGGAGCTATTAGGTTGTAAAGATCCTATCCTTTCCATGCTCTTTTAAAATTATGACCCACTCAAGCTTGAAATCAAAGGCAGAGCTGAATGGAATAATTCATCTGAAACTCTCTTATTGGGTTTTGCAGCCTCCTAACTGATAAATATGCAAATTAGTTCCCTTTTGGTGATTCAGCTGCATAAACAGGGATTAACGCTGAATGCAGCTGAAAATTTAGCAATAAAATGTATGCACACAAAATTTAGTCAATTCAACCCGTTATCGTTGTCAATAAACACTGTAATGCGCAGCTAAAGCACTAGGACAAGGAGAGGGAATCCCTAAAGATGGTGCCCGCTGCCCGGCTGCTCTCCACTCTTTGCTTGCTCTTCTCATGGAGTACTGCCAACCTCAACCAGGAAGTACTACGCTTGCAGAAAAACCCTCCTCATTAATTTATCCGTTATTTATCAGCCTCTACGGTTCCTCCCCCAGGCTCGTGTCCTGCCCGCGGGAAGCACCCGCCGTCAGCCACCTCTTTGCCCTCCTCATCCTCTGCCCATCGTCATCCCGGGTGGACGGGTCCTCGGATCGGGGCCATCCCAGGGGATGCGGGGTGGATGGGAAAGGCTCGGGGAAACTTCAGCTCCGTTCTTCTCTCTGTTCCAGCTCGTGGCGGCCCCAGAAGTGCTTCCCAGTGTCACCACGGGGCGGTCCGGCGCAAAGGCCACCCATACGCAGACGTGTTTTATGACAAGCTTAAGCACGTAATGACTGCGTGCCAGAGAAGATTGCATATTATGTCCTCTTTTTGCAAGTGTACACTGGCTGGCTGGCAGCAGGCCACCAATGCAGACTTTTTTTCTTCTTCTTTTCTTTTTTTTTTTTTTTTTACATTCCTGGTTCTCTGTTTGCCATACATAAAACATTAACTACGGGAGGATTTACAAACGCTTGCTTAAAATGGCTGAATTTTACAGCAACTCCCTAATCCCCACCACTCGTGCGAGATGAGTGACGGAGACGACAAAAGAAATTTGCAATTTGTCTTTTCGTTTTGTTGTGCTGTTGGGAAAACTTCCAAATTTTTGGTGTGGTGGTGTGATTATTTGCTATGGGTGTTTTTGTAGTCAGTAATTACATATTTAAAAAAAAAAACAGAACAAACGAGTGACCTACAACACTGTCTCATTAATGGCATGGTCTATGTTTAAAAACATACTTGCATGAGGTAAGACTAGATCTATACAAAGAGCTACAAACCTCTACGGAGTAAAACATGAGTTAGTCATGACAACTTGAGCTCTACGAAGACTAGTAGATCAAAATGAGCAATCTGGTGGCATCAGCTACGACTCCACAGCAATGACATCATTCGCTTTGCCACGCTTTCATCACTTTAGATGCCAGATCTACAGTTTGGTAACATTTCCATTATTATTCTTTCCTTTTTCTTCTTTCTATCACTCCTTTTAGGACTTTGCAGGAATCTTCCTTGCACTGAATGAGTGGTACCGGGAACAAGATGACTTTATGGGGTGGTGTACGTGGGTGGTATGTGTGAAATCCTGGTATGCTGCAATGCTCCGGGATAATTATCGCTTCATCACGAGCTGTTAGAAGGCTGAGCCTGTGATAGCATTGAGTTGCTTCATTAGCCCCTCCAAACTGGCCATCTGTTCACTCAGATCATCCTGCTCATAAACCTGTGAGTGAACAAACACACACAGATAAGTGGGCAGCAGGATGGGAACCAAAACCCCTTGCACAGAGCCCAGGATGTGGCTCGTGGCAGGGACCTCCCAGGGGTCCACCCCACCGGCACATCTTCCCCACGCGATCCTTGGGGACCTGAAATGCCCAAGGATGGGCTGAGGCTTACAGGTTGGATAGCAAAGCCTCTCTGGGCTTAACACGGGAGCTGAAAACCAGGGGTGACCATGCTAAAACAATGCTAAATGTTAACAATCCCTCCAAAAAAATGAAACCTCTCCAAAAAATGAACCCCTTTCAAAAAATGAAAACTTTTTTAGTACCCAACAGAGACATCAAACGCTCATCCAAACGTGTCCTCTTAGGGCAGGCTGCAACAGCTCGTCCAGCAATTAGCTGAACTTCTAAGCCCTTGCTGGTGGGTGGGAATTCCTACCCGATGGCCTTTAGTGGGAGCAGAGGACTGGGAATAGTTTTCAGAAGCGCTTAACTGGGCTGGAGGAAAGTAGACCTTTGGGGTATGGTCAACTGAGAATCTGCAGCAAAACCTAAAATTACCAGCTTGGCATCTGTTCTTGGGAACCACTGACCTCCAAAATTACCAAGAAAAGAGTAAGAGGAGTGACTCTTCTTCCAGATGCTGAGCGGGAGCTCAAACATTAGTTATTTATGTGGGTTTTACCCAGTAAAAGATCTGTCAGTGTTGTATGAGCCCTGCAGGCCATGAGGCGTGATGGAGCCGGCAGCTTAAAAGAGCACCCGCAGAGTCAAGCTTAAAAAAAACCCCTAATCCCCAAATTTTAGCTTTTCTCCCCAAATTTTGATGACCTGATGAGCTTGTTGCTTGCACTGTCATTGCCTGTAACTGCCCTCACACTTGTGTAGCTTGAGCAGTGTCTCTCCCCTGGGCTAAATCATGTTGCTGTGATGAAATAAGGTGTTGAGAGCTGAAATTGCACTTTTTGTTACCAAACGTCTTGTGCTAAATTACTCCTTACACCCACAATTTTACCACAGAGGGCATTTTCCTTCCCATTCCCATTCCAGTAGGACGTTCTATTGTCCGGCGTCCTCCTTTCCCAGCAAAACATGAGAATCCTTCTGCGACTATATGCAGAAGTAGATTTTTATGCCGTTGAAAATGACAAGCAGGAATCAAACACTGTTGTCCTGCATTAATCAGGCAGGCCCAAACCCTCCATACCTACGTCTAAAGCAAATCTTTTGTCTTTCCCTTTAGCCAGGATGAAAATGTAAAAGGATTCACTAACAAAATGTTGGACAAATCACTGCTATAGTGCCTCGCAAAAAATTCTCCTGTGCAAGTAGATGAAAAGAGGTGATATACAACATGTATTTAATACATTTCTTTTTTTCCTTAGTCCTTTTCTTTTTCACTGTTTCATCTCCTGGGTCACGTGAGACCTTTCTCTAACGGAGCCTTAATAGGAGCGGAAAGATTATTCTAATTTCACCATCTTTTCGGTTTCACTTATCTACTTCTTCAATGCTATTTTTCTCACCATTATCTGGTATTACTACATACTCATTTTTCCTACCAAAATTATTTTCTTCCCTTATCGCACTTCTCACTCCCTCCTTCTCTTCTCCCAATATCTCAGGGCGCTCAGGAGAGGCTGTGTGAGTTGTCCCATGGATAATATTAACACAGATTTTAAGTACTCGCTTCTCCCCTGTATCACACACGCCAAAGTCCATAAAGCCAACAGCAAAGTTTTACCAGCTGCCAGAACTTTTTAGTAGCTTTCTAATAGCGATCAGCTGCAGCGTAATACCTTAGGTAAGGAGGGACAGATCGTTATCTAAAAATTAACGTGCAGATTGGGGATTAGAGACTGTAAGTCGATGGTGATGAGCCCTGCAAGAAGGTTGGCTCTGAAAGATGGTTCTTACGTTGGCGGAGTCCTCCGTCTGCTTGTGGCCTTCTTCTGCGACCTCCGGGGCCGTGGGCACCGAGACGGGCAGCAGAGGTGACCTGGCTTTTCCTGCCAAGCCAAGAGATGCTGTTTTAACCTGAGCCTTGGGGAGGTTAGGCCCTGGAAGAAGAAACAAAAGTCACATTGAGAAGCTGTAGGTAAGGAAAAGGGGGTTGGAGTGAAATTTGGAGTTTATAGGCAAAACGCAGCTGGTTTTACCATTACGGCTTGTGTTTTCAGTTGTAAACATACAGTCCCCTTCCCACTATTTCTTCCTGGAGGAGCACCAGAGCCAACACAAACACTTTCTAAAAACTCTTCAGTTCTATTTCACGGGCTCTGCTCCCCCAAGAGGACTCGTAGTCACAGCGGGTTTGCAATCTTCTGTTGACATTACTTTTTGATGAAGAATGCTCTTCTGCAGAAACAAAAGTTTTCACAAGGAAATTTACATTTTCTTGGGGAAAAACACCTACAAACCTGGCACTCCGGGAAGATAATGAAAACCTGGTCTCCGTGGCCCCTGCCTGGCAGGGAACTGTCAGCTCGATGTTGTGTTTGAGGGAGAAAGTGAGACTGAAGAGCAGCGAGCAGTGGCCAGGCTGGGGGAGTGGCAGTTATTTCCATGGTTCTCACCTATTTTTGTTCCTAACTCCCTCAAGCTGATAGCAGCCCTCCAGATGGGTCACTGCACAAGCTAAACTAAAAATTGTATTTCAACTTTCTCCAAAAAAAAAAAAAAAGTTCTTTCTGGCTTTTTATCCCAGTTTGGAAGGAGGACAAAACAAAAATCAAAATAGATTTCTTTTTTTTTGGCAGAAAGGGATTCCCCTTTTTAAGCAGCTCTGCTGAAACTCCTGCTGCTGCTCCGAGCCGCAGTGCAGCTGCTTGGCAAAAGAGTGTCAGCCTCAGCACTGTGTGAAGTTCTGCCCTTTAAAGATGCACCCACTGAGATGTCTCAGTTCTCTTCTAGAGGAAATTAAAAACTCTTTTCCTCTTTTAATGATTTAAAACATCAAACAATAAAACTTTTGTCCTGAATGATCTGCCTCCACTCAACACAAGGCTCTCTGCAAGACACTGCTGGAAACACAAGGGCTGTCAGTTGAAATAGAGGCACACAAGACATTGATTTTAAGTACACGGGGATAGTTTTCAAATCAAAATCACCATACAAAGCCAAACTGAGATCATGTCTCTGTGCATCGTAAATTCAAGGCCAAAAATGGGGACGGCAATTTCAAGCTTTCTTGCTGCCAGAGTAATCCTGCTTAACCATCCCTACGACCTGCGTAAGGCCAAACTCATTCCAGTGAGTGCCTTTGGCATTTCTTTCAGCTCCCTCGGTCGCCAAAACTTCTTCTTCCCACTTTCTTGCTATCAACATCACACCACTTTGATGTCTACTGGTGCCCTAAGGCAAGTTTCGTGTTCATATCTTTAAATATGGAATCTCCAGGCTGACACTTGCTTGACAGGCTGCATCACGTACCAGGGATGGTCAGGTTGCCCCAGCCATCCCCAGCAGGTAACAGCAGATCCCCTCTGGCACCGGGGCTCACTTTGGAGTCTTGCAGGACACCTTTCCTTCTCCCATGGGACATGGGCACAATTTTTATTCTGCTCATTTGACTCCCATTGAAATCAAGAAGACAAATAATAAATAAAGAGCTTTTTTCTATATATTTTCTCCACTACCACCTTCAGCAAGCCCTCTGCCTTTTTTCTGTTATGGACATGTGTACCATAATGATGATAATAACAACAGCCATTGCTTTAGTAGCTGATAGTGCTTATTAGAGATATTAAAAGGCATCAGCCTCAGTAAGTCAAGTAGGCTATTAGCCATTGCATCAGAATTGGACACAGAAAGAGAAAAAAAATAAGTCTTGAGACACTCCAGCCATAAAATGTGTGTTGAGGAAAGGGTGTCCCAAGGACGAGCCATGGGACAAGTTTCTACGAGGACGCCCGTGGCTCTGGAGCTGAGACACAGGGACCAGGAGCATGGGAGATGTCTCCATCCACATGGGACGCACACGGGCTCCCTCCAAAATCCACGTCTCGGATCAGAAACCCACCCAGTTTCCAGGCAAACCCAAACCATCTCTTAATGAATCTGAAATTGAACCACCCATTTTGTTTTCTTCACCGCTGGATTCCCACCTGATTACCTCTCTTTTCTTAGACACCATTACCATATCATGAAATCAATGCTCCTGGAGAGTAACTCCAGCGTAGGAAGGTGGGGAGCTGCTGCAGCCAGAGTAGCCGTGGCTCTCGCTCCCCAAATCCCACCAAATCAGTGTAGTCATGACAGCTCTCTGTATCCTTACAGCTCCAGCCAGTAGCCAGGAGACAAGAACTGCAGATCAACTTTCCTGTATTTCAAGGAACTGTGTTTACATTTTTAATTAGTTTAAGGCAGAGAAAACACAATGGAGCAGAAGAGAGGACAAAATCCCTCCCGAAACCGAGCTGCCAACAGCGTGTTCATTAAAAGTAAGTTCCAGGAAAGAGCTGCAAGAGCAGGGCAGAGAGGTAGAGACTCACCAACACCCCCTCTGTAAGGCTGAGAATCGCAGATAACTCCTGCTTAGTTGAAGCTGTGAATGTGTGAAAGCTCAATACAAGCTAAAAGAGATCACCACAAAGATACCCTCGCTCTTCCAGCTCCAGTTTAATAGCTAAAAGTCTTCTTTAATAACTGGGCCTTCAGACTTCCCTGTATCTCAGCCTAAGAGTAGAAGATACAGCTATCCCCAAAGATTCAATCTTCTAAACGCTGCACATTCAAATCAGGTTGTAAAAAAAGGAAATGTTTTTCCCTTCCATTTCTTAATAAAAACCCACTTTTTTCCAAAGAAGTGTGGGGAGGAATATTCACACACTGACACTCAAAACATGCACCCAGCACTGAGAAATGCAAGAGCCCGAATCTAAAAAATAAAGTGAAGAAGGTAGCACCACGGGCAAATTAACTCTAAGCTGCCTGGTGCACAGACTCTAGTTTCTCAACATTTTTGTTCCCTGGTGCTTTGAAAACACCTGCAGCACTCAACAAAGAAGCCAACTGCAGTTATGGCCCCTGCAGCTGGCAGCTGGGGTGGTATTTCGACTCAAGTAGTGCTCGCGTGCCCTTCAAAAGAGAGATTGATCCGATTCCTGTTACAGGGAATCCGGATTGCGTCCTGGGATATCACCATGACGTGAAGAATAACTAATAAGATACAGCCACCACAAAAAAAAAAAAAAATGCATCCATGCTGTTTATCGGTTAGATAATGGACCCAAAGTGGCTTTTTTTATACAAGTGACTTCGCATTGTGACTTGTTTGATTTTCATGGGCTGGTGGAGAAGTAAATATTTGATGTGGTGGCGAGAAGCTCATGTGAAATGCAGAGTGTGTTGCTATTGTAATCCTCTAAATCCCGTGGTAAAAATCATGTTTCTCATATGTAACTCATTAATTGTAGTAATTGGACTTAAAGACCTACTTTTCTGCACAAAGACAGATGTTCCCTCCTGGATATTGTTAATAAGAAGCCATAATGATGATTAGTAAGTTCAGTTTGTGCATCTTTTTGCCCTTTAGCTCGCAAAAGCAACAGGCAAATTGTAATGCTCACAACTAAAATGAAGCCGAGAACATTTTCCTTACGCGTAGCTGCGTATTTCAAAGTTCTTCGGCAGAGGTTTTACAGCAGCGACCGTTTTCCGAGGTAACGCCTGTAACACGGAATTAGTACAATAGTTGAGCCCTCTTCCCCCAAAGGATGTTAAAAAGACCAAGCAGGCCTCTCTCAAAGAGAATTCTGGACGCAGAAGGTTGACATGCTAAGTAAACTAATTTATGCAAATGAGTAGCTAATTAAATTAAAATCGCTTTGGTTTCTAATGTTCTCCAACTCAGCGGGAGTCCCGCAAGCAAAAAAGAGGAAACCTTGGATCTGAGGCCACAAGAGGCAGAAGGTGACAATACTGATCAGGTGTAACTCTGAGCAGCCCCAGCATGGATTTACTGTTTAAAAGTTTCATTTTCTCAGTAGGGTTATTAAACACTTCACCGGCTCATTAGTTAGATGATATATGGCTACCAGGTGCAAATCCCAGCTACTGCCGCCTCGCCGAGGCCCACGCTGAACTCGCTGCAATACCACCCCTGGTATTTCAGGAGCACTGAGCATCAGCACAATCCTGTGTCAAGCCAAAAAGAAGCAGTTTTCTAACTCTATACCCATTTGTGCCATATGTTATCACAATGGACACCAAGTAAGACTGATATAGCATCCATCCTCTTGAGAGCAATGCTTTGGGAGAGCTACTTGGCATTATTTGATTTCAAGATATGTTAAATGGGACGTGAGATAACGGACCCTGCCAGGTGAGAACAACTTATTTCGGTGAGAGGGCTCAGGGTTCCTGCTGTTGGCATTGCAGGGCTTCCAAAGGCCAGATGAGGCCAGATGTTCTCCAGGGAGGACAGTGAGCTGCAAACTCAGTGTCAAAAAATGCTGTGCTCACACTCAATGGATCTGGGGTCTGTATCCAACCTGAAGACCAAAAGCTCTCGTGCGGTTCACGTGTCACAAGCATTCTGGGTAATGATGCAAAACAGCAACATGGAAAAAAAGAGTTAAAGTGGAGAAAATGAATGCAAAAATTGAAAGGAACTAGTTTAAGGAGAGACAAGAAATCATGTTCAGTGGAGACTACTGGAGTAGAAGGCGGCTACCAGTGAAGTTCCTCAAGATCTGGATCTAGGACCAATTCTTAATATTTTGATACATACAATAGGTATATGATTATGAAATCTATTACCAGCAAGAGCTTGGAAATACAGCTGGGGCTGAAGTAACACAAAGAGAACTGCAGGGACCTTTCTGCCTTTCTGCTGCTTATGCAAACTTTCAGTCTTTCACAGCAAGGAGGCTAGGCCGTGTATCACACCCCTTCAGCTGAATTTCACATCGCTTCGGCTGTTTAAAAGTGAGGGACGAGTCTCTGCGGTTCTTTCATCTCCCTCTATCATCTATGGAAAGAAGCGTCTTCCAAAGTCAGCAGAGAGGTTGGATGAATTGTCTTTCACAGAATCACAGAATCATCTTGGTTGGAAAGGACCTTGAAGATCATCTGGTCCAACCGTTAACCTAGCACTGACAGTTGCCAACTACATCATATCCGTAAGTGCTATGTCAACCCATCTCTTGAACACCTCCAAGGATGGGGACTCCACCACCTCCCTGGGCAGCCCATTCCAACACCTAACAACCCGTTCTGTAAAGAAATACTTCCTAATATCTAGTCTAAACCTTCCCTGGCGCAACTTGAGGCCATTCCCTCTTGTCCTATCGCTTATTACTCGGTTAAAGAGACTCATCCCCAGCTCTCTGATCTCTCTCTGCTTTGGCTGCACAGTGAGCTTATGTGACTGGGACAGAGCAGAAACCTATTCATCAGAAGTCTAAAATTAACTAGGAATGAGTCATATCTCTGAGAAGAAGGAACAGGAAGTTTTACCATAAATTCTCCTGGGTCTAACAGCAGGAAATGAGGGAAGAGAAAAGCCTGCACGCTTCTGATTTCAAGCCTACAAGTGGGTATGTGCCTCAGAGAAGTCAACTACGAACTTTGGATGTATGAGGGAAGCAATTTTTGGCAGGAGCAAGGCAAATAGCAATGGTGTTTTAGAAAGCATTGGGAAGATCCTATCTGGAAAGCCTGAGGCCTTGCACAAAGGAAAAAATGAGCTGTACAAAATGTTGAGAGGGATTTCCCCCAGTGACAAAGAGGAGGAGTCTATATGATAATCTGTATAAAAGGAAGAGAAAATGTGATAGAATCTGCTTTGCCTGTGAATCCTGCACTTGTCAGAAAGATTGTGGCAATTTGTTTTCACTAGGTGGTAATGCCAGACTCAAAGGCAAGGCGAGTCTTTCCATTCACCTCAGCGAGATGTGGATCAAGCTCACAAGGCCAACAAGATCACTAACAGCTGGGCTCAGGAAGGACATATCTAGGCTAAAAGAGCAGATAGCGACCGCAGTTATAGGAAGAAAATCTAGCATTTTAGAAATGCTTATCTTCCTAATACTCTGCTCTCGGTCAACACGTACAACCATCATCAAACACGATGTGTGACAGCAGGCAGGACACTGGAGAAGCTCTGAAAAGAGGATTTTGCAGTAAGATGCATTGTGTTGTATATGGGCTACTGGTTCCAGTTTTAAACATGCAGCCATTTTAGTCTATTGATTCCAGAGTTGGACAAAATGTTTTGTTCAATATTTGATTAATCTAAAGCTAATTTTTGTGTTGTCGGTTTAGGATTTTCAAGAAAGCAAAAAAATATTTTGGATCAGGCAAACTATTTACAGAATCACAGAATCCTTCAGGTTGGAAAAGACCCTTGGGATCATCGAGTCCAACCCTCAGCCCGACTCTACAAAGTTCTCCCCTACACCATATCCCCCAACGTATCATCTAAATGACCCTTAAAGACATCCAGGGATGGGGACTCCACCCCCTCCCTGGGCAGCCTATTCCACTGTCTGACCACTCTTTCTGGGAAAAATTTTTTCCTAATGTCCAGTCTGAACCTCCCCTGTTGCAGTTTAAAGCCGTTCCCTCTTGTTCTGTCACAAATTACCTGTGAAAATAGGCATGTCTCATAAAACCGATTTGGAAACTTAAATAGAAAATTTCCAAACAGGGGATACAGATATATTTTTCTATCCAATAGCCCAACAGACAGGGCATACATCAAAGACGTGAAGGGGATCTGCAGTTGAAGATCATCTGAAGAGGCAGATGAAAATTGATCTATCTACTGGGGTGCAAACAAGCCTTTGTTTTCATAAGAACTGAGAGGATTCTTGGAGGATGAAGTGTACCGAGATGAATCCTGTATAATGAGCCCATAAAAGTCAAAATAAACTGGAGAAATTAGAAGGTAATGTCAGACTTGTAACTAAATGAGGCTAATCTTTTCTGGCCCTGCATCTCACACTTTTTCCACAGCTTTTTCTAACCAACAATAGACAAAAACTTTCTGTGTCATTAACTAGAGCTGCTTCTAGCAATGAAGATCTGTGGGCACGGAGGAATCTGCCAGGATGCTCCCACAGAGAGATGTCACAGCTCGCAAAACTGAAAGCGATCAGTCTGGAAAATTAAAATTCTTCAACAATTTTGTCTGTCCCAGATGCTTCTGACAGTAAGGAGATTGGCAGGATGAATTTCAAGGGTGGGGAAGGAAGGCTGAATAGCAATGCAAAGCCAGATGTTTTCCTTGTTAAGTGAGGTATATCGTAGTATGAAGACGTAATTCTCTCACAAAAGCACAACAGAAAATCACAAAAGGATCAAATGCCACTTACAGGTTATGTGATATTTCCACCAGTAAAACCAGCATCAATTTAAGTGACTTAAAAGTTGAAACATGAAGTAGAAGTGAGCTCACTTGTAGCTCCATGGCAGGATGTTCCTGTTCAAGACGGTGCTTCTCAGGGGAACAGAATATGTAACTGTATGAAAAATATTATTTGAAGACTCAGCTGTTTTAAATTACAGGTGGGAAAAAATATTTTCCATCAAGAAATTGAGTTTCTAAAAATGATTTCTGAGGTGATAATCAGTGGAGGCTTGGCTCATTCTGCGAGGGAAATTGTTTTAGAAAGAGGCAAAGTTTAATTCAGAAATATTTGATAGTAGGAGAAATAAAGTAAAAAGAAAAATAAAACACAAAAGAGAAAGAGGTCATTTAATCACTCTCCTGAATATGGTACCAAGCAAGTACTGGCACTGCCTATTGGGGAGGATTTTGAAATAGCACTGATGAACTTCACACATTTTTACGTGCTACAACTTCAAAATAAGTATAGAAACAGGGAGTTTGGAAAGGACACTTGCAGACAAAAACACAGACTGCTCAAATATGTGGAAATATCAGAGAGATTTAGTCTCTGTCTTCTCAGCTGCTCTTCATGTTTTTAATCTATTTGCTGGAAATACTACGTGGAATAAATAAGTGTTGGGGCAAAAGTGACTCGTTGGCTGCAACTGCTCAGTGATAACACACACAGTCCCAAATTAATATGGAGAAATTGTACATGCAATGGAAAAAGTTTTATTTCTCTGCTTATAAACCACAGGAAGATGGAATGGCCCATCATTAAATCTTTCTATGGATTTACAGTATAATTATCCAGATAAATATTTTTTTAATGCTTTGACTGCTGCCTTGTATTGAAAGAGATCATTTATATCAAAGGGGAATCAGTTCATGTATCCAGACAAGCACCTAAATCCACACTTCACTTTACACCTTCCAGTAGTCCCGTTGATTTTAATGAGAAAACTCAGGTGCCTCAAGTTATCTGCATGCTAATTAAACTTCACTGGACTGGGGATGGATTTCTCTAATAGACAGGACTGACCCTTTCATGACACTTCTGTGTCACTGTATCGCCCGACTGAATGGAGAAAGCTTATTTTCATAAAAAGAAACGTTGAAGAAAAAAACACTTCAAAATTAAGGGAGGAGACAGGTAAAGGCTTATGAAATAAAAGAATAATTTTCCTTTGAATCTGGGAGTTACTAGTGCAGAAAACTAGGATTTCAGAATAAAAGCTTCAAGAATGAATCATTCCCATATTTTCAGTGAATTTATAGACTTTGCTTACTGTAGACTATGATAAAGAGAAGTCCATAATCTCATTTACACTCATCATTAAAATCAGAAAAAAACCAAACCACCCTATGCCAGATTTTTATGGTGTAGATTTTTATACCCTATTAACAAAAGAGTTCTCAGTTGCCTTTAAATTCAATGACTGAATTCAAATTAGAAGCAACAGTTTTAGGTTTTCATTTGTATTTTATATTGGCACTGGGATTTTTTTATTGTGAACAGTAAACTTCCCCCCCCCCCCCCCCCCCAAAAAAAAAAAAAAAAGAAGGAGCCAGAATTTGGTTGTATAGCTAATTAATTAGTGAACTGATTTTTCAGAATAAATGCACTCACACCACTCACAAATTAACCCCCCACGTTGCATGAGAAGGGAATAAACACTCTATAAAATGGATAGCAATTAAATCCCTAAGTCTGGCACCAGAGAGTTCTAAGTTCATGTCTCCAAAATTTGCCTAATTTGCACCCAGAAGTTTTATTCTTGGAATTTCCATCTCTAAACACTCCACCTGAGATCTGCACTTCAAACCCTTGTGTAACAGGGATTTTACCAACACTCCTTTGAGGAGCAGTCTACGATCAGCACGCCTGAAAATTCTTTCTATATTCTTTCTATATTCATTCTTCAGGATCACTGTAATTTCAGCATCTACTGAGGCCTCAAACTGTTGTTATTTGAGATAATTATGGCCCAGGAGTCACTGCTTAATACCAATATACCCTTTTTTCCTCTTGATTTCATCCCTTATTTATTTGACTGTTAACTCATGGTTTTAACACTGGCTTTGCAAACCTTCAGTCTTATCTTGTTTTTCTGGTTCTTTTCTTACAATAGCTATAGGGAAAAAAAAAAAAAAAAGCCACACAAAAAACACCTCACAGAGCTCATTTTCTTATCAGGCTTTCTTATCCCCTTTGGTAATGAAAACAGTGTGGGGGTCAGCCTGGATATGGGAGGATTTGTATTAATGTCCAGGCAATATCCAGCTTGCTGCTTTTTACACAGGGATGTTGGCTGCCAGATTTCTTCACCTCACTCTCTGCTTTTACTCCCCAAACCTTGAAAATACAAGATTTTTTTCCAAAAAAGAGGTAAAGAAATCAATCCGGAGCAGTTCATCTGCAGTGCAACCCTTCCCCTGCGCTCCCAGCCCAGCCACTTTGGGGCATGACAGCTTGGCAGGAGGAAGGAAAATCAAGCTCAATTTTGCTGTATAATAAAGCGTTTTTTAGCTCTGGGGTGTCACTTGGTGGAATACCAAGAAGACGACAATTTGGGGTTTTTTTGAGGAGCAGCGACAGAAAAAATGCAGCGTTTTTACAGCCTCACAAAAGATACAGGAGCCTGAAAAGGCTGAAGTTTTAGAACTGTGTCACAATATAAAAACCACCGCTTCACAGGCGATGTTTTCTATCACCTCACACTTGCTTCTGCAGAAGAAAAATGACCTCCTAATTCAGGTTCATTTAAAGTGCAGCTGATCATCAAGACCTAAAAGGAATTTTCATTTGTGAGGGTAAAAAAAAAGATCTTTCCTGTCCATTTGTGGAATTTATGTCAGATCTATAATGCAATAACCTCAATACTCCATCAAACATTTTCTATTTAACCTGAAAGGGGACTAAGTCAAATCACTTATATGCCTATGTGTATGATTTGCAAAGAGGAGCCTCAGTGGGGATTGGAAATACCATGGAGTGATTTTCATGCCTTCAGAATAAGTATTAGGAACCTCGAGTGCTCGATCACAAAGCAGTGATGAAAAGGTGAGATCTCCTATAAAATATCAACGGGAAGGGCTTAATGTAAAGAGTCCAGATTTACTGGGCTCAGGCAAAAAAACGAAAGGGAAAAAAAGAAGAAAAATGGCAGATTTAGCTCTGGATTAGGCTGATGTCATGACCCAAAACCAGGAGCACAGCCTTTTAAATATTTATTCATATCCTCATGGCACAATCCCCCACAACTGAATAATGGTCTCTGTATGTCTTTTTTATGAACCATATGATAGAGTTTAACAGCTAATTATAATGCCACTACAGAGATATACTGAATAGATAAAATATTAGAGGAGATACCTCCTTTTAGCATCAGGTCAATCAAAGCCAAGAAAAAGCCCTGTGCTCATCTATTCTCTGGGCAAGAGCCAAAAATTAATTTTGAAACTAATACTGCATGAGGGCCAGTGTTAGACACCAACTCCAGGACTATCATCTAAATATACAAATATACAAATACATCTGGAGCTTCAGCATGAGGTTGGTGGTGGAGCTGGTTGAGGACCGGAGGACAGCGCTGCAGGGCATTTCCATAGGGGCTAGTCTTTAAAAGGAGATATAATGGCATCCTGGCTTGTACCAGCACTAGCGTGGCCAGCAGGGACAAGGAAGGGATCTTACCCCTGGACTCAGCACTGGTGAGGCCGCCCCTCGATGAGTGGGTTCAGTTTTGGGCCCCTCACTCCAAAAAGGCCATTGAATGACTCGAGCGTGTCCAGAGAAGGGCAACGGAGCTGGTGCAGGGTCTGGAGCACAGGTGTGATGGGGAGCGGCTGAGGGAACTGGGGGGGTTTAGTGTGGAGAAGAGGAGGCTGAGGGGAGACCTCATGGCCCTCTCCAACTCCCTGAAAGGAGGGTGCAGAGAGGGGGGATGAGTCTCTTGAGTCAAGGAACAAGCGCCAGGACAAGAGGGAATGGCCTCAAGCTGCACCAGGGCAGGGTCAGACTGGCTCTTAGGAAGGATTTCTTTGCAAAAGGGGTTGTCGGGCATTGGAATGGGCTGCCCAGGGCAGGGGGGGAGTCCCCATCCCTGGAGGGGTTGAAGAGTCAGGTTGACCCAGCGCTGAGGGATCTGGTGGAGTTGAGAACGGTCAGTGTGAGGTTCATGGTTGGACTGGATGATCTTCAAGGGCTTTTCCAACCGAGATGATTCTGTGATTCTGTGATAAAACTCATAGGGCTGAAGGGAGGGGAGTCTGCAAACCAGAAATGAAGAGATTCCAAGGGAAATCGCCAGTGAACTTCAGGTTTCTGCTTTTTAAAGTCTTTGCTGGAAACCTCTGGATCAACCTCTACAGTTCTCTGCTGCTTTCTCCCCTTCTGAGTTCTGCAGGATTGGTCCGTTAGTTATGTATGGTGTGAAGGGGTGAGACACCTGATTGGCATGGATTTAAAAAACAGGACAGCAAAGCAAATAGTATTTAATTGGTTTAAATTGGTTTTAATTGGTTAAGTGACGATGAGTCCATTACTTATTGCCCTATTACTCTACAGCTACCTGAAAGGAGGGTTCAGAGAGCTGGCGATGAGACTCTTTAACCAAGTAACAAGTCATAGGACAAGAGGTAATGGCCTCAAATTGCGCCAGGGAAGGTTTAGACTGGATATTAGGAAGCATTTCTTTCCAGAAGGGGTTGTTGGGCGTTGGAATCGGCTGCCCAGGGAGGTGGTGGAGTCCCCATCCCTGGAGGTGTTTAAGAGTAAGGTTGACTTAGCGCTTGGGAATATGGTGTAGTTAGGAACTGTCAGTGTTAGGTCAATGGTTGGACTGGATGATCTTCAAGGTCTTTTCCAACCTAGATGATTCTGTGATTCTGTGAAATACTGGTGAAATGAAACGCTCTTCCTTGACATCTCTTTTTCAACGTTTTCTCTCTCCACCCCCATTTTAAGCGAAAAGAAGCAAGATCTGGCTTCCAGAGGAGAGGGATTCAGGAGTGGGTACTGAAAGAGCAACCTCGTTTTGAGGGATCATGTGCAGGACCAGGATCAGTTCTGCACAGCCCACTGCCCGGAGGCACAAAGAGAAGTTCACATTTACAAAGGAAACCTTTCTACGAGAAATTGGTAAAGGAGACAACATCAGTCTGGCTAATGACTCTTGAGGACAAGTACATTGAGAAATGCAAGAGAAACTATACGTAGAGACAAATAAATAGCCCCCAACACCACAAAATAGCCAGAGGCAGATCAGCAATGAAGTTATACACAATTCTAAAAAGTAAAAATCATGGTTTCAGTATAACAGTGAATATAATATTTTGAATGCCATACATAACCCAGCAACACGCTTTCATCTGTGTGACAGTCTGGAAAAACAGATTTTTTCATCGCTTTAGCATTTGTTTTATTTATTCCCATTGCTTTATGGTAGATTATCGCCATAAACTTTCAGTTCTTAATTTTACCTAATAACAGAGTTCTACACATCATTTGTAGGAAACATTGCATCTGCTTACGTGAGATTACTTACTCTAAAAAAAGGCAATTTTATTTTTCAGGAGGACGGGATTCTTTATGAAGATAAGTAACATGCCCCGACTTCATCTCTCTTTACCGCGCCTCCCAATTATAACGGTTAAAATGCAAATTCTGATTGACTTGGAGAACAAATAGTCCTTTTGAGGTAACCAGGCTTACTCACTGCAGTAAGACAAGTGGAATTGGATCTTCATAAAGTAAAATACAGTCCTACATAAAGATGAATGGACTCTGTTATATATAAAAAATAATTCAGCAGCACTATTTGGCAAAAGCAGTTCTCCAATAAATAAGGATTTATCTACTTCTGTCTGCTGTCAGAAACTGGATTACTTGCTGATGGATAGCAGGTGCTTCCAGTAAAAATGCAGAGATGTTTTGGTAGCTTGTTTGTTGCAAACATCGACCTAACATATGCTGTATGGTAAGAAAGCTACGCTCGGAAAGCGGTATTAGAATGGAAAAGAGTAAAGCTGAAATCTCAAAGGTTGTCTGAGCCAAACTGGAGATTATCCAAGCTAAAGGAGTAGAGCAAACAGTTAAAATGAGATACCAGTCTGCAACCACCCCCTTTTTTTTTTTTTAATTCTCTTTAATAGCACTAGTATTTAGGGTTACCAAGGCAAATAGTGTTACTCAAATTACACCACCTCACGTGAAGAACAATTCTAGCGCCGGGCCCACTTTATGAACAGAGCAGATATCAGATATATCACACATATGTTCTCATTTAATCCAAGGGTGGATTTTTAAACCAGCTCTCTAGAAATGGTGCTGCTCTGGAAACAAACCCAGAAATGAGCCGGAAAGGCAGCGTTCCCTCTTGCTCTGCCGTGCCCCCCACCCGTGACCGAATGTTTCGCTACAGCCATCCGCAGCCGTTTAACCTTGAAACCAGCCCACAGCTTCATTCAACAGTAGCACTGTTCTAAAGCCTTTTTTTTTTTAGAAAAAAAATATAATAATTTTCTTTCTCTTGCTTGCACGCTCGCTATTTAATTTTTAAGTAGTTTGCACACTGGAGTGGATTGCAGTCAGTCCTTTTCCAGCATACATAAATAGTCCTTTCATTATCAAAAAGCCAAGCCTTGAAAGAAGAGTCAAGCATTTGGCACTGGTTCAAGTTACTGTAGCATAACAGGAGACTGGAAACAAGACCAAGTGATTAATTTGGCATCTCATTTAATTCATTTTTATCACTTACTTGTTAACTCTGATTTTAAGATATTGCCTTGTCCTGAATTTTTATTCCAGATTGTCAGAATGAAATACTGGATTATTATCATAAAAGTGTATATACCCAGTTTCCATTCTGTGTGCACTTACAGATATTTCTTCAAGGTATGGGACAGCCTTGTGCTCTCTATTTTCTCACGAATTGCAAGTCAGTGCTTCGGATGGGTTTTACTGGAGACGGTTCCCCCGTCACTCTTACCTGTTTGAGACAGAAGTGGTGTATAAGGGACTTTCGGTTCTATTGCACTCATGGGCGGAGGTAGCAAGGGGTTGGCAAAGCTGCGGAGAGGGTGAGTAGGGCGGACGCAGGCGGTGGGGATGGTTCTGCTCGGGGCATCCTCGCTGTTGGAGTGCTCAGGCTGCGTCTGCGGCAGCAAGGACGGCTGCTGTGGTGCTGGTCCTTCGTTAACAGCTGCAGGAGAACAGTCCAAAAAAAAAAAAGAAAAAAAGGAAACCAACGGACTATTATTGATGTATTTTTTATGTTCCATTTCCTACTTTTATGGTCATTTTCAACAGAAGGGACAGCGTTAGACTCCACCCTCCAAGAAGGTGCAGGAAATGTGTGAACAGTTCCATCACAAGTTATTGGCAGATGAATTAAAAAGCAGATGTTGCTCAGAGTGGCCGTGTGCCATTTGAAGCTCAAAACATCTTCCTTTAAAAAAAAAAAAACCAAACCAACAAACCCCAAGCATGATATTTTTATCTCCTTCTCTCTATCTTTCCTCTCTATGTGCTTTTAAATATTAAAAATCAATAAATACATTAATACATCATACGGAGATTGAAACAAGGTATGACTATGGAAACTCGTTATGTTCAGCATGACGGTACTCTTCCAGTCATAGTGGAGAAAAGCTGGAGACAAAGAAAGAAATTAATTTCCCCATAACCAATCACCAATATTGTTTTTCTTGAGACAGCTGTAACATTTAGTGTGCCAAAGCAGTAGGCTGCTGCTTTATTAGCCTATATACAAAGTCAATTCTTCAGAGATTTAAATGTTCCATGGCAACCTTCTAATATAAAAGACAGCTTCCCTACGTTTGGCTGTGTTTCTTAAAAGAAGTTTTCAGTATCAACCTCTGTCATGGACTTTCCATGCTAGAAAACAGATGCAAAGAGCTGAAGTATTAATGAAAACAAAGGCTGAGACAAACAGAAAAACCCTTTATTTCCACAGCCCTCTAGAAACTCATGTTGTACGCAAGCTATAAATTAAAGCATGATTTATGGTTGTATAGGAGTTCTCAGGATGTATACGGTCTCCAGTTTTGTCTAACATCACCGTGAATGCAGAAAAAGGTGATTTGTGAACTGAGTTCTCTTAAAACAGATTACATGCAAAATTTTCTACTGGCGTAGTCTAAAATCAGAGTATCTTCTACGGAGCGTGTACAGTGAAGATGTTGCGTAGGAGGAGGGATGGAAGAAGACAGCAAGAGAGCTGGGGATGAGTCTCTTTAACCAAGTAGTAAGCAATAGGACAAGAGGTAATGGCCTCAAATTGCGCCAGGGAAGGTTTAGACTAGATATTAGGAAGTATTTCTTTACAGAACGGGTTGTTAGGTGTTGGAATGGGCTGCCCAGGGCAGGGGGGGAGTCCCCATCCCTGGAGGGGTTGAAGAGTCGGGTTGACCCAGCGCTGAGGGATCTGGTGGAGTTGGGAACTGTCAATGTTAGGTTAATGGTTGGACTGGATGATCTTCAAGGTCTTCTCCAATCTAGACGATTCTGTGATGCACGCTCGCACATCCCAATGGCGTTGCCCAGATTTACGGCGCTGCTCTTCACCTAACACGGACTCTTGAAGAGAAACTCACTGCTGCTGTTTACACCGGGAAACGCTACTGTACCACATTATTCAGGCTTTAAGAAGTTTAAGAAAATAAACAAAGAGAGAAAAAAGAACTGCAAAGAAACCAGATTATTTTGTTCTTGTAAGGGAGCTGTATTTGGAATAAACTAAAATCTCTTCCTGACCACTATGCTTACCACAACAAGCCGAACTAATTAAGAATTAATTACAAGGAGGACTCAGAAGTGTAAGTCCGCTGCGGTGCTTTATGGACGGCAGCAAGAAGTTCATTTCCCCACGCCACCGGAAAGAGCCCGCCGCTGCTGTTTTGTTCCTACCGCAGGAGAAGAATAAGTGAATTGAACTGGCAACACCATCTTTTATCTTCTTTTCCAAATCCTGCATTGCGAGCGCTGTTGAGCTTCCTCAGAGCTCAGGTCCGTGGCCTCTCCCCGCTCCTGCCCCATCGCTCCAAGGAGCAGCCCTGGAGCAAGTTCTCCTCTTGGGGAGAGTGCCCGCAAAGCCTGACATTATTTGCAAGCAGAACAGTGGAAGGAAGGAAACTGGTTAGTGAAGAGCCTGATCACAACAGGAACTTACTTAATTTGAGCACGTTAGTGTTGTCCAGTGTCTCCACGGTATCTATGCCAGCCAAGATGGCTCACAGCACAACACTTAATCAAGCAGGAAACAGAAATCTAGGAAAAGCTCAACCTTTTACTGAAGAAAACAACCTTTCTGACACATAGATATCAGACTTAGTTATTATACTGGGACCCAAAACGCTCCAGAGGATCTGGTTTCTTTCAAAGCCTGCTGCAACAACCAGAACTCATTGTGCAAATAACATGCAATTACACAGCCAAGTCAAATCTCAAGGCATTTTATAATAATTAATGTCAAAGTATATAAGTAATTACAACCTACTAAGTGGCAAAACAATTTTGAAAAATGGAAATGAGGATTTCTCCTCATTTCCACAGCCCCATTGCTTGTTCCTATGGCAATACCGCAGACATCCCTGGCAAAATTGCACACTGCGGATAGGAAACCAACTACAGGATCAGACCAAGGTCATAATCATCTACGGTTTGTAAAGTTTGCTCTTCTGTGGCTCATTTTCCTTGTTTTCACCTTCAAGGCTCTTTGCGTTATCATGCCATTGCCCTAGCTCTGCTTTTCCATTTCCTTCCTTGCCCAGCAGACCCCTCTCTTTTCTTCTCCAAGGACTAAAATTCTCCTTAAGGAGGCCAGAGATACTGAGGTTATTTGTAACAGGGTAGAGCAGGAATGATAATTTATAGCTTTTCCCACTCTTACTCACTGCCTACACATTCAATAAAGTGTCACAGCATGTTGCTGCTCTAGGCTACCATGGGCATTGGACTCTTCTCTCCCTTCACCCTGTCCTAGTCATAGTATGTGAGTCTCACAGAGGTATGCAACTGAGGTTACAATGGAGCAAATCCTTGGTGGGGTCTGGCTTAAAGTAAAAATAAAGCCTTTTGTCTATGCTCTCAGCCTCAAAACATCTTTCAACATGTTGGTCAAAGTCTTAACTTCCTATGGAGCCCACACTTTTCATTGTGGCCTTAAGGACAGTTCTTTTGAGAGGCTCTTGACCTCTTTGGAGAAATAAGGAAACCGGACACTTACTGCTCCTCGCCATCAAATACCTTCTTGGTATTTTCTGCAGCAGGGCTCTCAGATAACAAAGCTTTATCAGCTTTATCAGCTAGCATCAGCATAACGGTCTTTGCATTAAAAGTCTATTAAATTACTGCTTTACTGTATGGGTACGTTTTATCTTAAAGATTTAGTTGTAAAATCCGGAGACCTACATAGCCATTATTCCATAAAAGAGTTCGGGTTATCCTCTAGCTATTACTGAAGAGAAAGGTGTGATGACTCTATTAAAATTAGAAGCTAGAGTTGAGATTCAAATACTGAAGGTAGGTAGTCTAATGAAGGTGCTCCATGCTTGAGAAGACTTTTTTTCTAAAATAAGATGTGCATGCTTGCAAACATAATGAGAACCATCAATTTGCAATTCATGCAAGTCCCTGCAGGAGGAGAGGATGGATTGTTTATTTGAAGGATGGATGAAGATGAGCATATCACTACTGCTGCCTCCATCACCTACATCAATCCCCTGCCTAGCAGCCAGATATTTGCCTTCATACGCCTCAACAGAAGTGCCCAAGAATTCTGATTATTTCCACCGATCCAATTATCACCTTATTTTTTTTTACAGAAAGTAGACTCCCAACTGACCTTTAAGATGAAGCAGATAATACCAAGCTGCATTCCAGTTGTGATCTTTTGCTCTTGAATTTAGGAAAATATTTTGCTATACATGAAGATCTGTTCTAAAGCCCAGTAAAACCAATTAGGGTCTCATTGCTTTGGAGAAACCTTGGATAAAGCCCTCCTTGCATTCATTTCACATGTGAGGAACACTGAGAATAAGCTTGCTTTGAATTCCAGTGGCCATGGACACCGAGCAGAAGAATAAATATCGTGTACAGAGTCCTTTGGTCTTCCCTTTGTTTTTGCATAGTTGTTGGTTGGTACAATGCTGTTAAGCAGTTTAATGAATTTAGGTCTCTGAACATATTTTTACATTGTGTATCTTCTACCTAAGAAGTAACACTGGAAATGTTCCCACTTGGGTTTGTAGCTATTGGCTCTGCCACAGTCTGAGGTACTGAAAAAGTCAATGCGGATTGAAAACAAAAGGTCATAACAATTCAAAGTACGTGGTGGTGGATGGGGACTTAAAATGACTGAACTTTATTCCTTATCTACTAATGACTTTATAGTTTGGAACTTATACAGGTTGTAAATATCATGTGACCAAGACTATATACCCATATGATGCTGACAAGGCCTCTATTGCTGTTGGGATCTTTGGATGATATTATAGCACAACCACTAATAATTTTTTAGCATTTTATTGTCAGGTTACTACTCTCACGCAATTTTACGTACATCCCAAAGAATATTTTTGAGGAATACTTTAAAAAAATTACTAATCTAAAGCTGAATCATGGGAAAGTGGCAGAACCATTTTTAAACCATATGGGGTTAAATCCAAAGAATTACGTACTGAAAAAAACAAAACAAATTGCTTTGCTGATGATTCCATTTCTAGAGGAGAACAGAGGAAGTGAGGGGCTAAGCAGGACCCTACCCACAAGTCCAGTACAGCTCTCATCCCACTTCTGTGAGATGTTGCAACCCCTGCTGAACCCAAACCGGACTGTTGAATAAAAATTAGAATTTACACGAAGTCCAGAACGCAGCTTCTATGGTAGAAGGGATTTAAGGTTCCCAGCTGGATGAGCTCACTGCAGAGCCAGCTCCAAGAGGAAATGTGCTCAGGAAATATTTCCTTTAGTGCCTCTCACTTTAACAGATTAGTGTACGTAAAGTTATCTCCATTCCATAATACTTTTCTATGATAATCTCAAGCTATCAATATAATTGTTGTTTGATTGTTCTGGTTTACACAATTTTCCATCTTTCTTTTTAATACTAGAAAATAATATCTCTTTATTTTTAAAAATACATACTTTCTAAACGTGCCCAAGTTTTCATCGTGTGGAGTGTTGGGGCAATACACCGATGCCTCTAAAAACGGTGCTGTTAGATCAGCCGTAGTGTTTAGGGTGAGCCTGATGAAAAGTGCTCTGCCTCCTGTAAAAGTGTGATCAGGATGGGACCACAACCTAGATCTGTTCATGCTGACCTGTGTGTGGATGGGGATGGGGCAGGATGGGGCTGGGACCACCTCAGTACCTTCCAAGTGGGAGATGGTTTCCTCCAGCTCTCGTCTTTCCCTACTGGAGTCTCTGATAGCTCGGCATCTCCAGTAGTTGTGGTAGAGGAAAAAACAAGAGCATCTTCTCTCTTCATAGAAATACAGACTGGTTTGGGTTGGAAGGGACCTTAAAGCCCACCCAGTGCCACCCCACTCCCCCGGGCAGGGACACCTTCCACTAGCCCAGGTTGCCCAAAGCCCCGTCCAACCTGGCCTTGAACCCTTCTAGGGAGGGGGCAGCCACAGCTTCTCTGGGCAACCTGTGCCAGGGCCTCACCACCCTCACAGGGAAGAATTTCTTCCTTAGGTCTCATCTAAATCTCCCCTCTTTCCGTTTAAAGCCATTGCCCCTCGTGTTATCCCTACATGCCCTTCCTTCTGTAACACACGGCAAACTAGGCACGTCACCATCTTCTCCTAGCTGCCTTGATAAAATTCTAAGCAGCGGGTGCGACAGAGCTCTGGAGAAGCCTGGAGGAGAAGGCAAGCCACGGGAAGGATTGCTGACCAGACAACAGGCATTTTATTATAGCTCAGAGAAGTTTTTTGTCTGGAAAAAAATTATATTTAACCATCGGATTTTATGGCTGGTAGTCAAACAGGCAAGATGGCTTATTATTCAAGCTCTAGCTGGGGCCTGACTCTCCTTTCCATTTTTTTCCATTTCCTCTTCAGCAGAACATTTGTCCTAAAGACAAGTTGCAGCACTCCAATTTTTGGGTCAATGAAAAAGGCCTTCAGAACCAGAAGAAAGTGTTCAAGCACTGCCTGTATGACAGGATGCCAAGCAACACCCTCGCTAATGGCACGGTGTATGATTTATTCAGGGATTGCTACATCTTGATCAATAGGGTGCTCGGTCATGCAGTACTGCAGGTAGGCTCTGTCTCAGAGGAATTATTGCTGGGTATTTTTTTTTTTCAGACACAGCTGCAATTGGTCAAGTATCAAGTGAATTTTTCATCACTGAGGGGTAAAACACACACAAAAAAGCTTTACGTATTGTCTCTGCAGTCTCTTTAACTGCGAGTTGCTCTCAACCGCATGATCATGGAAACAGCCCCCAAAACAAACAAACAAACTCAAAGCGTTAAGAGTAATTTCGTTGATCTATCCCCATTCTCTGCTGCAGCGGGGTGGTCGGTGAGGCAGTGGGGGGTGAGCCACGAATGAAGCAGCTGCTTTTCGGTCGGATGCGCTGGAGATTGACCGCTCTTCCAGATGGGCTGACATCGCCAGCGCTGGCATCAACAGCACCGGTGCTGAGAAAAGCTTCAGGCATCATATTAGAAATGTACTTTTATATCCCTTCATCCCTCCTCGGACTGAAAAGTAATGAACACTGCCATTATATAAACCCAGTGAACTGCTTGGCTGGTTCTGACAGTGTCAAGTGCCACTAGAAAACAAACACTATTTCCACGTCCTTGTCTGTGCCTTCGCTTCGTTGCCGTGGTGGTGAAAATGTAAGGCACAGCGAAGGAAGAGAATATTTCATTTGGAGGCATTTTCTATGATCTGGGAGCTTTGGGAGTCAATAGCCTTCACCAGAGAGCACAAGGTTGCAACAGGTTGTCATTGCACGTTGTAACGGGCTTAGATAATTTTCAAAATACCATGCAGCCTTGATTACCCAGACCTCAATAATCTGAAATAGCCGTTAGGCAAACAAGGCTACATCCACTGCTTTTGAATTATTTAATGGGAAATTTCCCAAATTATCTGAAATCTTCACTGCTTGAGCTTTTTCAAGGCCCATCAGGTCTTCTGAATAATTAAAGCTGGTTCATACTCAAGCTTCTTGCAGAAAACTTTTGTGTATTAGCAATCTTCTGTGCAAGTCTCAAGCGTGCCACACTTGAAAGGCTTGGGCAAACCCGTACCTTTCTATACAGACCTACCCCCAGAACTGCCTTTGGATCCAACAGGATTTCAAAGACATTCCTCTGTTTGAAAATCTCATCTCCAGACTACTACAGGTGTAAAGTGAGTGGCTGCTTCAGGCAGAAGCTGAATGCACCAGGGATGTGTGATTTTGGGGGGGGTCCCAGCCACTGCTCTGTACAGTATTTACCAGCTGAGCTGCCTGCACCCTCGAGGCATCAGCAGAACTTGGGAAACCTCCCCCACTTTCACAGCTGGACTTTGGATCTGAGGACTGAAGATGCTCAGGTCCTTTATCAGCAGGTCAGGATGATGACGACTGAGCAAAAAATTCAATCTTGTTTTTTTGCTTCTATCTCCGTGATGAGGCACACGATAGATAATTTTATTTTTATTCCCCAACATCTAACGTATGGCAGGCAAGAAACTGAATCTACTTTGTTTCCGTGCGTTGCATCTGTGGTGGGTTTGGTATTAATTTAAGCAGCAGATCAAAACCTGATTATGCAAGCGAGGCCCTCCGGAGAAAATTGCCATCTAGCTTTGAAAAGAACTCAGCAACCACACTGAAGAGAGGGGAAATGGCATTAGGGGGATGACTAGAACACCTGAACCCACCTTTTACCTACAATCCCACCACTGGATTTCAATCACCGGTCCCCGAGGACCTGTCTGAACTGACTGAAAGCAACAATCAAATAGGAGGAAAAATCAGTCATTTCAAGATGAGCTCCCCGTGGACCAGCAGCACAGACTCTCCGCGATGTGAAAAAAATAGGTGTACCAGATTGACATTAATCTGTCAATAATTCAGACTTGATATGCAGTAGAGTTAAGGGAGAATGATAGGAAAATATGAGCCCTCCAACTATAATTAATATGCCAGAGCACGCTCGTTAGGCTCAAACAAAGAACAGATGGCTGCCGGTGCGGCTGAGGCTTACAAGGAAGTCGTGAAGGTGAGGCTGGGGGCTCGCGCTGCGTGCGTGTGCTTCCCCCCGATCGTGGTGAGGTGAGGAATAGTTATGGGAGCACACAAAACACCAATCTATTACTGCAGAGGAGCAAATGGGAATTAGAGAGCTCGCTCCAGAGAACAGACGAGGGGTGCGAGACGGGATAATGCTATTCACATGTGTAAAAGGATCTCGGAGAGGAACAAAAATCTCTTTTTCTACGTTCTCTATGCCCGCTACAATCGAATCAAGAAACAATTGGCTTAAATTTTAGCAAGTTAGATATTGAAGAAAATGTTTCTAGCAGCGAGGGCAGCTAAGCCTGGGAAGACACTGTGTGGAGAGGTCGTGTAAGTGCTATCACGGATGATTTTCGTGAGTGATGATACTAGATTCTGCCTGAAGAAGAGCCCTTGAAGCCTGCATTTTTCTGGGAAGATCCTTATGAATAAAGCAAAGGAAATTAAAGTACAGTGAAATGCTTGACTAGACCTGCAGAAAAGACAGGATTGGATTAGAGATGCGGTGACTTTTAACTTTTAAGGCGTTCAGTACAGATTGGAAATTGCAACTGGAGCTGCTGTTGGAGAAGAGGCAGCCCACAGCCAGTTGCTGTTACCAGACCAAACTTCCCCTGGCGCCCAAAAACCATGGCAGCATCGTTTTTGTTGGGTAGAATTTATACGTCCCAGTGCCAGAAAGCAACTAATTTCCAAGCACTTTAACAGCAAAGAGGAGAAGAAAAGCACTGTACTGACTTCTTCCTGCTCCAAAGGTCCTGTCCACGGAGAGGGTCGGGAACGGCACCGGCCGAAGGGTGAACTGCGGGTGTGGGTATCCGCAGGTCGGGGACGGCAGGATCCCGGGGTACTGGGCGCTTTCTAGTGTTGGCACTGGAATGGCACTGACCACAGCTGAAAGGAAAGAAGAAGAGAGAGATTAAATGAGTGGTTTTGGAAAATTAAAAAAAAAAAAAAAGTCCTTAGAAGGTCATTAGGGAACCAGAAACGACGACATTTCCACAGCAAAGTACCCGAACGCTCGGTGTAAATCATGCTTCTGCCCGCAGAATCCACATCTGTATACAGAAATATGCCTCTTTGGATAATTGCAGGTGCACTCTGCAATTACTTATCTGTAAAATTAAACAGCTTTTTGTCTGTGTTCCAGCTACTCAGCCACATTTTGAGCGGTGCCTTATATCCCCTGGCAAATAAATGAGAAGGAATGGCTCGGGCAATTTCAGGGCTTGTTTCAGTTGTCTAAACCCAGGTCCCTGGTGCCATTTCTGATGCCTTAGGAGAGCCTGATGCCCTCAGGTGCTGTGCTGGGGGCATGTGGGCTCTTAAAACTCTTCCATCACCTCTGCCAGCTTCACCCCAACGTCCCTGACACCCTCGGATGTCCTCAACGTCACAGGACCCCCGTGTTTACCCATCAGCTGAGGCTGGCTGGGTGTCATTCCTCGCTCAGGAATGCCCAAGCCTGTAAGGAACGGGGGTGAGATGTGCCGGCAAAGCACTAGTCTGAAGTTGAAGTTGAGTTCTTAAGTTGAATTTAAGCTTTGATTTGAAAACCAGGATCACAGCGTGATGAATTCGGGCTTTCCTGTGAGTTATTGCCTTTATTTTCAACAATCAGTGCTTAAAGAGTGGGTGGTAATAACACTATACAAATCATAAATGTCTTTGTAGCTTTCAGGAAAAATTTAGAAACTCTCATTAAAGTTTTGCCCAGCTAAACAGTAAGCATTGAGGATAAGGTTTGGCTTACCGAGCACCTTTCACACATGAATTATAAACAACGTTGTAAACTTTAAGACAGTCATTACCACTACTTCTAGCTCCTACTACATCCATTACACAGTGGTGAAATGGGCTACCTGCCCAAGGTCACACAAGAAGTCACGGCAGTGCCAAGGCTTTACGAGGGTATTTTCAAGCGCGCGGCTTTCCGCGAGCCAACGCTGCGCTTCCAGAGGTAACGGGCAAGTGTGGAGGTGAAGAAAACTCATGAAGAAATGCTAACCTGGGTGATTTGAGCTTCAGAGTTGTCTGGGTTCAATTCACCCACTCTTAGAAGAGAATTTCTACTATTCAGGCATTTCATTTTGTCTGTGTAAGACATTTTTATTGACAATATTTATAACATTGCTGTTACAGTGAAAAATATCACTCTTTATTGAATCCTGTTAAAAACAACTTGTTTTTCAAAGTCCATTTCTCCATTTCTTTTTTTGGGTGTAGATACCAAGCGCTCTCATTTTTAAAATAAGACAGGATTACTATTCATTGCAGTACTCTATTGTAGAGAAGCCAGAGAAAAGGTAACATCAAACATTTTCAGCAAATCTTTGCAATTTCAAGCAGATATGACAACAAATCTGGTCTGTCATAGCCTGTCAGCAATTGAATTTGCACTTAATATTGATATACTAAGACACTGAACGCAGAAATTCCCTGACCAAATCATGGAGCTCCCTAAACACTGGTCTACATTTAAAATGTACTGTATCATGGAAAAAAAAAAAAAAAGCAGCACCCAAGAACAGCTTACAGAAATGACAAAGTAGGACAGTTTGAATTGTATTCAAGCACTCCAGAGGCTGCCAAAGCAACTGAGTTGATATGTTCATATTTCCCTGAAAAAAAGAAAGAATTGTGATTTTCTGCCATTTTAGGGAGGGGGATAAAGAGAAAAAATCTCCCCACAAAACGTAGCAGAAATCGGATTTATTCTGTGAGCATTTTATTTTTGTCTTCCATAAGTAAAGATTACAAAACAGAAAACAGGGGAAATACAGCTACAATACCTGAATGTGATACCCTGCAAAGACTTTCTCAATCATTTCTCTCTGTAAATACTCCTCTCCATACAACAGCCTTGGTGTTTGTGACTGCCTGTATTCCAGTAGCATTAGAGCCATCAAAGATATCACTAAAATCTTATCAAATTTCTCTGGTTTATGCTCCTTCCACTTCAGTAAGCAAAGGCGCATTATGGAGTATATTTGTTCTCAAAGACTGCAAATACTGATTGTTGAGAAGAGCGTGAATCCTTCCAGATTTGGTATTTTACAATTAATTGTATGTGTTTTTCACTTCAGAATTACAATGTTCCTTCTTCAATCTATTTAATCGCTCACTGCTGATGATTTCTTTCAGTATCAGGCAAACGGAGAGAAATTAATTAAAGTATCTAATCTGACAAAGCCTCAATTTTATCTTCCAGGGGAAAAAAAACATAGTCAACATAACTCAGCCTGCACAAATAAGGCTTCTATAAAGCTGAGTTTAATTATTTGCAAACAATCATAATATGCTGTTGTTGTAGATTAGATTGATACTGTTGAAAATACAAATAGAAAAGAGGACATCATTCCTCAAAGTGCAGCATATGGCTGAAAAAAATGGATAGGTTTAAGAGCGCTTTTATCTATAAGGTGTAGAACAATGTTGACTTGACTTTTACTTAACTAACGCTGCTACTGACCCATCCTAATTACAATTGATTTGGGTCTGATTTTGCTTACACCACTCCAAGTCTATTTATTTTCTTGGACTGTTGCTCTCCTTTGACCCAGGCCAAGCTAGGAGGAATCCCACTGAAAAAAAGGGCAAATTGCCCAATTGTGAGATTACTGTGGTTACAAGATGGGAATATTTCCCAGGACACGGCCAGCTGGTGTAAGAGCTTCCTCTGCCTCAACCCAGAGTCCTTTCTTCCAGGTCAAAAAGAGGGTGGAGACTGAAATGTGGTGCTATGTCCAGCCTAACATGTGAAGAACTGGAATTCAGTCTCTCCCGGGGCACCCTTGCAAGGGCTGGGTGCTGAGGCTGAGCAGCATGACCTGAATTGCACCCATAACGAACACAAATTACAGGAACCAATACTGCTCCTCCTAAGTAATTTACTGAACAAAGCCATGGTAGGTTATTCCCTCTCCTCTCCTTCATTCTGTTCCTTCTATTTTTTTTTTTTTTTTTAATATATCATTTGTGACGTGCCCTTCCACAAACCTACAAATAGGCACTTATATTTAACCCATCAGAGCTAAACAGAAATTTTGTGATGAAATGGATTTCTGTCAGTATATGCTCAATTTTCTTACCTCAGACTATTTACACAGCTATACCAATTCCTACAGATTTTTGATCAGATCTATTCTATGAGGTCAAAGGTAGAACTTCTAGCTAAAAGCTGAGAGCCACCAAAAGACTGATCAGAGGAAAGGTGGAGACCCAAAGCCTCATCCTCCACCGGGAACTTGATCAGTGCCAAACCCTCTCTCCGGTGCCTGCAGGCTCTCAATTATCCCTTTCTTTTGCTCAGATGTGAAACAAGGTCACTTCAGAAATTCTGAGAAGTTCTGCAGGATGGGAGAACCTATCTAATGCTCTCCAGCCTTTCTGTGTACTTTGTTGCTTTGAAAAAGATGCACTTCATCTATGAAATTTGTTCAATGATAAATGCACTGTGGTCACTAAAATGTAACACCTATTAAAAATATCTTTTCTCCTCATTTATGTGGCTTTATAAGAGAGCTGCACCATATGAAAAAAACATAGGTTTTTAATGTGTGTGGCCAACTACACTAGACAAAAGAAAATATAGCATAAAACTGCAATAACGTCCAGCTGATTGTAATTATTAATAATAGTAATAACATCACAATTTACATCTGTGTATTGCAAAGCCTTGTGCTCTGGCAGCTTGAACCCTTACCCCTGTTTTTAAAGTTTTATAGCAGGGAGAGAGAGGAAATTATCCATCACTATCCACCTGGTAAAAATAGAAACGATGGCTCTTAGGCTTAGCCTGGGCTGAGTCTAGCAGAAGTATGATTACTGAACTCTCTCCGTGGTTTTTCCACTGATGCGTTGTGAAGCCCTGGCAAGTTTCCAGGCCTTATTTTTTTTTTTTTTTTTTAGACAACGAAAACATTGCTGATGTTATTTAACTTCATGAGGCATAACTAGATCATATTTGAAAGATCGTGTGAGATCTTCAGCTGAGTGAGTATGGCTTGGGGGGTGCAGAAAGGGGCTGGGAGAAGGTCCCAGTACTCACGAGGGTTGTTTGGTTGTGAATCCATGGGGATCATGAGCTTGGCACGGGTGGCTCTGCGGGCAGCAAGTGAGCGCTCTAACGTGGACATGCTGCTTCCAACATCTTCTGTCTCAGGACCTAGAGAAAAACAACGCAGTGGCTTAGTTGAAAATGCTGTAAATGAATCATAGAATCACAGAATGGTTGGGGTTGGAAGGGACCTTAAAGATCATCTAGTTCCAACCCCCCTGCCACGGGCAGACACACCTTCCACTAGCCCAGGTTGCCCAAAGCCCCGTCCAACCTGGCCTTGAACCCTTCCAGGGAGGGGGCAGCCACAGCTTCTCTGGGCAACCTGTGCCAGGGCCTCACCACCCTCACAGGGAAGAATTTCTTCCTTACATCTCATCTAAATCTCCCCTCTTTCTGTTTAAACCCATTCCCCCTCATCCTATCCCTACACCCCCCAATCAAGAGTCCCTCCCCCCTTTCCTGTAGCCCCTTTCAGTCCTGGGAGGCCGCTCTAAGGTCTCCCCAGAACCTTCTCTTCTCCAGCTGAACCCCCCCAAATCTCTCAGCCTGTCCTCACAGGGGAGCTGCTCCAGCCCCCTGATCTCTTCACCTTATATCTCACAAAAAGATCAATAGGCTTTTTAGGATTCAGTTATTTTAACCGATCATTAAATGTCACCCCTGCAAAGAGCTGCACAGACTTTTGGCTGCCTTTTCTGAATAAAATTATTGTTTGCATTTTTCTGTAAGAGAATTAAGATATCATGTCCCCTTTTTCTTTGTCTCTGAAATTATCCTGAAAACACCACTCACTTCATAAAAATATGACATTTTCCTTGTAACTACCCTGTTATAAACTTATTTTAAGAATCAAGCATCAAGACCAGAAAAATGCTGCATAAGTGCAGGTATCTACAACTCCTGTCAGCCAAAAACTGGCCTTTGAAATACATCTGAAGGGTGAAAACGACCGTCCTTGTCAGATGCCACCAAGTTCTAAGTCTTGATTGTCCAGACTATAGACCCAGTAATTCACAGTGGCTCCTCCAGCCTGTGCATCTTGGTTTTTTTTCTACAGAAACCATGGCAAGTTAAAGATTTGCCTGGATCTTCCCCTTATTTGGTCCACACCTTGCACATCTGCCTCGATCAGAGAGCTGAGATACGCTGCCTAATGTCCAGTCCAATTTAAAACTGTCCCAGCAGCTACATATATTAGACTCTCTGTTTAGGTATTGAAATATGGATGCTTGAATTTAGTCACGTTAGTATAGAATATTTGAAGTATTTAAAGATTCTAGAGGTTACACTGGTCAGAAGAAAAGTGTGCTTGGAAGTGGATGTTTGGTGGCATGAATTGCAATGGAAAAAAAGCTGTATTTCTCTCTTCATACTTTGTCTCACATGAACCTTATATTTATGTTAGTTTTGCTATTTTAATAAACCATGGATGAAATCAGTTTGATACTGTCATACAGGTAAGCTTAAGACCCACTCAGACTATTCATCTCTGATGTATCCAAGTAAACGCATATTCCTTAAAAAAAAAAAAGATTTGCATGAAAAGACTATTTTTTTTTTTTTTCCCCCAAATCACTCTTCTCTGAATTGCAGGACTGAAATGCCAAGTCTTCTATCGATGGCCATTCAAAGAGCTAATTGCTAGTGAAAAGCCACGGGCAGTATTACTGAACTGTGGATTACAGAATGGAGAGAACATAAAGGCATTTATTTACGGTCCAAGATGTTTACACATAAAACATCCAGCCCAGCCTTTGTCATTAACTTGCTCATATGCTGTGATGACTTCCTACCACGCACTCGATTGCAAGCCTACTGCAATCAATGGAGCTCTCACATTGATCTTTCTAGGCCCTGGATCAGCTCTCCTGATCACCAGCAATATCTGTTTAGGCAGAGGGAATCTTCTGGTAGTGTTTTCCCAATGTCTGATATAACGAGGACCTTTGCGTTAAAACCAACAGAAATCATTGTCGTAATTTTCTTCTACATAGTAAACTCTCAGCCCAAACCACAATGTCAGAAAAAGAAAATTAGATTCATTTAGAAATTTGAAAACTGCTCCTTTTAAACTTTTCTTCCCCTGCAAAAACAGGAGCTACAGAACAGGGATAAAACCAGCAGTGGCATCTGAAAAAGTCACCTTCATTACTTACAGCCCCAACCGATATTCTGGAGTTATTTCACTCCGTCACCCACAAGCAATGTGTTCCTGATGAACTCAAGACAAATTCATCCCCCTCTGTACACGCCACCTGCCTCTCCCAAGACTTTCTATCATTATGGTGGAAAAAATGTTATCAGCTCAAGTGAAACCTGTGATGTGCTGTGTGCACTAAGGTTAAAAAAAGGAGGAGGAAACTTCACCGAAACCATATTTTTCTTACAGAATGTCTACCTTCATATCTGTAAGTTTTCTCAGTCTCCCTGGCCCAAATTCTGCTCCTGGTGATGCTGCTGACCTTCTTCCTAATCACGTTTTCCCTCGGCTCCATTTTTCATTTCTTTTTTTCCCCCCTTACTTCTCCATGCCTCCTCTCTTTCCTCTCCTTTTCTCTTTGCATGGTATGCAAATTCGATAACATTTGACTTCCAGTTGAATTCCTGAACTTCAAAAATTAGAATGGTGTAAAAATCAAAACTGATGGGGTTTCCCCTACTTTGAAACCACTGCAAAAATCATCTAGGAACATCTCTCCCAGCACCCATAGCAGAGCTACAAATTCTTCCAGTTTCCTCCTGGATCTTGCCAGGTTTTGCCCTCTGTTAGAGACTCCCCATGCTGGACTGAAGTCACTAACCACCAATATTGAATTAATTTAAGTAAAATTTACATGTTGGTGATGGAGAAAAAAAAAAATGAGTATATGGAATGGGGTTGGACTAGATGACCTTTAAAGGTCCCTTCCAACCCAAACCATTCTATGATGCTGATTTCCCCACATCTAGAAGGGAAACCCAGCCAATTTCTGTCTCCTGCCCTCAGAGCCCCTCACCAGGTTGCGGGGTGCTCTTGCTCCCCAGCTGCGTTTCCGACTGGCTGTGGCTGACAGGGGTGATGTCCTGGCAGCTCTGCATCGGTGAGTCCCTTCCTGCAGGGTCCGAGCCCGTTGGCTTCTCGATGTTCTTCATCTCCATCTCCTCGTGATGTATCCACAAATCAGGGGGTCTCAGGTCCTTCTGGCTGCCCTTTCTTTTACCAGCGCTGTGGGTTGCACGTTTCCTGCAGCAAAGAAAGATCAAAAGTGACACGTAAGAATGTTTTTCCCCTTCACAAGACTACAAGAGTGATGTCTCCTCATTGGAGTCTTTCTAAGGAACCCCTCTGGTTGTGTCCTTCAAAGACACCAATTATCTTGGTGTGGTCCTATGTTTCTTGGAGTTTTCTCCAGGGGATGGGCCTAGGGCTCGGCAAGGTGGGTCTTTTTTTGCACCAACTGGTGTAGAAACTGGGGAAAACCACTCTTCCTGGAACAGAAGGGAAGTGTCCAGTT
Source organism: Strix uralensis (assembly GCF_047716275.1). Lineage (NCBI taxonomy): Eukaryota > Metazoa > Chordata > Aves > Strigiformes > Strigidae > Strix > Strix uralensis. The sequence goes on along the minus strand of NC_134012.1, from coordinate 101,164,020 downwards.
TCATCTCAGGAAGAGCAGCACTCGTGGAGGGTCTGCATCTAAAAACAGCGACTGAAAACTGCTGAGCGCGCTTCTACTGAGTTATGTGCATCTTAAACCTTCCATAACTGTGTGCAGCATATGTCGTATTTATTTAAATATACACTAAAGTAGTTTTTTTATTACAGAAAAGCTCAGAAATCCAGAGTAACATTTCCCAGAGCAACATTAAGTCTCTTCTCTTTATGCACAGGTATTACACGTTGGTGGGCCACCTCCCCTGGGGACGACACCGTGCCACGAGGGGATGGCCCTGCTCTGCTGCTCTCAGACTTTCACCTCCCCTCGACTACACAGGCTATTTATAACAAAATACACGTTTTTCTATTCTGAAGAAAAAATACGCTCCTTAAATATGGAGTAAAATGTCTAATTTACAGCTGTAGAGAAAGTCTTTCCAGAAATCTATCAATTTAAATTACTCTGAAAGAACAGTTTTCTGGCTTATTGTTAGTGTTTTTGCTCAATAATCCAAAAGAATTCTTACCCCTGGTTTTTAACTTTGTACATCTCAATGTACTTTGTGAAAGGAAAGTAATAATACTGTCCGCCAAGGAAAAGTAGAAATACTTGTGTATACAAAAAGCTGCTGGCAAATATTTTCAAATTCACGTGCACTTTCAGGTAACAAAAAAAGTAAACCTTGATTTCCAGGGGCACTGAGTGCCCTCAGCTACTTGTTACACCCGTCATATGCTCACCCCAAAAGACAGCTGTGCATCTCCTGAAGGGAAGGCTTTTTCCCAAATCCATGGAAAGCAATGCAAAACCTCTCCTAGTGTCCTGAGGACTTGTGCTTTACACATAATTTCACAGAATCACAGAATCATCTCGGTTGGAAAAGCCCTTGAAGATCATCCAGTCCAACCAGGAACCTCACACTGACCGTTCTCAACTCCACCAGATCCCTCAGCGCTGGGTCAACCCGACTCTTCAACCCCTCCAGGGATGGGGACTCCCCCCCTGCCCTGGGCAGCCCATTCCAACGCCCGACAACCCCTTCTGCAAAGAAATCCTTCCTAAGAGCCAGTCTGACCCTGCCCTGGCGCAGCTTGAGGCCATTCCCTCTTGTCCTGGCGCTGGTTCCTTGGCTCAAGAGACTCATCCCTCCTCTCTGCACCCTCCTGTCAGGGAGTTGTAGAGGGCCATGAGGTCTCCCCTCAGCCTCCTCTTCTCCACACTAAACCCCCCCAGTTCCCTCAGCCGCTCCCCATCACACCTGTGCTCCAGACCCTGCACCAGCTCCGTTGCCCTTCTCTGGACACGCTCGAGTCATTCAATGGCCTTTTTGGAGTGAGGGGCCCAAAACTGAACCCAGACATCGAGGGGTGGCCTCACCAGTGCCGAGCACAGGGGTAAGATCCCTTCCCTGTATTTGTGTAGGTGTGCTCACATAACTGCCCTTCCTATCACACGCCGCACGCAGGATTGTGGAAGGTGGCATGGGATTATTTTACCAAAAAAAGAGCTCGAGGAAATTTTAAACTTTAAGAAATTCCAATTGGTAGAATCAATTTCTGGTCTTTGCTAAATTTTCTCAGCCTGATCTAGAAAGCAGGAGATGCGTGTTACAACTACGTGCACCACCAAACATTTTGCTTTCGAGAGAAGGAACAAACACACCCAATAACTTAAAATGTCACCGAGGGAACAGCCCTGCCTCATCCCCAGAAGCTGATGGCAATGAGAGTTTAATTTAGCAGAACTATCGCAGTCCTCAAACTGCGAAAAACCCTTAAAGGCAGAAATTGTTTTAGGTCCTTTGAGTGGTTGGTACCCCAAAAGCTCTAAAGATTAATTTTCAAATGTGATCTGGAAAATTAGCGGTGGAGGCGAGGCTGGGGTTGTTCAGAGATTTTGGTTTACAGCCCACAAGAAATAAGCGTGTTGGCTTCTGGTCATAATTATTTCCTATGTTTAGTCTGTTACTTGCTAATTGCCAAAACTTAATAATTTAAAATGATAGTATTTCAAAGAACAGGAAAAAAAAACCAACCATGGAATAAAGTCAGTTCTTTAATGCCTTCTTGCACAGACCCAGTACCATCCTGATTAGCACCTACAAGAATAATTATGAGCACTTTCATTCAGACCTTAAGGTATAACCTGCCTGAAGTTAAAAATTCTTTCTGTCTCATTCAAAAAAAAAGACCATAATTTTGGTTCTAAACAAGGAATTACTTTCTTCACTTTGGGATACAGCAGCTTTTTTGTCACTTTCAATTGAAAATAATTCACTTCTCCAGGCTTGAGCTAGGCAAGAGAAATTTCAGCCCCAAAGTAATTTTATACACAACTCAAAACAGGGGGTTATAACGAATGTGTCATTCCAACCATAACTACAAACCCGCTACAGGAATGATATCATTTAAAAATATATGCAATGATCTAGCCCAGTTTGCATTGTTTTTTCTCACAAATTATTGATGTTCTGACAGCCCGTGAGTAGCAAATTGAATCAGAGCCAGGAATGCATACGAAAAGGTCATCAATAACAAATGAAAATAAATCCTCCCCTGGAACGTGTTGTTTAGAAAATACAGAAGTTGAGGCTCGGCCTCTGAAAACGCATCCACCCTCAATTTCAGAGGGAGGCAAGCTCTTTGCTGCACCAGACAAGCACATGACATCTATAGAAGACAAGTCATAAACGCTTCACCATCGGCTTCAAACCTCCGCTGCAGCGATGGAAAGCGATGCTTTGGAAGTTCATGTGGAGATTTACAGTGGGATTCAAATTTAGTCCATTACCCGTTTTATAACTGGAGCAGGGATGGGGAAGACAATGAGTTTGGAATTGAAAAACTGATCTCAGATGGCAGCGTTTTGTTGTTCAATTATTTTACAACATCCAACGCATCCAGCTTGCATACCACAATGATTTTTTTTTTTTTTTCTAAGGATGGATATAAAACCAGAGTTCAGCTCTGCCCTTAAAATATATATTATGGTCATGCAGTCTTGAAAAATGATAGAACTTACGCTGTACTTTCAAAATATATAAACTCTCTGGAGACAAAACTCTTTCTTGTTGTCTATAGTTTCCAGCACAACGCTCCCTGGGTCTTCAGCCATTATACAACACACCCATATAACTCCCAACAATATACACATGCTACACAGGATAATTTTTCAAATACTCCAGAGTGAGATTACTCTTCATTGCCTTCATTTTACAGTTACATTACCCCAGAGAAAACACTTAAGGTCGGTTTATTTTAGCCTAGTTTAGTTTTTTAACAACAGTTGAAGATGTCTCTATCTGAAGATCTCAGAAATAAACTGTTCTGGGCAAAACAAGTTTTTGCTTATAAAAAAACCAGGGGTAACCATCCAGTCCTGGCCTGATTGGATGGTCTTTACTGATGGAGCAGGGATGTTTTGGAGGCAGGACGCAGAAACAACGGTCCCATAAGCCGTAACCACGTCCTGCACGAACCCTGAGCCTCCTGCACTGCTGTTTGAAAAGCACTTTGAAGATACTCAACAATAAATGTGAACTTTACTTCACCTTAATTATCCTTCCGATACCTGAGTTAATATTTTATATTTTCCACTCTTTACTCTTAACCTGGCAAAAATGTGCACTTTGCCTTTTGGGCTGCATTAAAGGAAATTTAACTGGTATAGAGATCCTGTACAAAAAAAAAAATAACCACCCAACCAACCAAAACCCAAAAGATTCTTTCTCTTGAAAATCTCCCCCAGTGTTTACAGATGAAAAATGATTTCATTTTGGCCTCTCTACTTCCTGCCAGCCATTCTGAAAAGCTGAAACTAGTACCTGTCTCTCCTATCATCTGGCTTCAAGGGCCTCTCCCCCGTGGTATGATCCAGCCCCACGCCACGGTGCGGGAGATGGGGCAGTGGCCACAGCTAATGAGCCACCCCAGCTAATGAGCCACCCCAGCACAGAGGACATGCCAGAACCCAGGAGCATCTCCAGCGAACTCAGCAGTGAAATATGGAGGCTCTTTAGTAGCTGCCAACTCATTCCCCGCTAGTTTGAGTTTGATTACGCTTTGGCTAATGCCTCCCCAAGCCTTCCCAAATGTATAGACACATCCCTATTAAGTAAATTAGTCTTAGTTTATTTTTTGCAGCCTCTTGTTACGCCACTCCCCCACTCAACATACTCATTGCTTGGGCACTTGTTCAAGACACTTCATTTTTTAATGGCTTAAATATGCACTATTTACCTACCAGGCTCAGACTAGATGTCCACCTTCACCTTTTCTCCTGTGGTGGCCATAACCTCATGTTACTGGTCCATAGGCTAAATCTTCTGTAATTTTTGTTATACCTTGAAGCCTGGAAAAAATTCCTGGAAGAGCGAGTCCTGCAGTTCGGGTGTATCCTACACAAAGTGCTATTTTCCCTTATTTTAAGATTCAACGGGGATTCATCTTCTCTAAACTTAAGCTCTGAACTGACCTGCCTGGACCAGGACCTGAAGGACGGAGCTGATGGGTGGCCCCATCGTCCATCCTCCCTGGCACCACATCAGCAGATGCTGCCAGCGCAGGGCAGCGAGCACCTCGTGCTGCGGAAGATGTAATTACGGTGAGGGCATGAATCTCAATTACTGCAGGAGCCATACACTCCTCTTATGCCCAACTGGGTGAGTTATTGCACCTGAATCTTTACTCACATTTTTGTCCCCTATTTTTTACTGGTGTCAAGTTGTCACAGGGTTTGTATGGCTGATATTTCATTCTTCCCTAGATGGCAGAGACAGAAAATACCTACTAAGCCACCTAGGTCAGTATCAGGTTGTTCTGTGTAATATGCTTTATTGTGCTTTGTTCAGCCAAGTTTTAATTAACTTAAGAAATATGACTTTCCTCCACTGAAGGCTTACAGGAGATTATTCCATCACCTGCGAGTTTTTGTTCTGGGGAAGGACACATGCATTATCCAACAAGGCTTGGCCTTTGCCCTTACTGCAGTCCTTTTGTTCAGTAGTTCATCAGTGATTTTAAACTACGAACCAGCTGCCAATAAAAGCCTGAATCTAAACTCTTTATGGCACAGTGTGCATCTCTCCAGGCAGGTCAGAAACAAAGTCATTTCCACCAACAACCTCTGTTTTGAGGAAATTCAGGATTTTTCCCCTTGTGCTAAATTTAAGATCCATTGTTTAATTTTTATCACCCTATTTTTTCCCCACTTTCAGTGCAGAAACTGTCTGGGGCAACTTGGGTGCCATAGTATAGACATTTAGAACTTAAAAAGCAAATCCAGATCTACCAGCTTCACATTTTTTAATCAACGGACAGCAATAAGCACCTTCAAATGGCAAGTCTTCCGATGTCTTAGAATAAGATGAATGATTCTTTGAACGTTCCTGTTTCTCCCCAGGGGCTACAGAGGAGGTCAAGGTTGATTAACTCAAACTTGAATAGTTAATTTTTGACACCCAATTCTGGATAGATGAATCTCTGTTTCTTTCTTTCTCTTGTAATTCCCTTTTCGCTGTTAGAAACTCAAGAGAGCTTTAGCCTTGATTCACCAAACTCTACTCAACACCAAACTCAGCTCAAAAGAACTTCCATGGCCTTCAGGTGATGGCCTGATTTTCTCACTATGAAGCAGATTTTCAAACCAGTTCATCATTCAACTACCCCAGCACTCGGCCCTTACTTTTTTTCCTAAATGAGAGCATTCTCATTTAAAAAATCTACCTTCAAATATCCATCTTTAGCCAAAGCACTTGGCCTGGTGACTGTAGAACACTACAAGCTGCCGTCTGCTCATGCTTCACCAGCCCCAAGCTGATTTCAGCAAATGTGGGAGCTCTGGTTCCCTGACCATCCCTTCTGTCATGGTGCCACTCTTTTCTAAGCATCAGTGTAGACTAATGTAATAATGTCTGGCCTGTGCAAATATTTACCATTCTGGTGGGCAAACTATGATTAAACTTCACCTTCTTATGTCCAGTCTCTCCTAATAGTGTAATAATACAATGCATTAATCATAAAAAAATAGTATAATAATTTTCAATGCATTAAATGCATCAAACCCAGCTCTGTTTCAAACTCATTGACTCCACTTCTAATTTCTCACAAAAACTGAAAAAAGCTTTGTGCTTTACACTGCTGCCCTTCTATAGCCTTTCAGAGGAATCCTAAAGATTTTTTCCCCGTAATTTTCTATAGACTGTTTTCTTTTTTTTTTTTCAAATATGTGAGAATTATCTGAAGAAACAGTTCTGGATGCTTTCTACGGGAAGACTTTTGGAGACAGACTGTCTGGAGAGGATGACATCCTCCCAAAGGTAAGCAAGTGAGCAGGACTCTCCGTGTTTCTCAGCTGTGCGGGTGCAGGGCTGCAGAGTCAGAAAGTCTGACAGCATCACCAGGCACAGACAAATACTTTTTTTTTTTCCCTTTAAATCAATGGAATTGATTCTTTCCTGTGTCTGAATGATACTTGGCAATATAAACAACAGAGAGCTGTGCATGGCAGAGTTATTTTTCAAGCCTCGCCATGTCAGGGGTACTTATTCTCCATGGTTTACTCTGCAGCCTGGAGGACAGGGGATATTCTCCACTCACCAGCAATGAGTGACACCTCCAAAATCAAAAGATCGAGCCCCAAAATGCAGCTCAGTCCCAGAACTCACGTCTCCACAGTATGAATCACAGAATCACAGAATCCTTCAGGTTGGAAAAGACCCTTGGGATCATCGAGTCCAACCCTCAGCCCTACTCTACAAAGTTCTCCCCTACACCACATCCCCCAACAGCTCATCCAAACGACCCTTAAACACATCCAGGGGTGGGGACTCCACCCCCTCCCTGGGCAGCCTATTCCAATGTTATCGCCCAGATCTATTTTGAAGCTGAGCCTTTTCCTTTCATCCCGTGATTCGAGAACCTACTTCCTCTGCTGCGCTGAGGAGCGCCTGGTGCAGATGACGGCCACCACCGCCACCACCACCACGGTGATGACGCCGACGGTGACGACGATGATGACGAGGAGGTTGCTGTTCTTCTGGGGCGTGACGCTGCCGTGGGGAGGGTGCATCTGCCCAATGGGGGGCTCTGGAAGAAGACAAGACAACGAGGGGATGGTTAGTGCTGGGTTTGCTCCTCTCCTTCTTTAGTAGACACCCATAAAATAAAACACATAAAGCCTGTCAGGTGGAATGAATTCCTCTGAAAAAGCAGATGGAGGGTGCAGAAGGGTGCCATAAAGAGCTGAAATTTATGTCTCGCTGCATTTCAGTGGTATAGCAAACAGGAAAATATTTAAGCAGTAACGACTTTGCATCTTCTGGGTGTTAATAACCTGATGTTGGGAGTCAATAACTCTCAGCTCATTTTTGCTTTTATCAGCTGAAAATGGAAACACGGGGACTATGGATTTTTTCTTTATAGCCCATAGAGTCTTTCTCGGTATTTACAGGCAGATACACATCTTGTGTATCAGCCAACCTGGATGCCCGATTCATTTGTCAGGACTGCATTCACCCCACAGTCAGTCTCACATCACAATAATATTTTGTTTATTGCTGTGCTGACCAGATCCCCGTGCAACACTTGAGCAGGTTAAGGGCTCAATCTCCTGAAGCGATGAGCTGCTTCGTTTCAATGCAGCAGCAAGACCGGGACTGAAAATACCATCATTTCTGGTGTCAAGTCCCAGTCAACCTGACTTCAAGTACTGGTCCCTTGCTTTCAGCAATATTTCCCCCATTGCACTGGGAATAGCACGGTTTATATTTTTCTAATCTTGTTGGATAACACCTCTATTTGCATGGCGTTGGGCCGTATGTTATGGACACCTGCACAAAAGAGCGACTAATCCTTTTGCTCTGTCTGCTAAGGCAATATTACAAGCATCCTATAAGATTACAAACTCACAAACCCCAAAATATCTTTCCACTTGAGCTTGCAGAAAAACTAAATATTTGGTGCAAGGGGATACAAAAGGAAGAGCTGTGCTATAGCACGTCGAAGATTTCACAAGAAACGTTACGCAAGAGTTTTCATACGGCATCATCCCCCCAACCTCCCACGGACAAACAAAACAATACTTGACTGGGATTTCATTTTGCCTTTAGTACAACTGGATGTGAAAGGCAAAAAAAAGGACAAATCTTTCCAAATAACTGTTTTAGTTGGTGATGTAATTTAATTGTAATATTCTGCCTTGATTTTCTGACCTAGTATCCTTTCTTTATTTAACTAATTATACTATTCAAATAATTTGCCCTTTTCTCATAGCTTTTTTAGGCAACTGAAGAAGACAAGAGGCTGGCAGTGCCATCCTTTCAGCATTACACGGTCCAGTACAGAAATCCCAAAGATTTGGAGGTTTGATTTCTTTTTCATTTCCATGCTGAGTAAAAGGCATTGAAGGAATATACCATATAAAATACAGCGACTAGCAAGAAAAACAAAATTTTTTCTCTCCCTACCCTTTATTGCAGGCCCTGGAAGCTCTCTTTACTTCTCAAAAGTCAGTTTTCCTATATTTATGATGAATTACTACGAAGAGCAGGACAAAAGCGTTAAACAGCGATGTGTTGGCTGTAGCAAAGTAAGACAAAAAGGTAACAAAATTTTGCATTCCCTCCTTGTCTTGGCTGAGGAAAATAATCAGTGCGAGTTAATCAGCTATGTGCCTTGTAATTATTTTGTACTTTCAAACCTCTCTTGATACTACGTTTGAGGGAATCTTGTCTATTGTTTCATTCAACAACGTGAGATGACAATGGTTCATTAGGTAACGGAGATGGGGTCAGGAATAAGAAGTTATTGATAGCTTATCTACACCCCAGCTGGCACTGATTAGGTTCCGTTATTTTCGGAAAATCCACGGGGTTTCCTCTCATTTCTTCCTATTTTAGGGCAGGATGAATTAATTAAAAAAAAATGGTATCTTCTGCAGAAAGCTTAAATTGAAATAGAATAACATCAAACGTGTTTTACAATTCTTTTTAAGCTGTTATTTTTTTAGAGGCATTCCTATGGCCTGAGATATATCTAAAGAATCTCTTGCGATGGGATGGTCATACCTTTGGGAGTATTGAATCAGCTGGAAATCTGATGGGTGATTTGGGGATCAGTTTTAAGAAAGCCAAGGCAGAAAACATGGTGACCTGACCCTACTTTTTGTCAACATTTCTGTTTGTTTTGCAGCAGATATTTTGCACAACGGAGAGGATTTTCAATGGCCGATAGAACTCTTCCGTACAAACCAACAATTGTGCAACCCATGGGCACATTGAGTGGTCTCCAAACCATGAGAGAGAGGAAAGAGAGAGCAATAAAGAGACAAAAAGTAGGGGGTTATCACTAAAACTGCAATTAATTGTTGGACGGAGCCTGTATTTACCGTTCAGACTGCTCCTGTCAATGAGGTTGGTGTCCACTGGCCAGTAAGAGCCATCCCCGTGACGACCTGTTGGCAGAAATATGCATCAGATATGGCGTGACAGGTAAACCAGCAAAGTCAAGTTTGTTGCTCGAGACGGCGCCTGTCTGACAATGTCTAAACCATTAAACAGTGCAGGAAAAGTCATCCCGTATGTGCTGGGGAAAATCTGCCATCAAAGGAGGTTTTTGAAAGCAAGTTGAATTTCAGCCCTTTGAGCAGCTTGCCTTGTTCTGTTGGGTTTTTTTTTTCCCCACCTCCAGATGTGCTCGTTAGAGTGACAAACTAAGGTGTGATGGCAGCATCCGTCTGTGCCCCCTCCACGGGTGACGGGAATAATTCAGACAGCTGCTTTTGTACACAAGCGGCTGGAACGGCGGCAGAGGGACGGGGTGCTGCAGAGAAAATCATGGGCACGTTCTCCACCTGCCAGGTGGCTTTCCACCACTATTAAGCAAGCTTTCTTTAATTTAGTTTCCTGCCTGTGGAAACACTGTTGTGGAAATACAACTCCACAACTGCTTGGTTTTTAGAAAAATATTGCTTCTTTCCTAACCCTGATGTAAAAAAAAAAAAAAAAAAAAGGAAAGAAAAACAGAAAGGATATAATTATTATTCCAAAAACATTTTGGCTGTTGAGGCACATTTGTACTCCAAATTAATATAATAAAATTTGAGGTGTTCATCTCTTCCCCTGCTTTATTTTCTCCTATTTATCAGCTGTGGGCTAAACAGCCATGATGGTATGTCCACATTTCTGCCAAGACCAGCGTATCTGCTTCCTCATGTCTGACAGAGGAGAGTTGCAAAGGTTGGTAAAGGCCTACCAAGCTCTTCGTCATCTCTACTGGTATGGGATTGGGCAGTCAAAGTCCATGGCAGAAGAGGTTTGGGGTAAAAGCTGCTCTTCTGGCCAAGACCAAGCTTATGCCAACAGCCTGTTCTTGGTACGGGTGTACTGCACCATAGCAAAGCCCAAAATGTGGCCATTTCATTCCTCCAAAGCTAATTCTTTTTTCATTTATGTCAAACGAACCTTCCCAGGGGGCACAAGCTCAGCTGATGCCAGTAGTGCTCTGCTGGGACAGTGGTTCAGGGAGAAGACATTTTTCGCCAAGACAGACATCAACACCAACTCTGTAAGACACTGTCTTTTTGGCTCTACCATGCCTTAGGTCAGACAAATAGTACCTGAGGGTGGGGTTTGGTTGGTGAAGGAGTTACGTAAAAATTCTGAAAATTTAGCGCAGGGCAGGGAATTATCAGGGATTATTTCAGGTGACTTCTACATCAAACAACAGCTATGTCTTGGCAGATTAACAAAAACCCCCAGTTTCTCACTCTCCTGAAGTTATTTGTTGCTGCTGTGCACTGTTAAACAACTGCCACATTCCTCTCCAGAGGTACTTGTATCTCTGTGGATTGTGAAGAAATTCACGTGCATAACTTTGTCTACCAATTTGGAAAGTATTTTGTGATGAATGGCCCTAAATAAATGGAAGATGATTATCATCAGAAGAGACTTCAATGTAATCATCTTTTCAATCAGCGTAATTGCACAGCTATGACAACTTGATCCCAAGAAAGCAAGGTTGCAAAATGTTTAGCTGTAAAAGCAGACAAAATAGAGATAAATGTAAGGTATATAGTAATTCTGTTTACCAAGATGACACTCTAAAGCAGCCCTATTCATAGTATTACACCGCAGCGTGCGAGTATGTTGTGACCCTGGGGTTATACTGTGCTTAGGAAACCAGCTATCTCCATGGGAGATTGCTAAATGTTACTATTTTTTTTTATGTTTAGCCCACACTGAAACATGTTAGCGGGAGCCTAACACATCGGAAAATTTAGTCAGGATGTTGGAGACTTCAAAAAAAAAAACAACCCTGCATGCCTGACTCTGAAGCTGAGTATTTCTTTAATTAACATAAGTGCACTTTTCAAGGCATTATACATGACATTTTCATTGTACAAGTATTTGTGTAAACAGCTGCCCATTTCATTTCTGGCTCTAGTACGGTGACTGGCACCTGGAGATGCCATTTATTTGGGATGGCTGCAACACGGAGGCAACCAGGGAAAGGTTTGGCCTACGCCATCCATCTCGGGGGGTTCTTGGCCTGGAAATGTTTCTGAAACACTTTAAGTTTTAAAACCATCCCAAGGCAGCAGAGTCTTCCAGTTTTACCCACCGAGGGCAACTCTTTCAAAAGGCCCAACTGCTAATCAGAGGCAATTTCACTGATAAGAGACAGGAAGGCAAATAACTCTTAACAAACAGTATTTCAACAACACTTTGTCAGGGATCACCAAGACCGAATTTATGGTAATTCAGCTCTGTTCTGCTATTAAGACATCCAAATATTATTCAATATTTGGAAAAACACAGAAATCTAAGCACTTAGGAGATGGGAGGTAGATCTCTGATGCGTTCTACTGTTTCTATGCTAAAGGGTAGGTAGGGCTTAAACCCCTAAGGATTACCCATGCTCTGTTCCAAGCCAACACACCTCCACGAATCATTTCTATCTCTAGCTTTCACTCAGCAACAGCTTAGGTTGTATTTCCCTTTAAAAAACCTCAAACGATGTGCGAGAACGTTGCTGCTTCAAGGTCATTGCTTCACTTGGTTTTAAGGTGTCAGGTTTTGACTACCTTTAAAATAAATTTAATTTTAAAAGTTAAGCTAACCTGTGTGCTTCCACTCAATCTTCATCTTCGATATCTTTACTGCACTCTGTTCGCACTGGACTCGCTATTGCTGTCACTCTCCAGCTCCTTCCCAAATCCACCGGTGGGTTTTTTGTCTTACAGAAGCCAAATACAAAACTGTGCCACCGAGTTTAGCTGGAAACCCTCAGTGTCAGCCAGAAAGTCATGTACAAGGCGGGCATAACTCAACAGCTACGTCCAGATCTCATTTGGGGTTTTTTTGGGGGGCCAGACAATGGACTCTCTCTTCAACTTCCACCAGTTTCCAGTGAAGCTGGGGTTTTTTTTTGGTATTATTCCATCTTTTGCAACAAACCATTACGAAATCTTGACTCAGCAGCTGTTTCTTTGAGAACTGCCTTTCTAAATGGAGGTTAAACACTCTTTAACCTTGATTTTCCTACTTTTTTAATGAGTTGGATTAAAGGCATCTGTATCAGAGGTACCAAAACCTGCATCCATACGAACCTACATATGATTTCTCACCTCTCACTTCTCTGTTTAACTTCTATTTTCCCCCAGATCTGTCCTTCAAATGTTTTAGCAACTCAAGCCTTTATCTGAAAAAACATATCCTTTTCCCACAACTGTATCTCAGGTGCCATTATATAAAATAAACATTTCAGCTTGGTCCTGTCAAGGCAAAAAAAAATCAAGTTGTCAGTGACAACAGTTCTTCATCCTCTCAGGTCTCCAGCACCTGGAAATTGGCCAAAAATTCTGTTGTCGTTTTGCTGTAAATCTCTTTCCTTTTTGTAAACTTCAGATATCCCTGCACGGCCCGGGCAGATTTGTAGACGTTGAGGGAACGCTCTCTCCTTGTAAAACGCTCACTGCAAGCCAACTACCTGAGCTGGAGGGGGAATGATGCTGCTGTTACATCGTCTGGCTCCTCTGAACCAGACACGGTCCCGCACTACCACTGTTGCTGTATTTTGCCCCAAACAGTCCAAAATACGGAGAAAATAAGTCGAGCAATATTGTCATATGAGACAGCGCAGACTGTAAGTGATATTTCCTGCCCCATGAGTGTCCCCAGGGAGGTTCAAGCATGCAAACTAAGTCACTGGGAGGTTCCAGCACACAAACTAAGTCATTGGCTCTCACAGCCAATGCAACTGTCAGGTGTATGGTGCCATCGGAAAAGCTGCTGTTGTTTCCACTCCTTAAATTAGTTACGGTGCTGAGCACTTGGAAGCCTGCTCCAGGATAGAGCAGAAGATAGCAAGTTGCCTTCGGGGGGTCAGCTCCAGCTCGCTGCTGAGCTGCAGCCCTCCTAGAAACCTGGTGGAATAAGGATGCTCCAACACAGCAGAGTAAGAGCAGAGGAAGGAGAATGGCTGAAAAGAAAGGGGCAATGGGAGCTTCTGCCCAGAGCAGACACACAGACATCTGAGAGAAATGAAAGCATCCCCCTAGAACCTTGTTCAAATTCATCTGGGAAGGTAGAAATACAAGTCAGAAGAGAGAAAGGTTGAATAAAACACGTTACACAGTTCAGTATTGCTCCAGAGGCTGCTCTTCAGCCTGAGATGGGCAATGCTGTGCAGCCTCATCGCGTACTCGCACGCCCAGATGGGAGCACAGCGGTGGGTCACACGTTGACTTCAAAGAACACCGAGGTGAGGATCCATCTCCCTGTGCATGGCCATGCACAAGTTTCCTCTTTGGTCAGCAATGAGAGGAGGAAACCTCACAACCATGACCGAACCTGCTCATCTGGGATGGGAAAAGCTGCTTTTTGAAGGTACCCACCTCTGTCCGACACCGAGATGTACAATATTAGCTCTCATCGCTGAGGTTCTGCATCCGTCAGCATTTAAACAAGTCAGAGCATGAGGACTTGTGTCTTCTTCCCAACTATGGTCAGCACCTGATAACGAAGCAGACGCCCGCGTTGGCCTGGTGACAGCTGAAGAGCTCAGCGAAGGCAGAGGTGTTTGCAAATTTGCTTAGGAGCAAGTATAAACTGGCAGACTTCTTGGAAAGGTGCTGGGGCTTGGGGCAGAAATACAAGATTAGGTGAACAGATACCCCAATACCTGTTGCCTTTCTAGTCCTTCCGTTTCAAGTACATCCAGAGACAGCTGTCTCAACCATGGCTCAGCGTAGCAGGAAACACAACCAATATGCAGGAATAACCCTTCTTTAAATTTCAAGCATGCCTTGCCTTCTGAGATGCTTTCCATTTTTTGGACCTTAGGAAAGAGTTCCTACACCTGCTTGGTAAACACAGCCAGATGACAGAGTTTGAAAGTTTTTTTTTTTTTTCCCCCAGAAGGAGTTATTCTGATAAATGGGCTACTTCTTATTTCTTTTCTCTAGCAAAGAGCGTTACAGACCACTGCATTATTTGTTTAGGAGGCAGGTCTTTGAAAAAGATCTGAACTGCTCATCCTTTCACTGCTGCTACGCTCAGAGTTTGCAAAATAGCTTCAGAACTGAAAGCCTGGAGCCATCAAAAGCTTTAGCAGAAAAATAAAAGAGACAAACTTGATGCCTTCTGCAGTCACAGTATGAGACGATGCGACTGTTTTGGGCCTGATATCAGGCTGGAGATGTACTGGCAGCTGCTTTCATGCAGGAAGGCATATGCAGAAAAATGAGCACAGGAAGGTTTCAAATGGGCAAAGAGCAACACGCCTGCAATAATCCAACACGGAAAATATTGAACTGCAGAAAGTCAAATTCCAGGCGTGACCAGACTGTGCTTCAAACCTTCTTACCCCGAAAGCTGAAGCAAGTGGTGCGCTGTTAACTCACGAGATGCAGAGAGCTGCGGTGCAAAATAGTAGGTGCGCCTCAAGTACCCAGTGTTCATCCCCTGTTCAGGAGAGGCAAAGTCCCCCAAGTGTCACGTGGAAACCCTTCCACGTGTCTCCAGACTGGATGCAAAACTATGCAGACCACCGTTTTCCTCAGGATTTGGAAAGAAAAGCTGTGGATGTCTGTCATGGATGGTCTTCTCCATGGGCCTTTTGTTGTCCTGGGTATGGTCACTGGTCTTGCTCCAGGCATGGGAACAGGAGACTTCCCACTGGCCTCACCATGGCAGTAAACATTAAATCTCAACTTGTAAATATCCAGTTTACGGTTTGAGAAGAGTAATGTCATATATATAAAAAAGAAAATCATACCTGTATTCCATATGTAACAGTATTCCATAGCAATATATGAATTTATCTAGGTAGATTTATATGACCCATTTCACGGGAGGTATGTTTTCAGAAAACAATTGAACAATCAAAATGTGTTGAAATTCCCTAAGATAAGGAGAAGCATTTGTTCAAAATTGTGTACGCTTCCTTTTATCAAAGTTTACAGGGGATGTTATAAAACATTTGTAGTCCAAGGGCAGAAATTGGCTTTTTTGCTCTCGCAGAGATCTAATTCCGATGGCAACACAAAACTGTTGACAAATATTGACAAAATACGGACTAAAGAATTTAATATCGTTTTATCATATGGAAACAGGGGTAAGACAAAACACAAGGAATTAATCTCTTCTTTGCCCAGTTTGCCTCTATATTAAAATCATAAATAGGGTTTTTTAGACTCCATGAAGCCTCTACAACAGCTCATCCGAAAGCATCTGGCCTTGTCCCACACACATAAAGTTTGTGACAAAAATTCTCTCTTGAGCATCTGAAAATGTAATTTTAGTCTTACTTTTATATTACCATTTTTACTACCTTTGCATATGTCCTGCTCTACCGGTTGCACACATGCAAAATAAAAATCTGCGGAGAAGCTGACACATTTACGGGCTTGGCACCCACATCAGATTTAAGGGCTCTCTTGGGAAGTGTGTGATTTGATTCTCTAGATGCCGATGCTCCTCTCTTTGCCCTTTGGATAACGGTGTTTGCACCTTGGGAGCATTATTTGCATTTCATCAGCAGGATTTCTCATTCTCTGTCAGACAGCTGCGGACCAAAGATTCCACAGGACGGGACACGACGGGCTCAACGCTGTTGTGGGCAAAACTCATGGGCAAAATGAAGTAGCGGAGGTGGGGTATCTCTTGCCTCCTTCCTCTTCCCGGTGGTAGCCCCTTCTTGCAGCGGCTGGTATCTTCTCTCTCAGCGAGTTGCAGCAACAGGGAGCATATTTGCCCTGACCAAGAAACCTCTGAAATTCTCCCTAAACTCTACTCTCCTCCTTCCTAAACTCTACTCTCCGCCTTACCTCCTTTTTTGCACCTAAGGATGGCAGCAGATGTACTATCCCTTCTTAGCAGATCCCACACCTGGGGTCATCAAAGCTCCACCTCCTCATGCCCTGAAACCTCGGTGTCTCTGCCCAAACCCCTCGCATGTCGCACACCCTCCACCAGTGCTTTGCTGCCACGGAAGTTAATTTTGCTTCCTGAACTCGGGAGCCACGAGCTGTCCATTAGAGACAGATGACCTACCAGAGTTAATTCATGTCACTCAATAAGAATTGCATTCGTGGCAGAGATGGCCCTCAGGGCCTTGTCCAAAGCACAGAGTAATTTAAAAGGCTCCCACTGACTTCAGTTGGCATTGGTTCAGGCTGATTAAAGAATTAGATTTGATGACTTCTAAGGCAAATGAGCTTTTAGAAACTTTGTTTGTCTTAATGCTTGTGTTTAGAGTACAGTTACAGTGAGACCTGGCACCAGCCACTTATTTTTAATAGAGATGCCTAAAGATCAAGTAAATGCAAGTGAAAAACTCAGATATTCTCTTATTGGAATCCATCACTGAGATCATGTAAAAATGGAAACTGAATTCAAGATATCAACAAGACTATGGAAGATACAACAAAAGGCTGAGAATTTCTCCTTATATACTACACTCCTAAAAAATGAAAATGCAGTGTATTTCAACTACCCAGGCAAAAAACAGTATTTACGTACTGGTGACTGGCTGTGTTTTAACTCATGCCGTGCATACCTGCTGTCTGCTAAAGACACGCTAACCTCATTTCAGTTTTGTAAGTTATTTGACTCAAATCAAATGAAAAAAAGCCCTCACCATACCTGAAGCAAACGGGAATTCACAGGCTACAGCTGTAAGCCCGACACAGTCACCAGCCTGGGGACCTGCTTTAGCCAGACATCACGCTGCAAGGACTTACAAGAGACTGGTTGAAATCTTCCCTGTTTTAAACTCTATATGGAGTATCATTCACTAAATAGGTTGCAAACACTGTTCAGGCTCTTCAAGGATAATTAATTATTCTGGTGACGGTTCTTCTGTAGCAAGGAAAACCTTAGCGAGGGGCACAGCCCAGGAGAACACGATGCACAAAAGGAAAACGACCCAGAACTCTTTTTTTCTGTGGTACTTTGAGGAATATGTATTCACCTACCATATACAGAGCAGCTGCACTTAACCTGTCATGCTTATTTATATCTCCTCGTTAACGAACTACAGCACAAGGTGGGATAGGCAGGTCTTTGCAGAGGATCTGGTTCTTTATACCTTGTGATGGGCCTAAGCTCCCCACTCAATGGAACTTAAATGAATGTGAAGACCTAAAAATGCTTTTCTACATTTCCTTTTTTTTTTTTTTCTTCTCCCATAAAGTGTTGCAAAAATTGTATGTAGAGCAGCCAACAAAATTTTCTGCGGCGTTACATGAAAAGAAGCAAGTAGAAACTGCTTTCACAGACAACCTGCTTCATGGGCAGAAGATGTGGAACAAATATTGAGAAAGAAGGGACCAGGTCTATAGGAGGGGTTGCCCTCCAGCGGGTTATGCCTCAGGGAGGGCTTTGCCACTGGAAAACCACGAGCAGCAAAGAAGGCAGATGCTCCACGTGCTGTGCCATGAGATCCATTAAACAGCAACACGCTCAGTGAAGAACTAAAACACAAACTACTTTCCATCTAGCTTTACTTTTTTCCTTATTTTTCAAAAATCCTGAACTTGACACTTTTTCAGTCCTGCTTACCAGGGGATACCTTGTGCTGAAACCTCTCCTAGGTTTCCCAAACCTGCCTGAAAACATCTTAAATGTAAATTTAAAAAAAAAAATATACTGACTATTTACTTGCAGGATTCTTTGTAACCTAACCCCTTCACCCTTTAAAAGTAGTTTTTGACTATTCAAACCTGACATTTTCAATTTGAGTGTGCTGTGGTGCAAAAAAATCGTACTGAGCAAACTAGCTTTTAATTTTATGATTTGTATACTTCTACTTCTTTCAGCAAATCACAGGCTGAAATCAGAGGGTGAATTTCCAAAATTGGCTGAGAGCAGGTCTCTCCAACATGCTACCTTGCTGTGAGACTGTACGTGGTACCTGGTACAATCCTAGGGAAGAAATACGCTCTGGGTTACCTCCAGGGATGCTCCAGGCTGAAGTAAAACCTATGAAAAGGCCTAGAGTTGACTTTGA
Source organism: Strix uralensis (assembly GCF_047716275.1). Taxonomy (NCBI): domain Eukaryota; kingdom Metazoa; phylum Chordata; class Aves; order Strigiformes; family Strigidae; genus Strix; species Strix uralensis. The sequence continues at coordinate 101,145,511 of NC_134012.1, read as the reverse complement.
TCTTCTAAATAACACTTCCTTGTCTTCCCTAGGAATTATCTATTGCAAGTTAACTCCCTAAATTGGGGTATGACGGTACCTGTTAAGTCAAGCTGAGGATTTGAGGTTTACACCTCAATTTGCCTTTTAAACTAGTGGTAAGTCAGAGCTCAAATCCAAATAAACCTTGCAAGCTCAGGCCTGAGTTTTCCAAACGTCACCGTGACTGTTTCCTCGGGCAGATGTCACATAAATGAACAATGCTCTCGCCGCAATTGAAAGAAATACTTAGGAATAAATAGGTCTAAAGTCAAAAAAGGAAAAAAAAATATCCTAGCAACAGACTTCACGAGTATTCGAAAGGAGATAGGAGCGGAGGAACTGTAACGAATCAGACATATATTCATATTTGGAAAATGTAATGATAATGCCTTGAAAAGTTGACTAAACTTTGCTATTATTAAACAGAAGCTGCTGGTTTGAGAGAAAAGACGATTTATGACTTCTCGCTGCGAGGCTTTTGAACTTTAATCTATAACCCACGAAAGGGTGCAAGAGGAGCCTGGAAATTATGCTGAGCTTAATTATACTTAATGTGAATTATTCAGAAGTGCAGCAGAGAGACTAAAAATTTATTTCATACAAAGAAGCTTGACATATTAATTGGTCCTTCAGAAAAGAGACAAAACAATTTCCTCTCCCGAAAATTTACATCTTCCCCATCAAAGCAGCAGCCTCAGCCGAGCAGAACTTCATTAACAAGATTAATTATCCCGCCAGCGTCTGCCTCATCAGGTGTGCAGCCCAGGTGAAAAGCACGGCCCCCTCCCCGAGGCTCCGGCAGAAAAGGCGACAGATTGAGGGCACCGTACCTTGGTCATTAGCCATTTTGTCAGGGTGCTCGACTGCAAGAAAGAGACAATGTCATTAGAGGCTGACAGCTCCGCGCAGGCAAGCCGACGCATCCTGGAGAACTGCGAGGACAAACACAGAATCATAGAAACACAGAATATCTCCGGGTGGAAGGGACCCAGAATGATCATGGAGGCCAGCTCCTTGCTCCTCGCAGACCTACCTAAAACTCAACCATACGGCTAAGACCAGACGCTCCCTGAATTCTGAACGCAGGTTGAACCATTCCTTAGAGCAGATATTTCCACCAAGTTCTTCCAAGTGTGATACCTTTACCGCAGCATTTTTTCATTCTCTTGTTCTTTTTGGATATAATCGGGGAAGTTTAATTAAGCCAGAAAGGAAAGAGACACACTACTTCTTTAAATAATTACAGTCAAATCACCTACAAGTTGAAAGCTCAGTCTGACTTATATTATCATTGTTTCACATTTTTACAAAGGATTTAAAACTATTTACATCTTTTTGCATAATAACCATAAAAGAGTGATCTGAAGTGCACCAGATAAGACTTCAAAATTCAATAGATATATTAAAAGCCTTCCTGCACAGTTACAACTTCTGACTATTTATGATATGGCTGAGGGAATTAAACTTTCCTCGGATTCATAACCATCATAGAGCATTAACCAGTCCTCTGCTTAATAAATTATGCAAGAATCTTAAGTACAGGAAATTGGGGGAAAGAGAAGTGATTTGGCACATGAATCTGGAAGTCAAATAACCACTGCCTCTGGGCGCAGAGCGTGCTGCTCCCCTCGCTGCTAAAATCCCTACAAAACCTCCCCTAGATCATGGCATCATGCTAGGAACAGAGGTACTGAACTAGCAGAAATTTCCATTTACATCGATGAGTTCCAAGCCTGTGGCAGAGGGGGAATAGCTCCTTCGATGACCCCCAAACCCTCAGCTCATTTTTTTTTCCCCCCCCTTTCAGAGTTTTTCACACAGATGCAAAGAAGAGGGGTATATGGAGCACATTGCCTCCAACTTTCTAGAAATCTGTCAGCCTGTGCCTCCCCACCGAGCCCTACCTTGGCCGTCGCCTTTCCCTTAGGACAAATATATTCATGAAAACGTGAAAACTTGCTCGTGACTGCAGTTACCTCCATCGATTAGATGCTGCCCTAGCACCGCTCGGCGTTGGCTGCCTTCTCCGGGCAACGGAGCCGCGCAACGTTGAAGCCCGGGTGGGCAATGTCGGGCAAGGTCATGGAGAGGGGTTCACGTTTGGCGCCGGTTATGGACCGGGATGTGTTTTTGAACCACAACGATGAGGCAGCATTAGAGGGCACTGCAGGGCTAGAAATGCTGCCCCACACCATCCTTGCCAAGAGGAGGGGTCAAGGGGGGACTGGGGGACTGTGATTTCAGGGCTCTTTTAGAAACGGCACAGCGGCAACTTTTAATCTGGGGTCCTATCGAAAGCCCGTGAATAGTTTTCCTTGCTGATCTTAACACGATGGGAATATCTGAGAGTGCTATGAAGCAGCCCATGACGTCTTCCTCCCTCTCTCCTTTTCCACTCTTCCCTTTAAAACCACATCTGATCCGGGGTTTTATTCATTATGTCTGTAGGTGCATTAACAGGCAACTTTTTCCAGTTTATACATATTGATGTAATGTTTTGTGTGATTCTGATAAGCAGAATACTACTCTTTCATTTTCTTTAATTAAAGGAGCTCAGCACTCAGGGAAGGGCTTTGTAAATGCTGGCTAAAATCCAAAATAAGTATGGCTGAGCAGAAGGAAGCATAAGCACATTTAGTAGGTGCAGTCGTGAGATTTGCTCCTTTCTGTAACAGCTGAAAAAAACAAATCACCGACCAATTATTTCAAAGACTGAGGAAATCCCCCTTCTTGTCTCTCTGTCATCGGTTCATTCATTCCCTCTTTAGCTGTCACATCTCATTGGGCAACTTCAAATTTCAGACTATTTATTTAATTCTGCAACTTCCCGAATTTCTGAAAAGGATTCATTTATATGCCATAAAAGTCATATAACATCGAGACTTGGACTTTCACTTCAGGGGCAATCTGTGATAATACACTGTGAAAGGCTGCAAAATGCACATACTATTTGGGCACTCTCTGCTTCTCTTCCAGAAACACATATACATGTGTATGTATATATAATATTACTGAAGTAGTCAGTAAGGAGTAAGAAAAATCCTAGTAACAACCTCAAATTTTGGTGTAAATTATATACCAAAAATAAAAAGCGGGATGATCGATCCCATTTTATCCTTCTACTCCACGTCCTTAAGAATGTGTGTATCAGATTCTTCACGCTTTAAGTGATAAATTTAACCAGTCAGAGCATAAAAAAAGCAGATCCTCAACTGATGGAAACTGTCGCAGATTGATTGAAGTTCACAGTGTAACGACAATTTACATAAGCTAAGGATTTCCCCATTTGCCTGTTTATTATCATCAGTGGAGCTGAGGTGGAAGAATATAAACTCACTGCTCCGTGGTAGTGTTATTTACTACTAAACATATCTCTTTCTCACAGATCACTACATTTTCATTAGGAAAGGAAAGTCACTACAAATACTCACATTGCAATTACAACACAAGTAATGGCTCGGTTTCCTTGGAGTAGCTTTATGTGCTATAATATATGAAACGAGACAGTGGGTGACTTAGTGGATCTTTGATGCTTGTTTCGTTCCTCGTGATTTAAAACTCCCTCTGATCAGGACATAGATTTGCCATCCGAGCGCGCATTACCATATGGCATATACGCATCTTCTGTTAATAATCATTAAGGGCAGGAAACCAACATTTTTGCATAATTCAGAACGCGCTCAAGACTTCAGAAAGTCTTTTCACCTCAAGTGCGGGGATAGATTTGTCAAAAAAACAGTTGAATAGTATTGAACATGACATATTTAGGGTGGATATCATTAAGTATTCATGGCAGGGTATTAGACATACTCCTCGTAGGCTATTACAAGATGTAACAAATGTATAAATTCATCTTTTTGGTATCTGTTGATGCTGTCTGATCTACAATTCATTTCCCAAATGAGTTTTATGGTACTTTGTGTAAACATTACAAAGTAGCTGATATCAAGTGCATTCATCTTTTGGTTTGGTTAGATATCTGGGTCTCTATATCTTTTCATATCTCATTAGTCTGCCGTTATTATATTTTGATGCCTTGACTCATTTTAAACTCAGCCTAATAGAGTACTTCTGCTTGGCACAAATTGTGAGCATGAAATTAAGTTGGCACCATCCGCTTGATAGAGATGAAGCACCCGCAAAGTGCTATCTCTTCACATTTCATGGCGGTGGAGAATGAATAATCAGGATCTTACCAATAATTCATTCAAAGTGAAACATGACTTGGACAAGTAAGTCCTGCAAACCTGGGCAGGTGGTGATAAGCTCAGAACAAATTGATACAATTTTTCATCTTTTTTTCCTTGCGAATTCACAAAAAACTGTTGTATGAGGCTTTTCACTCCCCGCTTGAACGGTCGATAGCGTGCTTTAGGGACACCGGTATCGGGGAAGGAAAAAGGACAAGCTCTCCGCCAGCGCCGCTGAGGACACGGGCTCATTCATCGACAGCTTTCCTTAATGGCTGAAAATGGAGTTTCCCCTCCTGCCCTCAGAGGCAGCCAAAAAATCTCCTATTTGCATGAAGGTTTGCTAAAAGACGAACTCAAATACGAGCTCTCGCCAAACAAACAAACAAATCCCCCAACGGGAATGATGGTGTGTCACCCCTTCCCTGCAGTCGTTGCGCTTGGCTTTCGTGCAGCTCCCGTTAAATGAAGTCACTTATAACTGATTAAAAAGAGGCTTGAGCGTGAACGCTAATTCCAAGCCTCTCAGGCGCAGGTTTGAGGCTGAATTTCCCTCCAGTCGTGACTTCTCAGGCCCAGCCTGCATCCAGTTTCAATTACCTTCTGCCAAGATGTTATTTTTATATACAAATCCCTGGATTTTCTCTAGAGAAGACAGCGATAACGTGCCCTCTCATATGCCATGCTTCTTCCCTGGAATAGGTTCGCTGTTTATGTCATTTGAGTTTTTCATTAATTACACGTCTTTTTTAAAAGTAATTTCATATCTTTGTGCAAATGAATGAGTGACAGTTAAAATATAAGGAGCAGAGGTGCAGCAAGCACCCTGCTTCCCACTCACGGTCGTATTGCTTATAACTTCATAACTAATAATTTCTGGGTAGATTGTGTCAGGGCTTCACACAGACAGGCAGCAGGGAAGAGAGAAGAGGAATATCTCTCCACATTAATTTGGAATTGAGTCTGATACAAGGGCAATCCTTCGCTCACGTAAACACATCGGTGCTGAAATACCAGCCAAAAAATAATGGGTGCCCCTGTTTTGCCTGCTCCTTCTCCCTTGGTCACTGAGGGAGAGGGATCAGGTATTAATGAGTCTGTTAATAAGAGGTACTGAAAAATACCTGGAACAACTTTCCCCACGCAAAGTCAAGTTGCATCTCAGCCTGCTGAGGTTTTTAATTGTAATTTTGCATGCCTACTCTGTTGATAGGAGTGAGTCACTACAGGTTCCTATAGTCACCAGAGGATCCAAAATGAAAAGGGACCTCCCTAGAGAAATCCAGTCAGATCCAATTAGCTTTATTATTGATAGCAGAAAGTTAGGTGGTGTCAGAGCGCTTTCCCCCAGCTGATTGAATTTTAAAATACGGTTACTGCCTCATTATGTGCTTTACTTTTGTCAACTACTCTACGTAGCATTTTGCTTTTATCTCTCAATAATAGTTTCAAGTAGTAGGATCTCTTCTGGCTGACACGGAATTAATTGCAAAGCTCCCACAGAGGCATAAGAAAATTCTATGTATCATCAGTATCCAGAGCACACAAATCCAAACCTTTCAGTGTCCGGAAGAAAATAGGATCGGAGAGGGGCCCCACTCCCTTGGCGTTGCGAGCTTGGATTCTGAAGTAGTAGACGGTGTCCAGGTTGAGGTCCATGATCTGGTGGGTGAGCCGGTCACCGCTGATGGACTCCATGACCCAGTCATCAATGGGAGCGTTCTTGTCCAAAGTATAGAAGAGGATGTAAGCTGAATAAACACAGTCTCTCAGTTAGTACTTCAACCAAATTTTAACATGCTTCTGTTACGAAATACAGGTAAAATTCTGGTGTCTTAAAAATTAGGATTTTCTTTTTAAAAGCAGGGACGGCGGGTCTCCAATCAAAATCGTGTTGAGGAATGTTATGACAAACATTTTTGTCTATTTTCAGGACGAACCCACAATTACAGTCTTCACTGTAAGAAATACAGATTTAACAAATATAAAAATAGGTAGCAGGCATTAAAAGGCTGCTACAAGTGTGTTTCTCAAATTCAGGTGTGCGCCATTCAGTCTGATAGCTGCCATAAACCATACGATGTAAGTCCTTAGTGTTTCAGGGCTGAAATAAAACTAAATGGTATTAATGACACACATCTGGCTGCTTATGGGAAGCCATGCAATATTGCTTGGCATCTACAGGGGAAAGTATTTTGGGGAAAAGAATGAAGAATTAAAAATTTTGGTAACGCAGAGTACTACGGTAACTACTTACCACTGAATAAAACTTAAAAGTTTTAGAACTTAGAGACTAGAGGTACCTGTGTTAGGAAGCGATAACAGTTTGTAGGAAGTATTTTGCCAGCAAATGAAATTTTGGGAAGAAGGAAAAAAGTCTGTGAGCAAGGCTGAGAGGTATAGCACACCCTGCAACAGGAGTCTCTGCCTAACCTTGAAAATATCTAATTTTTTCCCTGAAAACCTGACTCTAAGTCTGGTCTTCAGTGTTGTGCTGTAGGAGGGAGCTAGTGGCACAGGGAGAGCCCGAGTGGGTCTTCTGGGTTTCATCTTTGTGCCTGGATCCAAAATTACTCCAAAGCTGGTGTAAGGCTTATTATTGCTCTTTCTCTATTCTTTTCTGCAATAAAGATGCTTTTCAAAACTCATTCTGCACGTGAATGCTCACACTGGTCATAGATAGGCAGTGTTAGGATGGAAGCGATACATTTTTGTGGGGATTATTTTTTTTTTTTGCTTGTTTTATATTACAGAATTTTATTTAGAGGCTTGTAGTTTGGTGTTATTAAAACAGTTTCTCTGACCTTGACATTTGAATTAATATATATAAAGTAATGAAAATATATATAGTTTCTCAAATGAACAGAAATACACCCGCTCAAGCATTTGTAGGGATGAAGATTCGGTTGTTAGGGACATTTCTACTCCCCACAATCCTCTGCTTGATACCTCTAAGAAACATTTGACCACATATGCAGTAAAAAAATCCCTATGAGAGTATTTCTTCAACCAAGTGCTACGAGAAAGAAGTTTGTGCATGGATGGCAGGGGACCTAGTCTGCTCTCAGGTCTGAATGCTGCTGTCGATGGAAAAACTCCATAAAAGTTGCTACCACGGAGTCATTTCGTGTCTTGGAAGTCAGGAAAACTTTTATTTTATTTTCTCTTTTAGTCGCTGGGGCATCAGGACCATTAGCACTCATTTCAGTGTGCTGTCCATCAGAATGATCGTTTCTTCTCTTTAATGGCTAAATTAGGTTAGTGTAAACAGAGCCATTTCATCAAAACATCCTCCTTTCGGCCACGGTCACGGATTGTAAAGTCCTGATGATAATGTAGAGGGAAATTATACACAGTTACGCAAGTCTAGCCTAGGAATCGTTATTGCTGGGTGATGTCCACACGGAAATATATCCTTATTTTATTGGTAACATAAAGCGGGATACTTGCCTGGTGTAACTCACACCAGCTCATCCGATGCCAGTGAAGCCCTGCTGAGTTACAACTGCTAAAATCTGACCTGGTGCTCTTCAGTGCTAACGGCTCACACGGGACGTCATTCTGAAGCGTTCTTCCTCTTACATTGATATTTTGCAGTGCTTCAGCAGCGTGGTGCTGGGATTACCAGCAGTAATAGTGACGTACGCACACTTTCTCCCACCCAAAAATATGTTGTAGAACTGGTCTAACCCAACTGTTTGTAGCAATGTGACCGTAATGAGCACGTTTTTGAAGATAAGGAATACTTCTCCTAATAATTATATGCCTCTGAGATGTCTGTTAGCAGCCTAAGATGATAATTTAAATGCAAAATCTCAGATAGAACTCTACTATATTTTTCAAACTCAATTAACATTGAAGGTTTGTAACAGAATTCTTAACTAGGCACTAAGGTTATATACAGTATTTTGGAAAAAAAAAAAATCTGGTATTGTGAAGCATTCATTAAGATCAGTTCTTGTCAGTCAATATTAGGGGTTTGCCCTGATCATCGCCTTAAATTGTTATTGTAAAATTAACCATCTACCAATAAATTCTCCCATGATGTGCTCCACTGAGCAACGTATCATTATGTATATTATGTATTGCATTATTGCCAAACAAAGTACTTATTATAGTCATTTCTAATTATCACTGAGCAGCACGTACTACAAAACATTCACTTCAAGTGCGGCATTTTTTAAGTTATATTACTGCTCTTAGCGTTTAAAAGTAAAGGATTTACACCCCCTGTAAGAGTTCTAGCTCTTGCAGGATTCCTAACATTGCCTTGAATCCTAGACCAAGTTGGCTGGTGAAAGTAAGCGAAAGTAAAGTAACGTTAGATCAAATAGCACCCAAGAAAAAAAAAAAAACAAACAAGAGATAGAGGGTGAAAGCAGCAAATGATCAGTAAATAAATGGAGAATGCAGGATAATGTCAATGTTTACCAGTAATTTTTCCATTGGCTTCCAACGGCGGCTGCCAGCTGACAATGACGGCCCGGGGCTTCCCTTCCCGTGTAATGACCGTCAAATCCTTGGGAGCAGAGGTTGGAGCTGAAAATAATGAAAATAATGGAAAACAGAAGTTATCCACCTTCTTTTAAATTCCTTATACTCCGTAGCAGGCATAAACTACTCTGTAGGCGTTCACCGCTTTCTTACACCCCTTCGAACGCGAGCGTCCTTAGCTGTATTTCAAACACGTAACAGATGATTTGTCTAGAAGTGATATTTTAACAGTGAAATTGTAGAACACACTGCGTGTGGATACGTTAGGATTTGGTAGACAGTTCTTATCCTCCTACTGTACAGCTGAACAACCGCCGAGGCATCCAAGAACATCCAATATATTCCGGGCGCCCTATACATTTCATAACAGCAATAATACTGGGGCTTCTCTATTAGGAACGTTTGTAGGCATGTACCAGTATAAAAGAAATATAATTGTGTATATTCATTAAATATATGCTCAGCTTGGGATGTATTATGATAGAAAATTCTCAGCTTTTCTACTCCCACTGCCTTAAGGATGGAAGGTTGGATCTCTGAGCCTGCTTTGCGCCCTGCTTTACTAATGCTGGCCACGAGGCCTTGCACAGTGTCTCAGCTATTTTTAAATCGTACCATAAGACTCCAGAGGAGGAGGGAAAAACAGGCAATTATTAAAAAATAGTTAAGAGAGAGGAGTAATACATTGGCGCTGAGCTCATTGTTCATTTACTTCGTTTTGGTACAGGCTGTAGATGACTTGGAGCGTATCGATAGCATAACAGCATGGAGAACAGAGCGTACGGGCATCCCATCATCCATGTCCTACCCATATGGCCACTAAATAACTTTCTTGAAGGTTCAAAGAAGTGCTCCAAAGTCTCACTTTACGAGGTAAAGCTTTAAAAATCTGTTGGATTGTGCTGAGCTAAACCAGCCCGATCTAAAGCACAGACACAAATCTTCAGGGTGAGGAACATTCAACATGATCTTAAACAACAAGAAGAAAGGGAAGAGCCAGCTGCCATACAGGTTCTGCTCACAAGGAATTGATCCCTTTGTGTGGGGATTCGGAAGGAGTCCCTGCACCTTTGAAATAACACCGAGCAGATGGTCTCATGGTATTCGCATCAGTTGAACTTTTCAAAAGCGGGATCCAGAAAGCAACCACGAAATCTGCACACAGACAACAAAAGTTTCTGTTACCGTTGTTACATTCCTAAGTAGGTGACCACTCGCCAGCTCGTGCTCTTTGTGGTAGATTTATGGTGGATTATTTCTTTGCTACATTTGCAGGAACAACACGTTCAGTCTGATATGTCCAGAGCCAGCACCACCAGGACTCACAGTGTTTCACTTCAGTCTTCTTTAGTCTTTAGTTCACATTAGCTGCTCCTGCTGGAAGCATCTTTCTTAGCCTAGAGTAGGCAAGCCACCACACAAGCTCCCAGATCTTTGAGAAGTCTCTTAATCTTCAGCAATGCCCAGCACGACGTGAGCCCCCACGTTGACGTTGTTATTGTCATTATTGCTTATTCTTATTATTTCTCAAGAGTCTTGTGTGGCATTTAGAAGCTACTCAGCTTGTAGCCAACTTGGGACACTGGCCCATCAGTTTAAAAAACAGTCTACTAGAACAAACATCTTGGGCTGCCTTGCTGTTTCAGGGAACTGCAAGTGATAACCCTTTTTGTAAACGAATCACACTTGATTTTAAAAGTAGAATTTCCCCTCTCTTTACTTTGGCTGAGCCTATCTTGTAATTATTCTCCAACTTCACATAAACGACTGTATTTCCACCAAAGTGCGCCCACCTCTCTGTCTGCAAACAGCATCTTTATCTTCAACGCTATTTTCTGTTCTCTGATATTAACCCTTTTGCCATGTTTTCATGACCTAACCCTTTCCCTTCTGAGACTTTCTATCTTTTGTGAGGTTAAACTAGTAAGGCTGGTAAGCCCCCTCATGTAACATAGGCTTTCCACGCTGGTGACTGCCACATGAGTCCCGCTGAGCGGCTGAAGTTGAGCTCCGCTTTCAGCAGATTGTGAACAGAAGATACCATGCGAAAAAGCAAAGCTTTAGATGTTTCCCTTAGCGCTCATTAACACCCCTCATATCAGCAAGACTTGTGTAGGCAGATCTGGGGATGGAACTTGGCTCTGAAAGTTGCTTTTGAATTATGGGCATAACAACTCTCCCTAGCCATGGTAGTAATCTCCAGTGAATTCTGTATCGATGCTGATATGTACGTTCTTTAATATCATTACGGGAAATTCAACATGCGGAATGGGTACAAAATAGGCAATAAAGATCAGCAGTGCACGATGCCCTTAATTAACAGAGCTGCTCCATCAAGCTCAGATAATTGCATTGCAATCACATGGGAAAATCTAAGGACACATATATTCCCTCTTATTTTCCCTTTGTTAATTAACTGGCATGTACTGTGGTTTTCATTTAAAAAAACACAACAAATCAATATTTACCAGCAGACTACATGTGGTATCTGCTGGTAGAAACCAATTTGGAATGGCACCTAGAGTGTTTTCAAGGCCACCAGTCACCCTTGGGAAAATATAGCGCCTGCACTACATTGGTGTCCAAATGTACATATTGCTGTCGACAACAGACGAAGAAGAAAAATATCTTAAGCAAAACCACAGACGTTCTTATCTACGGACAAGGGACTGTAGCAAGAAATATAGGCAATTGTAAAGAAGGGGGAAAATCTAGTGGTTCTGCAGTATACAGCCTCATGCAGTTCAGTGGAGCTATTTAAAAGGAAATCTCCTTGGGAGTTTCAAGAGAGGGACTCAATACTTTATTCTAAAAGAAATACAGATTTAGTGGAAGACCCTGCCCTTGTTTAAAGACAGCCTAGGGATCAGGATTCGTGCTGCCATTAACGCCTACCTGATAACTAGAAGTAAAGCCTGGGCGTACTATTTCCCTACTGTGGTTAACGGAAGGCACACAAAAGAGAACTAAACAATTACATTTTAGAGAGGACGTTCTTATCTATAGAGATCGCTACGTCTCCATCCCTTCTCCAATGTTTTTATCCCACTGAACTAGGGTTGTATCTGGTGTCTGTTATCAAAACTGCATTTAGTCTCCTTCAGAATCTGAAGTATCTTTCAGGTCATAGCTTCCTGCTTGGAAAAGACCGCTCAAATTCTTGAGAAGAGCAGCTAAATTAAGTCTTCAGAGTGTATCTCAGAATCCTAGAATCACAGACTGGTTTGGGTTGGAAGGGATCTTAAAGGTCATCTAGTTCCAACCCCCCTCCCACGGGCAGGGACACCTTCCACTAGCCCAGGTTGCTCCAAGCCCTGGCCAACCTGGCCTTGAACCCTTCCAGGGAGGGGGCAGACACAACAATTTATTATAAGCATATTGTTAATATTAATGGCTGCTTGCTGGAAATGAAATACAGGTGTATAAGAACACTGAGCATAGAAGAGCTGCCTTACCAAACTGTCAGCAGGGAATTTATATAAGTCAACATTTCACACAGGGTAGATAATTGTGTCTTTACAATAAATAATGCACAAGCTGAAAAGACTGCTCACTTGACTATTACTTTTTTTCCCTGTCTCTAATTTTGCACGCACGGTTTCAGTCGCTGTAACTGTGACTGTAGGTCTTGGCTTGGACTGAGGCATTGGTCACTAGCACAGTGCACAGCAAACAGCTAAAATACGTCCACAGAATATTATGAAGAGACCTGTGAGTCAAGCCCTTGAGTTAAGAAGGACGTGCATTAGTTAGAAGCATCACTGAGTCCTTTTTACTAAGTGGATAAGATGGGAAGTCATGAACTTGAGACAAAACCACATGGAACTTTGTAAGCCAAAATTTTAGAGAAGCAAAATCGTTATCTACTAATGAGAGAATAATTGTTCTCACCTGATCTTGGGTTTCTTTGAAAAGTGAAAACTATTTTAAATCAGCATTAAAAGTCACAGATATTATATTATGGGGCAAAGGATTACACACACGTACTATCATCACCTAACTTCTTGCAGCGACACCAGAGGTCAGTAGAACGGCTGCTTCGCTTTGCTACCCGTGAAAAAAAGTGAAGAAATAGTTAATTTTGTACATAAACTGACGGTTTATGCAGTTAGGATGAGCCTGAACAAGGCTTTTGATGACAAAAACCCAAAGAAAGCCTTTCCAGCAGCTCTTGCCGTACCTGCTTCGTAGGTGGTGGCGTGCGCGGTCATGCTCCAGGTGCTGGACCGCCGACCTTTGGTGACCATGACGGAGAACTCGTACATGGTGTTGGGCTTCAGACCGATCACGGTGTGACTCAGAGCGGTCGTATCTGCCGACTGCAAAGAGACCGAGGGGAGGATGTCTTTAAAGCCACTCTTTGCTGGTAGCCAAGCAAAACACAGTCACAATAGATTCCTTTTTCAAGCAAAATAGCTCTACTGCTACTGAGCACCTTAACAGGAGTATTTTTAGTACCGTAGGCAGTTAGATAAATTATTGCGATGCTTTCTCTTTCTCTTTTCCCAGACAAAGCAATTTGCCATGCATTTTTTTTTTTCAAATGTAAATTGGAAGCTAACCCTATGGCCTTCATCAATGCCCATAGAAGGACAAAAAAAAAAAAATAGAAACATTTCCATAATTTAAACACTCATTTCCAGCCTCTTTGATGGGTTCCTTCAAATAAAAAAGTTTTTAATATCTACTGATTTTTAGTGGAGTCTCAGAAAGCTTTTCTACCCCTAGAATGGTCCTGACTAAGACTTCCCAGTTCCTGGGGTTAACATGTATTTATGATAGAGATTGAAATATGAGCCAGAACACCTGCATAAAGATGCATTTTTGTGTCCATAAAACACACTTTTGCTTGGTTAAATACAATATGTTATAACATATTATCGATCTGCCTCACTGTGATATGTTTAAACAACTAAACATATTGATATTGATGTGAATATTAAATTGTTCATTTATTTTTAGCTGATTTAGCTTTTTACCCTGGCCTGCAGTAAGGAACAATTCGAGCTAAACGGCGCTTGTATCAACGGAGACAAGTGAGAAGAAAATTATCGGACAAATTGGTGACAAGTGAATAAAATCAATTCCCACGCTTTTCAAACTACAGAGCCTGGTGTGCAATCCTCCGGCGTCAACAACTTACAGGCCAGTGCGTAAACCTGGTGCACACGTTTATGTGTTTATACACCTACGGACTAAAGTTTACTGAGTAAAGACAACGGGTATGACTTTGCATCAGAAGACTCCCCTGAGGTTCACATTTGGGAAGTGGTTCACCCAAGACATCTTGCTGGCATCCATCAGTAACGCCACTGAGATGCTAACGGTCAGATGATTCAAAAATAAATCAACCTTTACTAAAAATGGGACATCAGGTTTCCAGCATGTCGCAGAATAAAGCAGTAATATTCAAGGGGGAGTGGGAGAAATTTACTTCGCAGAGACATTAATGAATGGGCTACGTATGCCTACATGGTACGCTGCTTTATCACAAGTGCTCTGACAGATGTTTTGCATGCTACTTAATAGGAAGACTTAAGGCAATACCACATTTTATCATTTTCATACTCAATTAAAACTCCTAGTTCTTGGAAATTAGCACTTTCGCAACTTCTCTGTACTAGGGGTTTACTCCAGCAGAGACTCCCCCTCTATAAAAAATCTTCTTGAAGCAAAGACATCACTTATAACCTATGTGTTCATAAACTACCTGGCCACTTGCCAGAGAGGGCAAAATCTACCTGCTAGAGTTTATACAAATTATTCTTTGACTGAAGGCTGGATTTCAATATAGGGAATAATAATTTTCTCCCTCAGAAAAGATTTTGGAAGAAATGAAATTATTTACGGCACAAAATACTCCTCAGCATGACTGAGGGTAACTAAATCTGATAAATATCACTATGGAAGTCCTCGGATATTAGACATGATCAGGAAAAATTCACATGGAAAAACCAATAGGCTTTGAACCTATTCCTGGACAAAATAGTTTTTAGCAGAACATAAAGACATGGGGTTCTTTTTTGTAAAAAGAAAGTTATTTGTCTCCAGACGAGTGGTTTTCTCTCACTGTTTTTCTCAGTGCTAAATATTAGCATTTTAAAAGTTGAAACACCCTTGAGGTCAGTATCGCATTGGGATGAAGGGGGTGTAACTGCAGCAAGTACCTTTAGTAACATCATGCCATGTCTGTTTGGGACAGTTTGTACAAAGTCAAGTTGGCAGGGCAAAGTTAAATTTATAAACTCCCAACATCAACGGGAAAGGTTAAACCCTTCATTATATTAGATATGATACACTGTTTTGAAGCAATGGGAGACTTCAATGGGAAAATCTCAAAAGACTTGGAAATTCAACGCCAATGCACAGGCAAGTGCTTTGGGAACTTATTTGTGAGCCTGATCCAACACCTTCTGTAGAAAAAGGAAGTTTTCCCCACTGTTTTCAAAGAGTAACATAATAGGTTTTATCTTGCTTCCTTGAAAAAATATGGTTATTTCAAGAAAACAGACCCCCTTGAAAGCATTTTGGATTGTTTCTGCTTCTGGGTGATTGAACTGGAATAAATGAATCAGACCGGCTCCTCACATTACCCACAGACTGGCCAAACTAGAGATGGTGGCAAAAAAAAGGAATTTCACTCTTGCTCCTTTCCTTTTCAGTCTCCCGCTCCTCCACGGCTCCCGGAGCCCTGCGTGGTGGCTCTCGGAGAGACATCCACCAGCAGAAAGCCAGTGAGCTCAACATCTCCGAGCAGGACGTGCTTCTCCCGCACGGCGCATTAATAAGGCTATTTTGGATGATTTTTGCTTGTCACCCACCGTTTTCCACCACATGCAGCTCAGTACATGCATTGGGAAACTAGAGAAAATATTATGATTGATTGCGAGCGGAGAAACAAACACTGTGTTTTCTGGAGCTTTGCTCTCATCACTAAGGCTGCAGACTGGGACTTCCCTCTCCTATACTCATTTTGTTGGGCATGGAAATCCATCTCTAAACAGAAATCAGATCAAGGCAGGGCATTCAAACGTTACAACGCATCGTTTTGACACCCTTAATTACCTAAGAGCTTGGTACAACTGCATGAGCATAAAAAAATTGTGTCTAATTTTGCAGATCATCATGTCAGCATCCGAGGTTGCCAGAAGTACGGCAGTAGATGTAAAAACAAGGTATGGCCTTTTATACCTTGTAAAGTTGTGTTATTATTTAAAAGCTTTACAGTGGGTCAGCACCTGCAGCAAAAAGGCAGCTGACCCGAGCCTCCTCTCAGCTGGTGTGAACATAAATCAGGAGTAATGCAACTGAAACGGATAGTTTGCAGCGGCACGTGGACTCAGCCGAGAGCCAGCGGGCCAAATTCTGATGGACTTGTGTCAGGGGGAGAGCTGAAAAATCCCACTCAGCAAAGGGACCGAAGGCAAGAGCTTCTCCACCGTCATTCCCACCTCTTCCAAAAATTACCTGGGAAAGATCTCGAGATTAAGAGTCTGTAGGATATGTGTACCCCAACCCTGAAAGAGGTGGAGAGACATTGTCTGGGGTTTAGAAAGGCCAACTTGTATTTAGACACATCACTCAGGCTCTAATCAGAGGAGCCTCGGTGGTGGATAGAGCACGGCCTGCTCCACAGTCCTTGTAAAAATGACTTGTACGAGGCTGCTTTTGTTAGGACAGAGAACAGTAAAAAAATGAGGCATCCACTCGCAGTATAAAAATACATCCATAGCAAACAATTCACTATGGATCAATATGATCCTTTAGGCAAGCGAAAACAACTATTATGGTAGGGCACGGGAGGAAGGACATGCTCGTCATGGGGAAGGTGGATGTTATATGAGATGCAATATATAAGCTGACAATAGTGGGGAAAGAGAGCTTATTGTTCAAAAACAAGCAAACAAAAAAGCCTAAAGGCTGTGCTTGTTCCTTCCCATTCCCTGTCCCACCGTATCTCTTTGCTGTACCACACGGATTTTGGTACTGCTTTCGTTAGGGCTTGAAAAAGAAGTTCTCAGACAGAAAGTAGAATGCTGCTGTCATATCCATTCAAGTTGAGTTTTCTCATAAACTAACCTTCAGTTTTTGCTATTTGAGAATACGTAATATGGATGGGTGGAATTGCCATACGGTGTGGGTGGGTTTGCAATTGGTATTTCTTCCTATTCACGCTACACTACCGTGCTACCAAATCTGTGACTCATTTATATCTGATCGGTAACGATTAAAGATCAAAACTGTCAACAGTTGGCACGTGGAATTAAAATATGGCATTGTCATCCAACTAAACACACAGGTTTCTAAGAAGCAGTAGTTACCGAGGCAAGTTTCCTTTTGATTGAAATGGGAATTTTGGTTGAGGGAAGTTGATAAAAGCCAATTCGGAGTCTTTGCAAATGAAATATGAACAGATGGAATAGCTCATAAATTCATAACGTGTTAAAATTTCACCTTGTACTTAGCACTTGTTGAATAGCTCGTTCTCCATCGGACCGTGTAGAAGCGAACCTCCGTAGTCTTTTGGTTCTTTGGGACAGAGTTGTCTGCCCAGATGACCCTCACTGCATCATGCGTAAGTGCAACAGCCTGGACACCTACTGGTGGGAGCATGGGGGTGGAGATATCTGGGACTGAGGTAGGGAAATCATCAAGCAAAGGATAAAAATCAACTTCTAATGGATCAATGGGGTCTGGGTCCATACATCACCAAATGAGCATTCCAAAATAAAGGAGTAGGTAAGTTAAACAGAAAAACAAAACAAAACAAACCAAAACACAAACAGCCACCAAGGGGCACACAGCACAATGGGTTAAATGCATGGCATTAATGAGGAGGAGGAACATGAGGAGAACAGAAAGAAAGGCATTAATGCAAAATGAGAACGCATCGGCAACATTTCAGTTACATCACTACAACAAAACTAACCAGCACTAAGCGCGACTTTTCACGACTTAAGTACTTCCAGGTATGCTGTGTTTTCTTCACGCGAGATGAAGTCAACGCACAGTGCCTCTCCTTAAAATGACTTACATTTTCTTAAAAAATTGAAGCACTTCAACGACACATTATTGGAAACACCTACAAAGTGGAGAGTGTGTCATCCTCCAACCTGATTTATAGACACGACATACTCTCACGTGTAGGAGCTACCTATGCTTTTCTCTCTTGGCAGCCTCTTTGAGGCCCTTTTGTTGTTTTAGGCTCTTGAAAGGAGCTGCTTAAACATTTATTAGGCAAAACAGAATATAACAATTTCACCGTTGAAGTGAAGATCTTGCAATTGTTGGTTTAATACTGTCAGCGTGTTAAACGTGCATATCCAGGCATGGAGATGTGGATTATCTTCAAGTGGGCTTCTTCCTCCAGGAACAAGTTCCTCTCCCGTGTGTCTGTGATCGGGTGGTCTTTGGGGAGCAAGACGCTGAGCACCATGCACACGCCAGAGGAAAATTCTGGAAAATTCTGGAATTTCTCTCCTGACCAGCATTCAGTTTGGCACCAATGACATTCACCCTCTCTTGGCTTCTCTGGGGGTGCAGGGTGATGGCACCCACGTGGGAACCAGAGACCGTTCACACTCGGTTTAAATACCTCTGCCCTTGTTGAAGTACCCAGTCAACTTCTGGCCTATCTTTTAAAGCTCTACTTACTGACTCGTTATTTACCAGTTGCGATTTTTCTAAGCACAATTTCAAAATGCAGTGGGTAAAGTGCAGCAAAAGCACACCAAGAGCTGCTGTTTGTTTTTTTTTTTTTTTTCCCCTAAAAGAATGTGCTAATTAATTAATCAAAGCATAAATGACTGTAATATTTCATCACTGACAGTTGCTACAGTTTGTCTGCTCCATGTGCAATTCCAGCTCCTGACATTCTTTGATCACTCCCGTTTTATGGTTTTGTAATTCTTATTCAGAACCTCGGGAAGTCGCAGCCTTCCGAAGGAAAAACAGAGGAGACAAGGATGTTCAAAATGGATGATAAGCCATTAGGTTCAACCTGCTTCTTGTGTCGCTTCTTTCATCAAAAGGTGCTTTCTAAGAAGCTTGAATATGAGTGTTGAAGGAAATGAAACAACCTGGTTGTTTTTTTAGTGACCCAAAACTCAAGCACACAATCCACACGGGGAGGAACAGGCAGCTGAATCTCTTTTTCGCCCCAACCTGGTGAATAAAACTTCTGCAAATTGAAAGTCAACAGTTTCTTTTCCTGAAGTTTTCCAAAAGAATTGGCTGTAAACTTTGGAAGGTGAGCAATATGTGTTTCTGCTGGGTTTTTTTACAAATTTATGATGGATGTTGACGTGACTGGAGATGAGTTGATATTTTAGCAAACACTGCACTTCCTTTCTCTTTTTCTTTCCCATACTGAAAACTGAAGTCCTGCTGTAGAGGAGATTATGAAGAGAGGCTGGGTTTAGCAAAATAAACGGTCAGAGTTGATCAATCAAGAAAATTCAGTTTCTGAAACACGTCCCCACTGACCTGAGGAAGAGGGAAATGTCTATAATCCACCGGTGGCTGAAAGTAGGTGCCTAAATACTGCACCATTTCCCACCAAAGTTTCAGTTGCTATTATTTATGTGTGGACATCTGTCATTTGGAAATTGTAATCTCTTGCCAGAAAATAGTTTCTTGCTCTCTTTGGAGTTGTTTTGCATGTTCTATAACTTTAGTTTCCACACCATATGCACACCAAAGTATGTCTACGTATATGCTAAATGTGTACACAAAGACACAGTTTTCTTTGGTGTCCAGGGTGCGTCAGCTCATCCGTTGCTTGGGGAACACAGCTCCTGTGCTTTCCTGCTTTGCTAAAAGCTTTTTTTTTGAGATGTTCCTCCAGGAACGATCCAGGCCACAGGCTCCTTTCAGCGGCTGCATCCCATGGGTGGGAGGTGGTGGGAAGCTCCGGGTACGGACGTCTCTCAGCAATAAGAGAGAAGCTCCGAGGTGGACTCGCAGATGATCATTGGGTCAGAGCCCAAGCCTGAATTACCTTTTTTTATACCTGGATATAGTTTCGTTTATGAGAGGTTATATACAGACATAAAATCAAATCCCACAGGCCAGCCGGGTGATTTTTAAATAGAATCAACAGGGAACAAAAAACTTGAAAATAAAAGTATATATGGATCCTGAGGCAAACTCACTGAAAAAGATTTTACAAGACACACACTCAGCAAGAATGACCTCTGTAGACTCCAGACAAGAAGAAAGATTAATAATTTTGAGCCAGAAGTTCCCTGACACTTAGTATACCTAATGTAGCTTGTTACGGTTGCCCTTGATTGTGTAATTAATCTCTTTTTTTTTTTTTCTCCTTCCGACTTTCCAAGATTTCTTATGGGAATACTTCACAAAACCATATGGATAAAAGCTGTTTTTCCTTGTAGAGCCACAGAAGTGCCATTTGGTTGGTTTATTCCTCGTGGTCCACCCAGGCCAGCGTCAGTGATCGGGTTTGCTCTCAGTGACGCAGCTCCCCTTCCAGGCAGCTCTCAATACCATGGGTGAAACGCGAGTGAAAACTTCACCAAATGATGGTGTCGCTCCAGAGGAAAAACATTTTTCTTTTTGTCTTTTTTCTCCATTCTGCTCTTTTAACCCCTCAGCAGTCCCACCCACACACCAGTGATTGCAGAAAAACCACGAGGCAGTCTGGACGGCAGTGCTACACAAGAATAATTCTGAGCTTATAACTTTGCCAGCATCCCAACAACGCATCGGTGAAAAATAGCTGCCTAAAAGCACCCTGCTCCATTACCACTGGGTAATCCCTTTTGTGAGCCTTATCCTGCCAGGAAAATCTCATCAGTACGTTCCTTCACCTTTCACAACCCCTCTACACGCTTTTGTAGAAGGGCATGATGACAGTGTGTTTTTAACTAATTCATTTTAATTTAAACTGCTTTAAAAATGAAGGAAACAAAAATAATTTCATCTGGGCTTAATTCAGCTAAGCTATTCACCACTATTCTGCCCTGATCTTTAAATATTTAAATTGTTTGGGAGTCATGCTTCTCCCAAGCCAACCCGCACCGAAGAGCAAGCACTTGTGAACATCCCATTGAATTTATACAGCCAATTTCTGGAAAAGCGTAAATAAATCATTCTATCTGTGTAGTTAAAATAAAGCGGAAAATGAAGCTGATTTATTCTAGCAGGGACCTGGAGGTTGAAGAGCTCTTTTCTTCCATTGCCTTGACCAAACCATTTTGCCTAGTGTGCACCTTTGTAAGGCGAATGTTCACTGATGGGAAGCACGTTACGAGCTGGGATTTGCAACTCACCTGTCATCGACCTGGTGGTCGCGCTTTCGTACAGAGGCACCCCCTCGCCTGCGTTGTTAAAGGCCTTTAAGGAAATCACGTAATGGGAACTTGGCTCTGCAGGAGGAAACAAAGAAGGCAAAACAAAGCACAGACTGTTAAAGTCAGATCTGGGATGCAGAACGGACAAGCGCTTTCCTGAAATATAAAGAAAAAAGAAAATAGTTAAGCAAGTAAGCGATGAGCACAATGTCTGCCCATCATTTTTGTTTCTCTTCCAAAGGCTTTATTTATCTCAATCTCCTGGTCCTACCTCCATCAAGTTCTCCTTTAAATCACCTGCAGCTTTGCCTGCAAAAGAAAGCTGGAACCAACTTTATGCATCACCCAAGCAGAGGGAGCCTCGGACGCGGTGCGACGTGCGGTGCTACCTGGAGGCGAGGGATGCCGTGGGGGGCCGGTTCCCGGGAGGGGAGGATGCGTTGCCATCCCGGGGATGAGATGGTTGAGGGTCACCAGCAACGTGTTGCCTTGGGATCCTGAGATTCCTACCAGCGAACCGACGGCGTCCAGCTCTCCCAGCGCTGCTGGGGGGCAACTGGTGCTCCTGGACCCAGCCCAGAGCAGTTCATGCCACCCTGTGACCTGCTTTCTGGATGCTGAGCAAAAAGCCTCCCTCCCTAATTTCTTGATGTCAGAATTATCTCGGTAACCGCCATTTTACCACTTTTTATCTCGCTGAGAACACCTCACGCTATGATGTAAATACGAAGGAGGTGGCAGACCACAAATAACACATGGGAATTAACTTCGGGGTGCACGGATGTGCTGCCCTGGTTTGTGTATTCTAGTTTACCACAGGGTTACTCTAAATATATCCCTAAATGAAAACAAAGTGAAATGACCCTGTCAAGTTCCATGTCGTTTTTTTGCGACTGTTTTCCGAGAAAAACAAGACAATGCATTTTCCTGATTTTTCCATGTGAATTGCTTCATCCCCCACCTCCCCTTATTATTTTTTTTTCAGCTGTTAATTCTATTTGTACAGAAAAAAATTGCAGCTGAATACACTGGGTGCTCATACACCTGCTAAAGATGGGAACTGCCTCCTCAAAGATCTTTACCAAAAAATAACAAATGTTTCTATGTGAGGAGACATTTATTAATGAGACATTGCAAAAGACCGGCTGCAGAATTACATATTTCATCTACATTAACACCAAATCAGCTCAGCATGATTAATACTATTACAGTGAATCTGAAATGAGTAAATAATCTTTAAGTACTTATTGCATATTGTTACTAATATCTTTTCCACACACATATTTCGTACTTAATTTTATGTCCAGAAGAAACAGTGACACATTTGTTTAATATTCAGGTGACTTCTGTGCTTCTATTGCAAAAGAACTAAACTTTAAAAATTGCCAAATGAATGACTGGTGCATTAATAACTCCCTGCACTAAGTATCGTACGGTTATTAATTCAGTTGGTACTCACCGTAATATCATTAGTCACAAGGAAATTATTTTGTGTTCACAGAGATATAGTATATATTTTCATATGATTTCCACTCTATATTAGCATACTACGTTTAATTTCTAATTTAACTAAGTGTTGTAACTCTCCAGATTCCACACAAAGATTTATTTATTGAGACACGAAGTCATTATTTAGCTGAGAGTTGAATAATGTCACATTCAGTATTTTCTGCAGAAGAAAGAAATTCAGATGCAGAGTCTAGTCCGACTCCACCTCTTCTTTTTACCCATGTCCCAGCTGTTGTGCCTTTTTAAGAGTTTTGAAAGATGCCTGGCAGAGTGCTGCAAGGGGTTAATACAGACCATTCACTAGCGCAGACTTTGGGAAACACTGGGAAGAATAACAAAAATTGAAGTTTTAGGACTTTGAGACGTACCAGGTATTTGTTATTCCCAGCTCGGTGGCTATATTGAAGTGGACATATAGAGACAAATAGTGCATTAATCTCATTTCTTTCTGTAAATTAGTCACGTGGTTTGGTTTTAAGGGCTGTCCCTATAGTGACTGAAGAGTCAAGCACCTCTGTCGAATAATTCATCCCATGCTGAGACAGGTATTTAAGAAAGATAAGATGAATCAGCCTCTAAGGTTCAGTACGTATCTCCACTGATTATGTCCAGAGCACAGATGTCCGGACTTCACTTGGCTTAATTTTAAATAACGAGACATTAATGAGAAAAAAATGTCACCCCGAACACTGATTTTTGAAATGTGAAACATTACTTGAGAAACCTGATTCTAGAAATTACTGTCAAACCCCCCCAAACCCCATAGAGCTGTCACGTCTAATCAAAATAAATTGTGAATTCCCAATGATGAATAAGCAAAATGAGTGATTTATTATTAATTTGATCATGAAAAATATACTCACAGAAATTGATAAAGTAGGTAGAAAAATGTGATAAGCTCATGGAAAATTTAAAAATGGAGACTCTATAGCGCATACTTCATTACAACTGCCCATATAGCACAATATATAGTCCATCAAATTTTATAAATTGAACAGACTGACATATGATTTATGTTTATAACTAGGCTGAGTAAAGTTACATTTGCAAAAATGAGCTAAGATTGCGATGAGGATGCGATCTGTAGCTTTCTGTTAAAAACATGAAAAATTCAGGTGGTTAATTTGAGCTGCTGCTAACTGGAGCAATAAATAATTGCTTGAGTCTCCTCTTAGATAAGAGGGAGGAAGGTAATTTGCCACGGTACAGTGTTTGAACACAGTATCAGAGTTCAGTTTAGTCCAACACAATGAAAAAGTGAAAAAGTATTAATATTGCCATGTGGCAGGCAGTTGCTTTTTGAACTGCATTGTATATTAATAATACTTACAGGGTCGTTCTGGTGCTCTTTTTGGTAAAATGCCATCGACGAGTGGGGAGTTCAAATGAGGAAAGCTGTTTAGTGTAAACCTACTAATATGTGCAGCAGCTAATGGAACAGAAGGGTCGTTAGTGCTCCTGGCAGAAACAACGCAAAGAAAGAGAGAAACGGGGGCTTTAGAGATGACAATTGCAGTGTAGTTGCAAGAATTCAGAGGTAAATTCTAATTTTTTTCTCTACCAACTCCCATTCATCACTCTGTAACAATGAAGTTACCATTTGGATTTGGTATTCTGGAGCAGGAAAGAATTATATGCTTTTTTTTTTTTTTTTTTTTTTTTTTTCACCCTGGCAAAAGAAATCTCTTCTTGCCTTTGAAGAAGCTGAGCAAAGAATTCAGCTTTAATTAGAGCATCAACCAAGAATCCCCATGTCAGTGTTGGTGTGGAACACGCTCTGGAAATAAAGTTGTGCTCTGCAGTTCAACTTAAAACAACAACAACAACAACAAAAAGACAAGAAGCTCAAACTAAGCATGGACAAAATCAATTCCTTCTACTGACAGATGACGGTACTGAAAAGAAAATAATCAACAAATACCAACTCATTCAAGATACCACAGTTATTTTCTTCTTTAAGAGGGTAAAATTGTGACATCTCTACAGCCATTACACGGGGTCTTTTGACAAATGCGGCGTTTTCATGTATAATTTAATTTTCTCTTTAAACTATGAATGTAAAATAAACACTTGACAACTAGATGTGAACTCCAATCCAAGGAAAGCTCCTTGCCTTAAACTACAGTGTTGGAAAGAGGATAGTGCACTCACAGATTTTCCAGATCAGCACCTTTCTCTCCTGAATAAAAATTCATTCGCAAGTCCTCTTCTCGCTTCCCATTTTAACAATTACCTGACATGAGGGACCTGCAGATCGCTACCCTGGGAGAGCCGAAGCGAAGATGGGGTCTGCTGATCACCATGAAAACGTTGCTCAATCCCATCATACTACTCAGAGCCTCTGTCTCGCACTTAAAAACATCTGAATTTCTTCTAATGCAATGCAACCAATAAAATAGCAATTAAGTTCTATGTTCAATAATCTCCCAACATCTTTGTCGATGCCTTTCCTGATCCTAACCAAAGCATCTTTTGTGCCCTTTTTTTTTTTTTTTTCCCCCCCATTACTAAGCTGTTTTTAACTGTAGGCTACAGAAGTCTACCCTTGGGATGGCAGAGACAGTAGTAAGGTATCCATCATGAGGAGCTACGGCCTCCCTGTAGATGAAGTGGAAACAAAGACATCTTGTCAAAGCAGATGGCGTCTGGCGATATCCTGCAGTAAAAAGACAGGGTGGTAATTGCAGCTGGAGAAATTCCTTTTAGTTATTAGGAAAAAAATAAATATGAGGATTGTCAAGCACCAAGGCAGAGGCTGGTGGAACACCCACCCTTGAAGGTGCTCAGAAGTCAGCTGGAGATGATGCTGGTGTGACCCAGAGCTACCTTCAAAGCTGGCCCTGCTTGAACCAAGACCTGGACCATATGACTTGAAGGATCCCTTCCAACCTAAGTCATTCTGCGATAATTAATACCTGCTCACGCAAACATGGTGAGAGCAGGAACTTGACTTTGATGCCGAGCTGAGGAGGAGGTTCTAAGCCAGCTGGTGACGTAGGACCCTTCTGTCTTCTCTGTTACTCTCACAATTTGCTACACCAAAAGCACAGTGCCTCCCCTTTATTAGCAATGGAAGGGGTGGAAACACAAATACTAGATTTTGGTGTAAGCAGAGTAACTCCTGTAGGAAATGCCCTCCAAAGAGAAAAGGTCTTCAAGAAAACGATGTCTATGGTGTGTGCTGCCATTGTCACCGATGCTGAAAGACCCTCTAAAGGGCAGAGAAACCATCATTCACAATTATCTCAAAAAAGCAACCAGAGAATGGCCTCGTTTACTCCTGTCTGCATGTGTGAAAACATTACACTGTTGCACCAGTATCAGTTCCTAGACCTAGTAACATTACTTTATTGCCAGGAAAAGGTAATCTATCTATAGGCCAAATGTCAAATTGAAGTATAAAATCTGCAGATGAAGGTTATTGAATTCTGAGAAATCAAGAAAGCAAAGCACTTCCAATATCACGGTCAGTTGTAGTGTACTGGACTTGAAAAGGAGGGTTGCAGCCAGGGCTGTGGTTTTCCAGACTGTCAGGGCTGGGCAATGTTCCCAGAAAGATGGAAGCCACCCTATGTGCCTTAAGAAGCCCAAAAACCAGTTTACAATCAAGTTTTCATCTCGTGGCGCCACACCAAAGAAGCCCAAAGCAGGTGGAGTTGCTGCTGGAGATCCTGCTGTGTGACACAGCTCAAGAGGGAATCTGAGGGGTTTTGCTGCCGATTCACAGGAATCTCTTCACGAGGGAGGGTGCCTGGAGAAAACATTCTGCATTTAGCAGACTACTAAATAAATTTGTGCTTTGAGAGCTGCACGTTAGAGCATCAGCTGATGTTAGAGCATCAGCAATGTCTTGCCTGAGGGTCGGAAGCCCAGGGGGGGATTTGGCCTCCTCTGTGTAGAAACTACCCTCAAGGAACAGACTGTACCCCAGCACCCAAAAAGAAAGGTGCCTGGGCGTTGATTTTACAAATATCCACGAGCACCTAATGGCTAGCAGATTAAATTCCATTAAAAGAAACAGTAAGTGATGCATTCCACCTCTTGGACAACATACACTTGCCCTGGAGAGCAAAGCTTAGAAGCAGATTTTAGCACAATCTAGGGAAATTATATCCACATTTAAAAAAAAAAAAATCTTTTAATCAAATTAGTAAATTTAACCATAAATATTCCACTAGCATAGGCTATCATGGTGAAATTCTCCAAACAAGTTTCTCCTATGCTGTCAGCTGGAGAAAACCAGTTTTATTTTATTCCTTCTAGGCACTTGGTACACCAGCAATAGCTGCATTTCAGTGGTGGATGAGGGGATGATTTCTGTGATGTCATTTCATCGAATGCATCAGGCAATTTGGAAACGAGTCACTATCAGAAAGGCTACAGTGGGTGATAGAGAGCTTTCAGTAAAATAAGAGACCTACCAGCGAATTATCTTTGCTCTAACACAACAGAATTAGCATATATTGACATCTTCTGGTAAACTAACAATCCATAATAACAAAGAGCTTCATTCAGTTAAGTTAAATTCACCAAAAGCTGTAAAATCCAAGAAAGCATCTTCTAAGGTTACAAAGGACGGGCCTAGTATCATCTTTGTGAATGAAGAGCACAAAATGTAAGTTTTTAAAATTTGGCACATTTTTTTTTCCATGTCAAAAGGTTTTATCCAAAGTTTTAACAAAGACAGCAAACAAACATGGTTTTGGAGCATCAGGAGTACGAGAATCTCCTGAAAATCAATTGCTCCTGTTTAGGATCCGAAAAAGCAACGTACGTGGCTGATCGAGGCATCAAAATCTGAAAATTTTGGCTCAGGAAAAATCCCTCTTGTTAAAGCTCTCTTTAAAGAAAAACATCTGTTTTGAGAGCAAATCTAGAGAAGAGCAGAAACTTGAATTTACATCTGCAGTATGTCACAAACTTCTCAAGAAATGATGGACAAGTCACTGGGTTTTTTTGTGTCTTCAGCCCTAAGGTATTAACTTTTTTTTTTTTTTTCCTATTTCCTTTATTTTTTTGTCTATAAGCTCTTTCAAGTAGAGTCTTACAATATGTTTCTACGTTAAGCAGACAATGAAACCCCAATCTCATCTCAAACCTCCGGGCACTCCTGTAGCACAAATAATAAAGGTATGTTAATACATAGACACACTTAAAATATTTCCTATATTTAATTGAAAATTGTCCCTCAGGAGCACAGCTCTGCCCAGCTGCTTCACAGAGATGTGAGGGACGAGGGACAGAGTGGGGTCCTACACATCTACATTTCAAATAAATACAACCTAACCTGTAATTTTTAATCCAGTCTCACCATTGAATCCATTACAAGTGGTGAGGGCATGTCCCAACTCTTCAGATGAGAAACTAGGACTCCAAAAAGTTCGGTTAGGTAGCAACACCGGGGGCTTTGCCTTACTCCATTGCCGTGTGAGCTCCAGCACCATCCTTCAGCAACTGGACCTCCTTGTCTTCTCACAGTCTATGTCCTCGGCAAGAACATCTCTCAGCGAATCATCCCCAGAAGTCAACTCAGACCTACCCTGGAGCCACGGTGCCTTTGGGTGATGGGACCGTGAAGCGGTGAAGGTCACGGCATCAAAACATGGTGCTGCATCTGGGTGACAACGATGTGCCTCACTATTCTGGGGGTGCCTGTATATTTATAGGTACTCAGGCTGATTCTGGAAACATTTAACTTCTAAACCACTAGGGTTTAACGGAGCAAAGAGAATTTATAATGAGAAACTGTTAAGTGCTTTTATTTTAATGTAGTTCAGGAGACGAACAGCAAATCCATATTTACAGTTGTTTTTAAGATGTCATCTCATCATATATTATGCCTGCTTGCTGATTTCTCTTGTGAGCTATGTCCTGTGTGCATTAATACAGAGTGTGCAGGGCTTTTTTTTTAAGCAAAGACTGCAATTTAAACATGCTTAGAAATAGGTCTTGTCTCCTGTGGAGATGTGAACCTTTACAACTCCCGTGGTGCATTGCAAGCTCAGTGCACTCCATGTCGGTAGGGATGCAAAACAACAAAAAAAATCCCTATGTGTATCACATACATTTGTTATTGATGTTACAAATGCAGCCAAACTCAGGAAAAGTAAAGTAGTGTAGCAGAAGATGAAGTGTAAGACATATGGACAAATGAATAAAAAATGAACAGCCGTGACTCGAGATGCTTCCCGACATCAGAGGAAACGCCATTAATGCACCGGGAGGGTTAACTGGTGTGTGGGGGCAAGGGTTCTTCAGGCACTCATGCACAAAAAATAACATTGAAAGTTGCACCGTGAGGAGAGGTTGTGTTTCCCTCTGCAAAAAAATAAGTCTTTCATCCAAGGAAACGTGCATTTGTAAGGCTGGGTCACTTAGTTGTTTTGATCTCCTTGGCGTCCGCGACTGAGAGATCAGTGACACCCCAGAAGGCAAAGCATAGTGTTGTATCCATCCCTTTTCCCTGAAAACTAAGCTTTGCAACAAAGCTTCCTTTTTTTTTTTTTTGAGTCGATGAATGTATATAAAGAAAAAAATATTCTTGGCTATCTGTATTATTTATATTATAATTTGGGATTAAGAGTTATTCTTAGGCATTCTGCTCTTCACTAACAAAGAAGGGAAACAGTCAGCTTTTCTGTTCCATCTGTTGTCAATAGATCCTAAACATTTTGTCAAGGAAGCCTGTTTAGCTATTTTTTACAGCTGGGGAACTGACGTGTAAACAAACTAAAATGCCTTACAGAAAGTCAGCCGGAGTGAAGTGTATGAGTGGATTCTTCCGCGTAGGTATACGGGCAGGCTAAAATTCACTTTAACACGAGGACACTCTTAAAATCCACACAATATCTGATTTGGGGGAGTTATGCAAGATCTGTTCGTGATGTAAATAATGTGTGGATCACAAACTGACCCTTCGTTTGAGAGCAATTTGTCCATACTCTGTAAGAAAGCAAAGTCAGGGAGAAATGAAAGCAAATTGCTGCGTGAAGTATTTGCAGAAATGGCAGCATTCTTTAAATGACAGTCAGTTTTCAAAGGCAAGAAAGAAAATGAACAGTCCCTGGAGTCTCGAAGTGCCTTTACTTGTTAGTGTTGTGCTTTAATGTGATCTATGAGGGAAACAGTGAGATGCATAAAATTTAACATATTTTTGTTTGATTTTCACTGCTCCATTTTGTATTAAAAATGCAAAGGGAAGAAAACAACCCAAAACTACATTAAAAAGCTTTTTGTTCCCTTTCATGTCTTTGTTATAATCCACAACTGTCATCTGTAAAGATTAGAGAAAATGAAGAACCTTCTTTCTCTCCTGATCCGCAGTTAAGATGAAGGTGAATTTGATGGAACCCTTTGTATTCCTACTGGTATGTTTGTTAAAATATAAATTCAGATCTAAAAGCTTTATCTTTGTTTCTTGTCACTTGTAATTGTCGATTTCTTTCAAAATTTTATTCCTTGAATAACGCAGGGATCTGTAAAAGTTTAACTTCTGTGCCACCCGGAACGCTGGTGCAGCTCCTGAATGGTCACACTTGCATCAAGGCACGCAAAGACGAGACCACCCCGGCTGCCAATCTCTCCCCGTGCCGTATAGAGCCTCTCACACCGGTCCGTATAGACCAGGGGAGACCGTGCAGCCCCCTCCAGCAGTATAAAACACCTTACCGGTGTGAGTTGTTAACTCGTTCTTATTATTCATGTGGTAGCTCTAATTCTCCAAACTACTAATTAAGCAGAAATGGCTCACATCCATTAGATTTTCTCTTCGGAGCTTAAAATTTTCAGATGTGTGTAGCTCCAGGCTTTATGGGAGGAGAGGGAGTAACTTTGAAAAGTCTTTGCTAGGTTTTGCTGCATATTATGCACTTTGCTTTCATTGCTGGGCCAGCATGATCAAAGGTTGAAGTTAAAAAGAGACATGAAAATAATATTTCAAGATGTGCACTCCAGCTTCCCAATCAAACTCTTTCAAGAGGGTGCATACGAATTCGTGCACGCTCGGGGAGATGAATGCAGCTTTTTCTTAGGTCGCATAAAGGCAACTGTACTTAAAAACTCTTTCTAAAATTACGCCTTGTTCTTCTGTTCTCACATACGTAAGGGGGGGGGAGGAAGGGAGGTGCTCTGAAGAAGAAAGTCCACGTTTCTGTAAGACTCTGGAATTTGGTACAGCTTTCCCATCATATTTAGCTTTTTAATGCTTTGAATATCTGTACAATAATCATTTTTATACACATTTTCTCATGGAAAGACTTAGGGCACTCTACAAATGGAAGTATTATTATGGATGCCAGAGGAATGGCCTTTTCTGACCAGCTTAAAACCGAGTCTCAACTTTTCACATCTGCATCTCTCTGCTTCCTCTCACACGGTGCAAACACCCTGTCATCAGCTGCAGAATTACTCTGTTGTTGCTCTTCAAATGCTTTTTTAAGGCAGTTTTGCTCTTGGGATGGCACTTACATAGAGCAAAGGCAGAGGCCACCCCGTCAGCGTTGGGAGGCTAACGGTCATCCTCTGGGTCTCCTCACGCCCAGCCTACCACCCTTCTCATGTCAGCCTCCTACCTATTTCCCTTATTCCAGTAACTTATTAAAATATCCCAGAATGAGTTATCAAAATATCCCAGAATGACATAACAACGTCGTTAACGTATCGGAATACGCTCGGATAAAGTTAACGGTTAATGGTTGGACTAGATGATCTCCAAGGTCCCTTCCAACCTAGATCATTCTGTGATTCTGTGAAAGTTACTGTGTTCCACTTCTCCAATACACGAATTTAAACCACAGCTTTATGATCTACTGGAAGTTTTATGCAAATTATTACAGCTAGTGTGGTGGTTCAGATATTTGGGGGTTTACATTTGCACAATTGGTAAATGGAAATCTCCTTGGCATACTTCTTCCCCTTTCTTTTAAACATTTATTTCATGAGTAAGCTTTAATCCAAAGCTCCACAGACATGAGCCCAGTCAGTTCATTACTATGCTTAATGCCTTCTGAGTTGGATCAGTTCAGAAATCGTTACTTCCTAGGCGTAAAAGATCAGAATTAGCATCTGTGAATTTTCCAATATTGTTAAAACCACCATTTATCAGCCAATAACCTTGCCATTTATAACCACAAGCAAAGAATTTAAACATAGTTTTTTTTTTAAAAAAAAAAAAAAGGAAATGAAGTGGCTCACTACAAGTGGGTCTCCTTGTTAGAATTATTAATTTGAGAGTCAGTCAAGCACTGATTTCTCTGTCACAGAAAAGGCTGAATGAGAGCAGGGGATGCTTGCTCCTGAAATTTATGAGACTGACATCAAGTATCTTTCATACACTGCGGAGAGAAAATACAACAAATCCTTCACTGACAAAACTTAAGTCTCTGGATATTCTTATACTCTTCTGTACCTGTGGAGAGTGTCTCCAAGGCAATATGACCACTCAGTCATGAGAAAATCACTCTATTTAATTCAGTCTAGAGTACAAGTGTTACCTCTATATAGTTGTATTCAAGACGATCATCACACAGAATAAAGTTCTCAATCACTATTATGAAAGACTGAGTACTTTTCTTCATGTTTTTGAAGTGATTTATTCAGTAGCTGAAGTGTACTACTCAGACAAGTGCTGTAACAGCTCGGGTACAGGCTGATTCAGGCATTAAAAAAGTTTTGCTTGAAGGAAGTAATTAATTAAGTACCTGAAAAGTGATGTAAAGCTGCCAGATGACTTGTGCATATTGGTGTTACACTTGTATGATCAGGGGGGAAGGAATTAAAAAGCAGGCCACTCCGTGAACGTGTAGGTCTCCACCCTTCCCTATGGGTGATCTACTTAAGGAGATCGCCCATCGCTTCCAAGCCTCATAGTTTCAAGCAGTTTTAATAGTATTTTTTTTAAAAGGATTACAAAGGTGAAGTGTCTAGTAGGATTTCTAAAGAGACTTGGATACCTGATTCCGCTCCAAAACCAGCAAGTACTAAACAGAAAGCATTTTTAGTCCATCATTAGCAGCAGATCGAAGGTGCAAAGATCTTTGGACTTTCATCATCAGCTCTAAACCACCGAATCCTGATGTGTAACTGCACACCGTGGCTAAGTTACCGTTACAAACACCCACCGTGGTCAACAGGGAGGAAAGGTCAGATGATGGAGCTGTTGGATGGCCTGAACGACCCTTGCTGTTGTCTTTTCCTCCTTGATGGACTACAGAAGTAACAAGGGCTGATGGGGTTCAAACTCAGGTGACTCAGTTAAACATCTGAAGTTGGGTAAAATAAAGAGTCTAGAGAGCAGGTCAGAGAGTTTATCATGAGTTCAGTCTTATCACAAAGGTTTCACCACCGAACACTGACCGCAAGCGAAGCTACCATCTTCTCTACAACCTGGCCACAGAGAAGATAAGCGGTCCCGAGCTTAAAGCTAAAAGCTACATGTTTTGTTTCTGACTCTGCCTCAACTCCAGTTTATGATAGTAGGAAGCAAACTAGGATTAGATTTTGGAATTGTAGAATTTTGCATAAAAATACAAATGACAACAAATCACTGTATTTCCAGCCATTTCTACCAATGGTACCCAACCATCCGTATTCATAGGGCCTGCGTGCAGGTGGCCAACGACGACCCGTGACCGCACAAGTTAGGGAAGGAGGAACAAAATCCCCACAAATATCAGCAGGAGGTCCTGCAGCCTTACATATCCAACAAGCAGGAATTACCACAGCAACCCTATCGCACATCTACGGCAGGAACCGTCAGACAAAGGGAGATCACGAAGGCAGGAATTTCCAGGGCAACCGATGCTGGGAAGGGAATAAAGCCAATGAACCAGCCTGGGGGCTGTTAGCTCCAACTTTCAATACCTACGTGCATCCCTCTTCTCCATGTCTCAACTGTAAGGTCTTTGGAAAGACGTCCGGGAGGTGCTTTTGTGCAGGTCTGAAGACGGAGAGAAGAAAATTGCTTCCAGGAAGAAGACCAGGCACACGTTAGGGTGTTTTGCATCCCTGTTGAACCCGGCACGGCACTAGTTTTAACAGAGTTTTTCACCATCATTTCTCTCAGGACTACAGCACAAGCTTGTAGAGGTAAAATAATGGCACACGTGGACCTGGATTATTGGGTTTGGGCATCGGTGTGCAAAAACAGCCACTGTACATGAGAGTCAGGCAGGATTTCTGAAAGGCAGCTGATGTCAAACAAATCTGATTGCTCTCTAATGAAAGTATCTACCGCTCCAGAATCTAAATCATACACAGGCTTGCAGTGTGCTTCAAAATAGCCTACAAAGGAACAATAAAAAGTAGAACTGCAGTGAACCTCGGGAAGCTGCAAAAACTCAATTTTTCAGCTAGATACATCACAGACAGGATTGAGGCGAAGTGGGGTGACCTCTCCACAGGCTCTGTCTAACGAGACAAAGGAGAGCTGGGGAGCCAAGAGGAAGCAATCGCTGAAAGCCACGAGGATCAAAAGGGAAGAGATCTTTGGAGGCGAGAGAAAAACTCACTGAAGTTCATCATTTATTTAGGTATCAGACTTCACTGTCGCTTTTCCATATTACGTTTAAGATAATGTATACCCCTCGTGCACAGGTGTCATAGGAAATTTTACAACAGGTAGGATGAGTCCACATAATATCTATTTTTTCCCCTTATTCCTGCCAGCAGCACATTCTGATTCATAACCTTATTGAAAACAGTATTTTTATTAGGAAAAGAATTCTGTCTCATCATTTTGTGTAATTTTCTTGTAATGGTTTCTAATATAGTGGGTGAATAATGTAGGAAGTATTGGCAACTGTTCTAATTTTTTAAAAGCTTTCTCTGCGCCCTTGGTCACATCCCTCTGGGGTTCATTTTCTGTGGATATTTAAATGATGGAATTTAATAAGTGCAATTATTCATGGAATTGATTTTCAAAATTGTACACGTGAATGCTCAGAGAAGTCGAATTTAAAATGTGCACGTCAGGATTTCTGACCAAAGTGCTTGTATCCTTATCCAGTTAGAGACCAAATGCAGGCGGCTTATCTGGACAATGACAATTAAGTTACACCGCTCACTTTTTGAATATTTGCAATCAAAGCAAAAAATGTGCAATTAAAAGATACTTTCCATTTGAAAAATTAAGAACTTTCAGGAAACCTCGTTCTGTTGGAGGATGTGCAGCAAAAAAATGCCAACCCTGATTTCAGTGACTGAATTATTTGTAATTAAATATTTAATATGCTCAAAACAGTTTCTTGAAATTTTCTAGATGCCTGAGTGCTACTTCTGTGATTAAAGTATATTAGTGAAACATCCTCCCTGACTTGCTGGACTTCACATGCACTTCTGCCTGCACACAGAGCCAAGAATATAGAAGGACCCTTTTAATCCACAGAAACAGTTCTAATAGCTGAAGCACACCATCAGCTTTCCACAAATACCAAGTGTAGTTACCCTGTGAGAAGGCTTTTGTAGCTGCAAGTTGTTCCTAGCATATCTTCCACCCGATGGTAGTGGCTATCAGAGGTCCTATGAGCAAATATATCCACTGGTCATTTAATACAGGAAGGAAAACAAACACTAAAGCTTCACCAAATCCAGGTTATTTCTCCACTTTTAGTGAGAGCTGACCATTTGGAACTTTATAAAATTGAGCTGTGTAGGCATCTCCTCCTTAGCTCTTGCCAAAGCCAAAGCACAGTGGCCTAGATAGTCCCTGTCCATATAAATTTTCTTTTCTACTACTTCTGGGTTAACAGTGGTGAAGGACTCAACTGAAAACTCATTAAAGATACGAAAAAACTTAAAATAGGCTTGGGAGAAACTGAATCCCTTTTGGAATTAAAAAAAATACTTTGCATTTAGTCCCGACCATTCGTTATTAGACACAAACATTCCCCAGTAATAGCTTTTATCTTTATATTCCACAAAATTTCTTCAATAGTCCAGTCAGATATCTTTCCATTTTGCATAATAACTTTGCACTTGCCCAAAACGTTATCAAATCTGCCTTTTTCTGCAGAACCCACCGAATATTTGGGAGCGTTTAGGCTTTTTGCAAATACCTCCATCATGACGTACACATCTGGACAGAGAGAAGCTGTTTGATAAAGCACCAGTAGAAACAGTTTATTCCACTCTCCAGGTTTCCCCAAGGCAACAGCAAAAAGGTTGGACAATGCGGTTTCATAGTGCTGTAAAACACCGATTCCAAAGAAAAATGTCCCCAGATATCACAGTTTTGGTTGGTTCTATAGAATTGAGATAACTAGTTTAGCTGTGCACCCCCAATGCACCAAGTTAATGAATCTCCCTGTAGTATCTGATCGTTCCCAGGTTGTCAAGCAGAACTTACCATTTTTACGTGGAATAAAAGTGCTAAAGAAGAAATGATGAGGAAACCATTAAACTTTTTGACTTCCTTTAAACTTTGAACTGTTTTCCCAGTGCTAGGAGAACGGTCCGTCACCACTGGAAGGATCCAGGTCCCTGCATACCATGCTGAGAATTTAGATGAACTGTCACAGAGGCTGTGCCATGAATAATGAATAACCACCACTCTCTCGGCACCATTTTGACAGACACGAAATTGGAGTTTTGCGATTGCCATTAAATTCAAACATGGGAGGCCAGCCCAGGGAATAAGATTTTTAGGTCCAGTTTTCTGCACAAGTGGGAGTCAGTATTAGAAGCGCATGATTTAATAAGATCTACTGAATAAAATGAGCATTTGAGCAATGAAATTTGACATATTTGAGAGCGTCCAGAGTTTTGAAGGCAAGACCAAACATAAAATGGAATGCAGAAACAGCTTAAGCAAGCAGCGTATAAACGAAGCACCGGCGAAAGCCTAAAAATAAAGCCGCAAAAATAGCATAACCTCAGAGGAACCTCTTTTTGTGAAATGAAATGAATGAAAACAATTACTTACCCAAATTTTCAATGGAATAATAACGCTGTTTACTGTCCACTCGCACGGTCTCAGCATACGGACTGCCTACGCCGTAGCCGATGATGTACCCGCGGACGACAATGTTTGGGTTCAGTGGCGGAGTCCAACTCATGACGATACTTGTTGTCAAGGGCCTGACATGAAGAGAGCTTGGCTGGTCAGGAACCTGAGATTCTGGGATTCAAAGAAAAAAAAAAAAAAAAAAGAAAGATAAAAGTATAAATTAATGTTCTACTCAAGGTTTGAGTTTAGATTAAAAATATGTGCACAAAAAAACCCAACCAGGTGCCCCAGAGTTACATGCAGAGCTTACATGCAATTTCATTTCTGAGCTACATCCTTCCCTTCCAAGCGCACCGATATGCCTCATCCTGGTTTTAAATCAAATATCTCCTAGTGCTTTCCACCTTTAGCATAAGGCTACAGGAGAGCTTTAAAATGATGCAGGAAAATGAAAGATGACCCGCAAAGGAATTTCCAGGAGGACAACTTTTCTCTTCCCTGGTCTATTTGCAAGTTCAGCAGGGTCCTGACAGCTGATTGCATGAGTTGTGTGCACTCACAGATTATTTAGCAAAAAGGTTTCCTTTGTTAGTGATATACTTGTACATTCTGACAATAATCTGTCTCTTTCCCATGAAAACAAGACGTGAATTTCACTCTTGGACATATATCTCTTGCTTTGAAGCTGCTTTAAATAACACACCAACGTTTCAAAAATGAAATAATAGAATGAGAGATTTTCTGTACAGGTATTCCCAGGTAAAATTCATTAAGTAGTAATTAATCACTTGGAGTCTGTTTGCCTTCTACAAGCCTAATTTTACTGTAAAGGTTAGAGGAGTAAATGCCTTTTGTTTGAGTTTACCAGGTAACTACCATATCACAAGTCTCTTCAGAGGAGCTGCACAGTAGCTTGTCTTTTTGAGAGCAGAAAGAGACAAGTTACTATTTTTCCCCAATAAAAAGGCTTGCAATATAATAGACGAAAGCCTATACGGAAGGCAACAAGGACAGGGTAGAAAAACCAATAATAATATAAAATGATGTAAACTCCAACAAAAGACACTTCACAGTTGTGAAGCATTCCCACTGTAAACCTTGGAAAAGGTGATAAAAAGCAGAATTAACTCTTTTCAGTAACCAGCGTGACACGTGTCCTCAGCATTTTACGTGCTTTCCGATGAATTCTTATGACCACATTAGAGCACTCTGAAAACCGGTTGCACCTTCAGGGAAGGCTGATCAGTACGTTACCAGTCTGAACCACCCAGCAACTTTAGAAGTCCTTTGCATTCAACTCCTTAAAATTGCAAAGCACGAGGTCTTGTTTAAAGGTTGAAGAAAATTCACCGAAAAGTCGCTACTCACAAAAAGAAGAAACAGATTGCACCAGTAGTGCCACTGTAAGTCAGGTTAACTTGGCATTTACCCCCAACTCCACTCCCAAACTCTGTTTTAATGCAGAAGCAAAAGTTACTGGAGCAGCTGTTCCTCAACAGTGCTGTTTGAAAAACAAATGACAGAAGCATTTCTCACAAGCCCCAGCGATAAAATAACAATTTAATGCCTTGAAATGAGAAGCTGGATAACGTAGCAAGACTGCAATTCCTCGAACTTCCTAAAGTAGCAATTCTCAGGCAGCAAAGGAGATCAGAGCATTCAAAGAACCGATTGCCTTCAAATGATAATTTTTACATCTGACACAACACAGGGATTTCAATTGCACCACAGATACCTCTAGGCAGCCGTTTAGGTGAAAACTACTTTATTCAAACATTTCATATTCTTTATTTCAAACAATTCAAATATGCGACTCATGCATTTCAGAGCTAAATCATGACTTGTTGTTTCAAAAAGCAAAAGGCAGTTTAACTTCTTGTACCCTTCTTGTGAATTAAGTGTCGAAAATGAAGCTGGGGTGAACGATATTTTTGAATTATTGTTTGAACATTAAAGTTGCATAAACACAGAGTTGGTTTTTGAAATTTTCTTTTTTTTTTTGGTTTTAGCTTTCTGTATAAAGCAATTTTAATTACATTTTGATCAGCTTTACTTTCAAACATTTTCTGGAAAAAACATTTTTCTTATTCTGAAACAGCTCCAGATTTTATAATTTGTGTTATGTGGTTCACAACCCAAAGTACAAAGTTAAATGTCAGAATCAACTATTTTTTTCCCCTCAAACAAAATCTTTTTTGCTTCTCTTTACAACGAAGCACATTTTCCACAGTAAGGGCTTCTGCCAAACATAACACAGAGCCAAACATCTAAACCCATCAGTTCTTCAGGCAACTGGACCATCCAGCCTTTGCATGGCTCTGCTGATTCTCAGTGTCCCAGCACTCAGATATCCAGGAGTAAAATTCTTATTGACACATATATCTCATATTTCTGCTTTTTTTTTTTTTTTGTCAGGCCATTTCCTTGCATGTCTTCTAGATCAACACATTTACTTTTGTATCTCCTGGGCTTGAACATGATGTCAGCAGTACATCTGAGAAGCAACCTTGAGATCCCGTTCTCCTACATGAAGTGTCAACTGAGTTCTTCATCCTAAACCCCAGATGAACCAAATTTACAATCCTGCTTCTGACTGCACCAAGAGTTTATCGCTTTCCTCTCGGGTGTTGAAATTTTTGGGTAGTTGTAAGCAGACACACGAGCTGTGGATGTCAGCCAAGCTCCCAAGACAGCATCTGGCAGGCAGGAGGAGAGTTCCTCAGGAGATGTCCCCATGAAATCAGATTTCTGGGTGCTGCATTTCTTGCTCTCTTCCCTTACGGGCAATTAGGCTCCCAGGAAATGGAAGCTGAAGTTCTGTGTCACTGCCTGGTGTGACATCTCCTCCTCGGATGTCACATTTGCTCACACGTGCCTCCGAGTCCTTCGCTGGGTTTCTACGTGATGGCTTGAGTACCCACGTCTTCCATCCAGGAACTACTGCACTTAGCGCTACTTAAAGGTCCCTAATTCCACTGTCAAGCTTGAAAAATGCTTTACATTTCGGTCACTTTAGCAATTTTCTTAGAGGTTCAAAGATGTATGGTTTACGAAGTCAGGGTACTTTTTATTCATCCTATTTTGTTCACATATTTCCCCAATCACTTTTCAGTATAAATTACAATATGATAGCAGTCTAGCTTGTCATGCTCTTAAAGCACTAATTTAGAGCTGAAGCTAAACTATATCGCTGTCTAATATGTATAACAGCTTCCATCTGTTCAATGCAGTAATCAGAAACCAAGCATCCTAAACCCATTTTCCTGGAGGATACCTTTGCTAAGTTGATCAGAGATTCTCTTGCATCTTCACTCAAGCTATTTAAAACAGACCCTTTGGGGAAAACACTGCTTTCCATTTCTTTTTTTTTTTTTCTTTTTAAAGCACAAAATTTGAGGCTGAAAATAAATATTTAAAACCTTCCCAGCTGTCAGTAAAGGCATGCGAGCTTTCTAGGGAACCTTGAAGAAGCAGCTATGTTTGGATTTCTAATCGCTTTAAAAAAAACGTCACTAATTAAAATGAATTTCCATTGGGAGTCGATGCCGTTCTCCGGGATACTGTTTGTCTTCGCGTTGCTGATGCCAACCAGGCTTCCAGTGAAAGCAGGAGAAACCGCATTAGCCATGGGAGCAGAGGGAACTGCAGTTACCAGCCTTGCTCCAGCCCACCCCTGGTTAGTCAACACTTGCAGGACTTTGCATAACTACAGTAATAAGATTTCTCCCCAGGTTTTCTCAGAGCATTTCTATCTCGCGTGCCACAGAGCGCATTCCCCGCATCAGGCTGCTCCAGCTTCGTGAGGAGAACCCATCACTTCTGCAAATGCAAATGCATGGAAATACAATACATGAACAAAACGACTTGGCTTGAATTTATTTGCACGCACCCACTTCCATCGCGCGTCTCCTGTGATGACTCGATTCATGCCTTTGCGTGCACGCGTGTATTTGGGCATAAAGACTTCAAAGGAACGTAGCGTCTACTAAATACAAATCAAACTGAATGTGCTCAGATGTGTTACTTTCTTTTTGCACACTGTGGTGCGTTCAGAATTTCTTTTTCCCTCTCGCCAGCGAGAAGTCAGCCGCTTACGCCTTAACAACATCACTTCTAGCTGAAGCATAATTAGAAAGATATCATCACGCACGGCGGCGTGGCGTGATCCGTTGGTATGGTTACACCACGTCTAGAAGCATCACCTCTTCTTTAAAACCCTGATGAGACACCCCAGGTTCCCCCATTTTGCGTGCCGAGCACTGCGGTCACTTCCAGTCCACCGGAAAATTGCATTTGGACATAGGAAAAGGCAGAAATTCTTCAATTTCCAAGGGTTGATTTTTGAGCTCGTAAGGAAATCCGGCCAGTCAAAAGAAAGGCAACATCAAGTACTACAGTGTATTTAATCTGATTATTTATTTATTCTTTCATCCAGTTGGCTTTTGATCCTTTTTAGGTGACTTATTTTGTTTTAGCAATTTTCATCAGTTTCCTTGTATTTTCTATTCATCTCCTTTCTGCTGCGTATTTGCTTCTTACGGATTGTCTGTAGTTTTACTGTGACTTCCATCTGTCAGATTCTTTGTTCCATTCGATTTGCACTCTGTTTAATTTTTTTAGGTAGACTTTTTCATTACTCTCCTTTCATTCCTGTACTACTTCAAATATTCCAGTCATTTTATCTAACCCTTTCATTTCAGTGTTTTTATCCCCTTTTGTGTCAGCATCTGCACTGATTTATATAGCCCACATTTTTCAGGTATCCGCATCCCATCATCTTTCACTAATTATTCAGCTTTGTTGCCAACCTGCATTTCTAACATCCGCAAATAAAGGCTGGGAAACAGGATTTGACCTATTTGAATATTTGCTTAGTGAATTGTTAGGATTGTTGGCATCGTTTTCATCGTTTCTTTGATTGATTATGTTTATCATTTATGAAGTTACAGATTCGCTTTGCCGTATTATTGCAAACAGCCCTGATGCCCAGGAGCTAAATTCTGGCACAAAATTATTTTAACAATGGGTTCTGACTCCTTGGTCCTGGGTGACAACAGAGAAACACAACCCAAAGCATGTGGGACCCAGGAATATACGAAAACATCTGCTGGTGGGTGTTTAGACCCCGGGTGTGTCACCCTAATCTCAGCCTGGGTGACAACTGCTGTGACACCCCTCAGCTAGAAGCCTTTAGGAGCCAACAGCTTTTAAAAAAAGATGCATTTACCATCGAGATCGTTCTCGGGTGTTTCTGCTGTGTACCAGTCCGAGGGGGGCCCTGTCCCGTTCACTGTCATGGCAGCCACCTGGAAACTGTATTGGCTTCCCTTCTCAAGTCCTGTTAAAAAAAAAAAAAAAAAAAGAAGCAAATAAAATTTGTACAGAAAGAAGAAGATGAAGAAAACAAATTAATGACAATACCAGAATTTGCAACAGACTTGGTGTAAAATGAAATCTCTAGTAATAGCCCGTTGGATTTGCCATATGTAAGGAAATAGATAGAAATGCAAATATATAAAAATATATATGCAAATATATAGAAAGGGGTTCCCCCAGCACACCACAGCCCACACAGTGTCTCAGAATCACAGAATCATTCAGGTTGGAAAAGACCCTTGGGATCATCGAGTCCAACCCTCAGCTCTACTCTACAAAGTTCTCCCCTACACCACATCCCCCAACAGCTCATCCAAACGACCCTTAAACACACCCAGGGATGGGGACTCCACCCCCTCCCTGGGCAGCCTATTCCACTCTCTGACCACTCTTTCTGGGAAAATTTTTTTCCTCATGTCCAGTCTGAACCTCCCCTGTTGCAGTTTAAAGCCGTTCCCTCTTGTTCTGTCACTAATCACCTGTGAGAAGAGACCAGCACCAACCTCTCTACAATGTCCTTTCAGGGAGCTGTAGAGAGTGATGAGGTCTCCCCTCATCCTTCTCCTCCTCACACTAAACAGTCCCAGCTCCTTCCATCGCTCCTCACAGGATTTATTCTCCAGGCCCTTCCCCAGCCTCGTTGCCCTCCTCTGCACTCGCTCCAGCACCTCGAGATCTCTCTCGTATCGAGGTGCCCAAAACTGGACACAACACTCCAGGTGTGGCCTCACCAGTGCAGAGCACAGGGGGACTATCACCTCCCTGCTTCTGCTGGTCACACTATTTCTAATCCAAGCCAGGATGTCTCGCTGCCCGGTTTGCACGAGCGATGCCTGGGCAGGGCTGTAGCACAACGGTGCTGGGGGGAGGTCGTTATTCATGTAGGAAAAGACATTTTTGACCAAAAGAAAAGGCTTTAAAAACTGAATGAGGGCTGCACCGGCCCAGGATTAGTTTAGGTCGTAATTTCCATCGGTTGTGCTCGTACATATAAAATTAATGGAAGTCCAATTAGTAGAAAAATGAAGAATTGTTTTACATAACTAAGCCATTAATTGCACACTTAACAAAACCAGCTCACTGCTTTTAACACGCAGGGAACTGCAGGAACACTCTCCTTATGCATAAAATTTGCAGGCTAGGAACTGGATTAGCAACTGAAGAGCGTTTTGCTTTCTGGTGCTCCTGATTAACTTCAGAGCACTCAGTTCAGACAAAAACCGTAAAGTCTTACCAATATTATGAAATAAGCACGAATTCGGAAATAGACATTTTCCTCTGTGGCTAAAGCCATCAGAAAACAATTACTGCCGCGTTCCTGAATGTGCCACAAGACTTCCAAGTCCCTGAGGTGGGGATACAGGTTTATCTTTTTGCTCAGTCTATACTGACCACAAAGCACAGGGAAAAATGTTTCATTTAATTGCAAACATTCTCTGGAGAACAAGGCTCATAATTAAAAAGAGCAGTTAACATTTAGCTGACATGGAAGCCTACTCTAAAATTGATAGTGGCTATTTAAAAACCTGCACTGTAACTCTGAACTCCTTTGCTATTGCAGATGTTCTTATTATCCCATAAAGCACCTGCCTACCAAATAGGATTGCAGCAAAGATGCGAAGTGCCGAGACGTTAATATTTAAAATGTCCATTTAGAAGAGCCACATGGCTCGGTCTCCAGCAATCACAATATATGCATGCAGAAAGTAATAACAAGACCTGGATATTTTTCCTAATTGCTTTGTAAAACACGTATTCCCAAGCTTTGTGAAACAAAGCCCTTCACTTCGGGCTGTACGGAGGCACCAGGACTCCCGCAGCTCTTCAAGCCCAGAATAATTCATGTGAAAGAAAAGAGTTTGCTCAAGACGTGGGG
Organism: Strix uralensis; assembly: GCF_047716275.1. Lineage (NCBI taxonomy): Eukaryota > Metazoa > Chordata > Aves > Strigiformes > Strigidae > Strix > Strix uralensis. The sequence continues at coordinate 101,101,789 of NC_134012.1, read as the reverse complement.
ATGTACAGCCATAGAGATTAATCTGCTCTGCTCCCAGGTGGCACACAGCGGCTTTCACTTCCCACAGCCTTTCCCCCTCACCGAGGGTGCGATCCACAGGGATGGGATCGGCAGGGATGGTGGGAGCGGAGCTCCGGAGGTCCGTGCCTTCGCTCTGGGACTTAACGGCATCGCTACGTTTTCTTGTCTAAGCCATCAGAGCAGCAGCAACTCAAACATCTGAGCAGTTTTCATCGTTATTTCTACTTCGTCTGCCAGCAAATAGATCCTTTCCAACTCGTTCAACAAGCTTAACACGCTCTCTTTCCCCCAAGAAAGAAGTGGTTGTGCAGCCGTTAGTTATGTTGCCTTCACAAGGGGTGCCGTTGGGAATTTGGTCAAGAGCAAGGTTAGATGACCAAGTTGAGATTTCATTATTTAAGGTCTTCCTCATAGAAACGTTCTACTTTTGCTTTTATTTATTTTTGAAACAAAATACTGCTTTTCCTTCCAAACCAGAAAATGATACGGTTTATTCTGAAATATGCAATTCAGAATTCTAATTCTCACAGATTACACTTCACACGTGAAAGTAAACATAATGCAGGTCTTCTGAGGTGAAATCATGGCTATACTGGATTCAGGGGCAAAACTTTGACAAAGTCTAATTTTTGCCCTTGACACTTTGCTGCTTTCTCGGTTATGTCTTGGGCATAATACAAGAACCCCGGTGAAATTCATTTTCCCCCCCCAGAATTCGCTGTTACCCTTACGATACTCATCTGGCTACTTTCTTTCATCACAATTATAGTTTTGCTATGATCTACTGTTGCACTTTTTATTCTGTGAGGAGATATTTTCCATCGAAATTCTTGGCAAAGAAACCAGCGAAATCGATACTTTTGCACCCATGAGAAAAATATGAGATGTTGATTGAATGCTCTAAAAAAAAAAACCAGCTGAGGCTTAAGATATCGGACACAAGAAATTCAGCTTCAAATTCATTAATGATAAAATCCAGGAGACAAACATATGATAAAAGCATTAAGGAAAAAATTGGTTTAGAAAAAGCACCATAAAGACTGTCTTTGTACAACACAATAAATGCTACCTGCCAGCAAAGAAATCAATGTTCCCTTGAAGTGAAAGTATATTTTATTCCCAAAGCATTTAATTCATCAAAACCTTGCAAGGCTGTACCATGTGAACACTGACCTGTGAACAAGTACCAGAGGTTGTTTGGCTCCAGTGTTTCAATCTCACCCCTGCGGGTAGTCTTTCTATGTCGGATTTTATAGCCCGTAATAAATCCATTTTGAGTACCTGGTGGTGGAGGCAACCAGCTAACTTTGATGCTCTGTAAAAGAAGAGATATTATTGCTGATTTTTTTTTTTTTTCCCCGGCAAGGAAATGACAGAAATAAAGCACATAAAATGAATTAAAAAAAAAAAAAAAAAAGGAAAAAGAAAAAGGCTATGTTTTCTAGTAACAACATGTATTCAACTAAGTTATCGTTTTGAGAAGAAAACCAAATCAAATCTAAAAAGTTTCACACTGGCATAAAGAAAACTGTACATTCTCTAGCTATATAAACAATGGATTTAGATAGCAAATTTTCTCCATTTTCAGGAATTTTTAACTTCAGCAGGCCACTAGAATACCTAAGATACCAGAAATGTCAGCTCTGGGGTTGAGTAGACACTGCAACTCATTCTTGCTTTGCAGCCCAAAGTGCCAAAGTCGCCTCTTTTTGACCGTAAGATACAAGTATCAACCTGAGCAGTTCTAACCATTTTGTGCCATTTTAACTCCACAGACGTTCACAGAGATGTTACTGCACCCTCGTTATATCAATGTAAGTGAAACCTCTTGGGAATAAAGTTACTGCCGATCCGAACACGTAAGATAATTTTTGCTGAGTTATTTGACAGAGTCAGCAGCAACGGAATTAACCAAGACCAATCGCTTCTTTTTGTCTAAATATTGGTGTCTAGCTTCAATTGTACGAGGGATCTTATCTCAGTCTAACAGCCCAAACTGAAACCGTCCCTTCCTGACGGCTCCTGAGACAGCCCTACATGGCCAGACACCCGTCTCTGCCACCTCTCTCCTTGGAGAAAGGTCTGATGGAATTTTGTCGCTGTGATACAGACACCAGCCCATCGATTTGGCCCTTCCTGTCCCCTTGTCTTGCAACTTTTCGTCCTTCCCATGCTTAGCGGAGGTTTGTGCGGCACTGCAGGGCTCATTTTCTTTTCAACCCCATTCATTTCCCAATAAACCCCAACACTCAGCGGTGCTTTTACCGCCGCAGTCACAGAATCATCTGGGTTGGAAAAGCCCTTGAAGCTCCTCCAGTCCAACCATGAACCTCACACTGACCGTTCTCAACTCCACCAGATCCCTCAGCGCTGGGTCAACCCGACTCTTCAACCCCTCCAGGGATGGGGACTCCCCTCCTGCCCTGGGCAGCCCATTCCAACGCCCAACAACCCCTTCTGCAAAGAAATACTTCCTAAGAGCCAGTCTGACCCTGACCTGGCGCAGCTTGAGGCCATTCCCTCTTGTCCTGGCGCTGGTTCCTTGGCTCAAGAGACTCATCCCCCCTCTCTGCACCCTCCTTTCAGGGAGTTGGAGAGGGCCAGGAGGTCTCCCCTCAGCCTCCTCTTCTCCAGACTAAACCCCCCCAGTTCCCTCAGCCGCTCCCCATCACACCTGTGCTCCAGACCCTGCACCAGCTCCGTTGCCCTTCTCTGGACACGCTCGAGTCATTCAATGGCCTTTTTGGAGGGAGGGGCCCAAAACTGAACCCAGCCATCAAGGGGCGGCCTCACCAGTGCCGAGTCCAGGGGTAAGATCCCTTCCCTGTCCCTGCTGGCCATGCTATTTTTGATGCAAGTCCACTGTGCTTCCAGACTTTGAACAGCAAGACCTCCTTCCTGAGCAGCAGCAGCCAGTTGGTCGCACAGCTGCGGGGACGTGTGTTTTCCCTGCATCGCTTTAATCACACAGAATTTCATTTACTCTGTTATCTCCCAGGCACTCAGCATTGTAAGGGTTTTTAGCAATCAGCTTTCGCGTTTGCTACACTAAATTGCTAACCTGTGTTTCCTCGCTCTCCATCCCGTGCACTAGCCACTGTGGATGCATCGCTGGGCGACTCCGCTGCCGGTGCTCCTCGGCCGAGAGAAGCCAACACCTCTCTCCATCTTTTGTTCTAAATCGCATCGGTTGCTTATCACAAAGGGATCTTTTTCCTTACACTGCAGCAGCTGCTTTCCTTCAGGAGCCTTTTGTGAGGGATCTTATCAAAAAGCTGGAGGAAACCCAAGCCAACGATATCAACTGGATCTCCTCGCCCATGTGCTCAAGGATTCCTTCAAAGGACTTTAATAGGCGTGTGAAGCAGGACTTTCCTCCACAAAAGCTGTATTGATCCCTCCTCATCATATCATGTTCATCCATATGTCTATTCATTGTGTTCTTTATTATAGCTTCTATCAGTTTGTCCAGAAAAAACCACCAGATTTATTGGGCTGGACTGATAAGAGAGCTGATATTGTACATCAACAGTTCTCTGCTAAAACAATCTGGGTACCAGCTGTTCCTTGCAAGTCTCCAATCCCTCAAATGTTTTTACTCAGCACGATATAAGGTATTCAGGGCATTAAGGGTTTCTTGTGGAACAAGACCTCACAATTGTACAGTTGCATCTATATGATCTTTTACAGCACTGCATTACAAATTTTTAGACAAAGAGGAAGGTCAACCACATCACAGTGGATAGTTTTTGACCAAATACATTTTATTACCATTATTGAGTTGCTTAGTCCCTGCATAAATACGTTACAGCACATATCAAATTAATTATTGCAATAGAAAAATCAATTTTGCACATATACTGCCCAGTGATTTATTGTTACAATCAATTATACATTTCAAAATCAATACTTCAGGTTTTCATTGCTGAGTGAAATAATGCAGAGTTGTTTTGCATTAGGGCAGAACAAACTCCATTTTTCAAAAACAGAGTGATTGTTTTAAAAACAGATTTGGTCACTTTGCATATTGAAATTGCCTACATATAAAATGTTTATGGGAGAATGCAAACACCCAGAGAGTGGCTTTAAAACACATTTCCCAGGTAGAGAAGAAAGCAGAGCATTTGGATATTTTCTCAGAGGAGGGGAAGAAAGAACAACTCCATCTTTCTCCTGTCCTTTCCAAGAGCAACAAAGCTCTTCTGAAATCCCAGCTGCCACCATACGGGGAAAAAAAAAAAAAATATATGGAGAAGAAACAATAAAGAAGTGGAGGGACAGGAATGCTTTCAGGGACCTGTTGCACAGCTCATGCAGGTAGATGGTTACAGGAACGATTTGTGCATTGAAAAATCCCACCACATGGGGCGAAACACATTGGTCTCTCAGTTTGGAAAGTGCAGCAACACCAACTTTTCCCCAAAGGTGCCACTTACAGGATATTTAGAACTGAACCAGCTGATAGAAACCACAAGTGCATTTTGAAAAACATCCCATCATTTGGAAGACCTTCCAATGACCCAGACTTTTGAGTGGATCTTTGGGTGGTCCACCATCATTTCCAAACCACAGGCTCCATTTTGTCAATTTATTTAAAACAGAAAAGATTGCTGAGCTGAGTGTGAGCTAACACAGCTGGGAGGCCCCAAGACAATTTGTTGCCCTCTAGGAGAGGTGTTGGTTATGGGTGTGGAGAGGAAGGGGTCTTCAGGCCAATGTCCACCCAAAGAAAAAGAGTTTCTTGCAAATGGAACAATACTCAAGCAACAGATCTGCCATTGGGGTGGTTTAACCCCTCGATGGGGCCACTCAGTAAACATTTCACAGATCTATAGATGGTACAATCATTTTGGAACTGGAGCAGGAGTGGCTCCAGTCTTACTCAAGCCATTTCATTGTAAGGTTGCAGAGGAGGCTGGGGTGCTCATGCAAGACCGTGACCAGGCAGCATTGATCCTATCTTTCTGTGCAGAAAAAGCTCTGAAGGCTCCCAAAGGAAGGGCACACCAGCATAAGGGTCACTATGTCCAAGCACGTTCTCCAAGCACGTCCAAGAATGTGCCCAAACACTGCAGAGGACAAAACCTGTTGCACACAGGCCTAGTACTACATGCGTACAATTACTCGTGAGATTTAGACACGCGTAGTTTTTAGGGATATAAGGAACTATTACAACCATGCTATTTCTAGCCTGAACTTGACACTAATTCGGTTTAAAAAAGACAACAAGAGTTCCAGCAGAAGCATCCAAGCACTTGGAGCTGCGACACCTGCAAGCACTGAGCCGTTTTTACCAGACCCCAAATATCTCCTCCTCTGCCTTGAAGTCAACAGTGACTTCACATCTCCCTGCACAGCAGGTCTCACAGAAGCAATGGGTTTGATCTAACACTCAAGGTAGAATAAATAAGATATTCCTTATGATTAGAGGAAAAAGCAGGTTCTTTACAGATCCACCTAAAGCTGTCACTGTAACGGTAACAGTTCACTTTCACCTCAACCTGGTCTCCATGGACACTGCAACGATGCTTTTTATCAATAGTACTTAACATGTGACCCTTTGCTCCAGGAAAATCAATGACTAAGGTTCTGACGGGCTTCTTGTCCTTTCTTCTGCTTAAGAGAGAGCAGTAATGACTAGTGCTCTAATCCTTCACACTTTATCCGCGAGGTAACCAACAAAAAGAAAATATTTCCTTTCTGTTATACCAGGTCTGGTGAAGTTCCCGCTGACTGAAAAAGGGGAAACATAACCCCCATTTTTAAAAAGGGAAATAAAGAAGACCCGGGGAACTACAGGCCAGTCACTCTCACCTCTGTGCCCGGCAAGATCTTGGAATGGATCCTCCTGGAAACTCTGCTGGGGCACATGGAAAATAAGGAGGTGATTGGTGACATCCAACATGGCTTCACTAAGGGCAAATCATGACTGACAAATTTGGTGGCCTTCTATGATGGGATTACAGCGTTGGTGGACAAGGGACGAACAACTGATGTCACCTACCTGGTCTTGTGCAAAGCTTTTGACACTGTCCAACCTGACATCCGTGTCTCTAAATTGGAAAGATGTTGATTTGATGGATGGACCCCTCGGGGGATAAGGAATTGACTGGACGGTCGCACTCCAAGAGTTGTGGTCAATGGCTCGATGTGCAAGGGGAAAGCGGTGACAAGTGGTGTCCTCAGGGGTCGGGGTTGGAACCAGCACTATTGAATGTCTTTGCTGGGGTCATGGACAGCGGGATCGAGGCCCCCTCAGCAAGTTCCCGCCGACACCGAGCTGTGTGGTGTGGCCGACACGCTGGACGGAATGTCCTGGACATTGCAAAATGGCCCTTTACAGATTGCAAACGATATGGCGTGATCTCTTCTAGTTCAACTGTATTTGATAAACCTTTTCAGGGAGAACAGACATTGGCCCAACAGTTCTAATTAAACCTGAGCTGAACCTTTAAACATCCTTCCTGTAGTTTCCAGAACCATAGGATATTTTCATTTTTCCATTTTCATGATTATTTAGCAGAATAAGAAAAAGCTGAGATACTATCTCTACATTGATTAGAAATGTGGAGCATCAGAAATCTCATGAATCTTATCAAATCAAAGTTTCTGGATGTGCAAAGACCATGTGTCAGTTTATTTTAGTCAATAGTCCTCTGGACATAAATATTTATTAACAGATATTTGCAAACATTTGTTCAGTTATGGTAACAGAGGACTAGTACTTGCGTTATGAAATCTCTCTGTTGCACTTTGTCTCTACACATATGCTTTTCTTCTGATTTTTTCTTTACTAAATCCATTCTGTAGATATTATTTTCCAATGGAAATCAAATTTTCTACAATCAAACAGCCAGATACACAAATCAAGTCTTTGATACAACAGAGCCTTGAAGTGATATGCTGGAGGAAGACTCCAAAAACTCACTAAGATTTAAAGTAGAGGCAATCATGTGCCTTAAAGGTGTGGGCTATTCTGCCTGAAAAGCGGAGCCAAACTAAACCAAAGTGGGAATAACACCTGTGGAAAAACAGCCAGGACACACTCTGAGCTGTCAAAGAGGGATGGGATGGGATGGGATGGGATGGGATGGGATGGGATGGCATGGCATGGCATGGCATGGCATGGCATGGCATGGCATGGCATGGCATGGCATGGCATGGCATGGGAGGGGAGGGGGCTCACAGACCTCCTAGGACCTTTAAAGGGTATGACAGGTGCTACCCAGGATCAAAGTCCATTAGAGATTTCACATTTTTGGAAGAAATTTTGTGGGTTAAAATTTCCCATCTACCAGCTGATGGTGAACTATATACTGGATGGTTGAGTTAATGTAAGTTAACTCAGGTTAAAAGGCAAAGCCTGAACAATTGCAAGGGAAGGGAAGGGAAATAAATCGAGAATAAGAGAGTCTGTTGCAAATTTATGTAGATTAAACATCTGGACCACACCTCGTTTGGAAAAAGCTGGAAAAAGTTCAAAAAACGAATAACTTGATGATTGCATGCCACAGCAAAATGGGCTATTGCTCTCCAGTACGGCCAGCAGCAAGAAACGGCACATTTCTCGTTCCAAATATGACCCATCCGTGAGCCGGGATTTGAAACTCATATCCTGAGTCAGCATATTTGGGAGTCAGGTGAGGGCCTCGGGCAATGATCTCACAGAAACACTGAACACTCCTTCTATATGGAAAGTAGGAATAACCTTTAGGTACTTTCATAAAGCGTTCTGAGATTTTGCAGAGCTATTTTAAATCTTACGTACTCCTACTGCCTTTGCTTAGCTTTTATTAGCAATAGCAACAGGCACTGAAGATACCCAAGGCGTGTCAAATGTTGCAGTGACACACATTAAATATTCTTAAGAACAGCACTTAAAACAAACAAACAAACAAAAATACCCCACAGCCCTTCCAAAGTATTAGTGGTTTCAATAGACTCAGAGGGCAAGTTCCCCTCCTAAAGCTGCGAGCTGGAATAGGACTATAGGCTTGAAGAGATTTAATTTAAATACTAGCATAAATAAGCCGGACTTGGCAGAAGTAAGGCTTACAGCCAAAACCACAATACACTGCCCGAGACGCAGTTGCAAATAATTACAAGCCCCCAGGATACTGAACAGAAAGTTTCACAACCAGTTTGACTCATCTTTCATCCTGAAAAGAACCTTTGGGAGCTGGGTACGTACGTCAGACTGGTCACCACCGAACGCAGAGATGCATCCCACAGAAAGGCTCCTAATGACCTGCGAAGAGCATTCAGAAGTTGTCCTGGGCCTCTGAGAACGAGCTTTTCTCTGCTTGCCAAAATTCATGGAAATGTCTAACTGTGGCTTTTTTAACCGCTATTAATCTTGGCCTCAATAATCTCCTCCGGGTGAAACGCGCAGAGGCGTTCAGGCTCCGTTTCTTCTGATAATTAAATCAAAACTACCTGAACAGCTCACAGAAAACATGCATTATCTCCCAAATCAGGTCTGTTTTGAAAAACAGGCAGGACTCAAGAAGGGACTCTAAAAAAGACAGTATTTAAAAAATGTGTCTAATCCTCAGGTGTACTTTAAAGCAGACTAGTGCTTGAGAAAAAGTGGAGATCAACGTGTCACTTGTGCAATACGATGTGCTAAGCCTGGCATAACTACAAAATAATAGATTTTACCATGAAATTAAGCACCCTGAGGTAAAGTAAAGGGTGCTTAATGTACTGGCTTTTTGCTACGTGTCAGTTCTGAAAGAGAAGACAAATTCCCAGGAAACACTTGCTCTCTACTATGCATGTGGCACAGAAGCTCGGTACCGTAATCACAGAATCACAGAATCGTCTAGGTTGGAAAAGACCTTGAAGATCATCCAGTCCAACCATTGACCTAACACTGACAGTTCCCAACTACACCATATCCCTAAGCGCTGTCAACTTTACTCTTAAACACCTCCAGGGATGGGGACTCCACCACCTCCCTGGGCAGCCCATTTCCCTACAGTAATGTAGGGAAAGTCAAAACGATTCAAAAATGAGACCTAGGGAGCCTACAGAGATCCAGGATGGTGGGTTTTGGGTTTTTTTTATGAAAGGAGGGTGTCTTATTTTGAAAGGCTCTTAGTCAACATTTTCAATGCTCTGGGAGAACAAACTAACGGCACCTTTATCATCATCAGTTTAACACGCACTTGGGCGCAACGTGGTTCAGGCTGCCGGCTGTGGACGTGTTCGTTTAGACCCGTGTGGGACACAGAAGTGCCTTGCAAAAATACAGGAGGGCAAGGAAAGAAAAAGGAGAGCATTTCTTCTCACAGTATGTGCTGTCAATGCTCAAAGTCCTGCTAGAAACCTCTGGAAGCATCGCTGGTCAAAGACAACAGGAGTTTTCACGTGCTGATTTGCAAGTTAATTGCAAAATTAATGGTTGGACTAGATGATCTTCAAGGTCCCTTCCAACCTAGATGATTCTGTGATTCCGTGAAGTTGAGGAGCAGAAGGGATGAGGTTTGGACTCGTTTTTTTTCCAACCATTTCTGCTCTTTTATGACCCTTCCTGAATTACTTTCCAGCAACGTGATTCCTGGGCTTGGATCCAACGCCTCTGGGCACAGCCCTGGACTCCACCCGGGCTCGGAAATGTGGCTGCTGTAATATGCTGCTTTATTTGCTGGGCTTGCAGTAAGACTACAGCCGTACTCGCCAGAAAGTCTGTTTTCTCCAGCATCCAAACCTGTTACAGTACATGCACGAGTGATGAAGGAAGGTGCTTAATGCAAAAGCTCTATTTCCCCCGCCGCCCTCGGACCCGCTCCCCTCCACTCCCACCGCCCCGCGGGCAAGGGGCTCTCCTTCTACAACCAATGTGTAAGCTGCAAATTAATTTACAAATACATGTTGAGGCTGTTGGCAGTTGCCTTGGATACGAGCAATTTTAAAGTCCCCAACCATGGTGTGTTTCATAAAACCACTTCTTTTCACCCCAAGAGGTGATAAGAAGAAGAAAAAAAATTGGGAGGATTGTTAAGGTATGAAGACCTTTTCAGCCAGTATTATCTCCTTGGGGTATTTCTCTTCTGAACTACATCTCCAAACAGCTCTTATATTAAAACTGCATGATCAAATACTTAAACCATTTGATCGCCACAGTCTTAAAACCAAAAAAAAAAAAAAAAAAAGTGATAGCAATGGGGAAAAAAACTTAAGGATAAAAACGCCTCTAGGTATCTTCATTAACTTGAAAAGAAGAACGGATGAAACATAACCAAATACAAGGCTTAGAAGAGTCAGGAACCTCCGACAAATACTTGGTTATGGTGGCAAAGGAACAAAACAAACAGAAAATGGTGAGGTTGGAAAACAAATAATGGAAAAAGCAGTGATTCTCTCTCTCTCTGCAAATGTAGCAACTTCTAAGACACAACTGCTTCCAAAATTTTGTTCTATATATTTAAAAAAGACTTGGGAATTAATCACGTACAGTGCAACTGAGTGCTTTTTAGCTGGGTGATGCATGGACCTTTCAAAATAGTATGCTCAGACCAACACTTAAAACCATTTTCATGTTTCAAAATTGGTGAGATTCCCCTGAGCTAAGTTTAGACACTTAAAATTAACACGTCAGGCTCTTCGTATAGTTGATGGTGAGAAAAAGGCATGTCCAAAGAAATTCACCTCTGGTGCCCGCCCCTGCAATTGCCCATTTTCCCCCGACTCCACGGGTCAGCTGGCCCAGCCACAGATATTTGACTTTTAGAAGTCAAAGTTAGGGCAGGTGAATCTTGCTATCAGTTTCCCGTTCTATTAAGCAGAAAAGAGTCATTTCTTACTGGGGTTTTTTGGCACTTCTAGATATTTTAGGGCATTTTTAAACATTTCATTATATAATTACAGAATCACAGAATCATCTAGGTTGGAAAGGACCTTGAAAATCATCTAGTCCAACCCTTAACCTAGCACTGACAGATCTCAACTACACCATATCCCTAAGTGCTAGGTCGACCCTACTCAATTAAGACAAACTTGGATTAATTTTCTAAGTATATTTGAAAAGAAAACCTTGTGAAGTAACTAAGAGATACTGTTACCATGAAATGCTTCTTATTTTTAAAGAACATCATATTCAGGAAAATTTTCAGAGCTTTGACTTCTCAAAGCTGGGCTAGAAAGTTTTCATTAAGAAAAAAACTCCTTGTAATAGGAAAGCCCATCTATAATATATTTCCGTAGTTGAAGTCTATTTTTTTTTTCATTTTGTTCCTTTTTCATTTTATTCATCCATTTTCATTTTAACTCATTTTTGTGTCAAAGACACAATTACTCACAATGAACATTTGCTCTGAGCCGTTCTGCCCTCCACTGTGGATGCTCTTGTTTTGAGTGACCTGGGCTCATGGTCAAGAATCCTGGAATAACGACCAGAAAATGGACACGGATGCTGCCAGCATCGATGTGCCGGCCCCGCTCACCGGCTGCTGCCTTGCCTTGGCCACCAGCAACGTTGCCTGTACGGCATTTGCCAACGTCAGATGTATCAAGGCAGCAGAACCACCCACAGAGAGCTGCCTGTCAACGTGCAAACAAACTCCTCAAAGTCACTCAACAGCGGGCAAAACCACTTCTGATCCACAGGAGAAGTTTTATTCATATCAGGCGGGCAAGGAAAGGTTGAATTTCACCTTCTTGCTTCGCAACACCTGCTAAATGCTGCAAACTTGTAAAGGGCTTCAGTCAACCATAAGAAAACGAACTGGAACTTTACAGGTCCAGGGATCAAAGCAACTATCAATACTTCAATCAAGTTTTCAATTACAAATGCATTTAATTGATTAGCACTTAGCAGCACCTGTAGTTGGCTATCACTTTAATTACTGATTATACTGATACTGATTACTCAAATGATATCTGCCTGAGAGCCTCGTGATTAAGAGTTTATAAAGCAAAGGGCACAATAATTTCAAAATAATGAGGCTATTAAGATTCAGATTAGAATCAAAATCTCAAGAATATTTTAAAAAAAAATAATTCTAGTTTAAATAATGTTAACGCATGAGCCTTTCTTATGCTGTGCTGGGACCAGAAGCTGCCCCAGAGATCCCTCAAAGGCCTCCAACTCCCTCTTTCTCTGGAGGAAGGTGTTAGTTGCCCATCAGCACAAACGGCTGAATGTCATCATCCGCAAGCAACGAAACGAGGAAATCAAAAAAATGTAAGGAAATAATGCACCCCTAAACCTGTTTATTGAATATTTCTGCTCCTGCAGCAGTAAAGGAGGTTCCTCCTGTTATACCACATGCCATAGCGCGGTGCGTTTTGCTGCATTTGCTTCTCACGATAACCTGTTAACCCAGAGAACGTCTCTTTGGGCCTCTTACGTAAAAAGCATCAAGGTAGCTCGCCAGCAGAAACGCTCAGATTTAAAGGCCTAATTTGGTAGTAGAAAAGATGCTATTTTGGGTATAGAGGTTACTCAGTGAGCTTCTGAAGAGAAAGGAACCATCTGGTGCTATTCAGCGGGTATCGTGCGCTGGAACGGCTCCCTGAGCCCAATCGTGGGCATTGAGGGCTGGGAAAGGATTTGGACAGGATCGTGAGCTAAAAAGAGGTAAAGTATACATAAAGCTTTTGTTGAATTGCTCCAAGATGGAAGACAATGATGAATAATCCCATTAAAAAGGCCACAGGACAAAAGGTATTGAAACATCTGCGGAAGGGAAAAACTGCCAGAAGTTGCCAGGGTTGGCAATTTTTATGCCCAAAGAGGAATATTCTGGATTGCACATTTTACAGTCAGGGTCCAAACTGATTTATTCCTAACTAGGGTTGCTTTAAGACTTCCCAAGTGGCTTGAACACAGCGTACACACACAGGTCATGCATGCTGCAGCCTCATGAATGTCTGAGAGCTACAGTTTGGAGCTACTGCCGCATGCCTGGACATCCAAGTGAACCTACAACGTCTGTGCAGAGGAAGAGGAGATGTGAGATTTGGGGAAATCCTCCTTATAGAAAGCAAACCAACCAACCCGCCATCCACCAAACTTTGCTCACTTTCACGGCCATCATCTTCCTTCTCATACCACAGTGTTTCTAGGAAACATAAGAGATCTTCTCAGTGTTCTGGATCCCTGAGTAGGGTCTGCCAAGCCCCGGCCATGCCCTGACGTGCCATAAACCCTGAGCAACTCCACTTCAGCATCACCTACCTGGCTCCCACCTACTGCCAGCTGACCTTGGCTAGGATTTAAGGGCAAAAATCTCCCGTGCTCCGCATGCCCTGGCCCTCCGGCAAATCAGAAACAATACCCTGTGTCGGTACAAACGTCCCTCTAGAGATAGAGCACGTGCCCATCAGTGCCAGAACCAGTTCTCCTTCCCCGTTAGAGCTTTTTGGGTGCACTGGCCCCATTCTTTAGGGAGCAAGTGACGATGCTGCTTGGGTGCTCGCTGGGTGCTGGAGGAGACCTCTCCCTCACCCTCCCGTGCTTTGCCGGTGAGCACCACGCGTGCTTTCCGCGGTCACTTCCAAAACCAGGCAAGCAAAGCTGCGGAGACATCTGTGAGAGACAGAGCTTACAAGGCTGGGGGGCAGTTCTGGTGTTTTGCAATCTAAACCAGCTACTGCCTTCAGCTTGATAAATCCTCCTCAGTCCCTCCAAGTTACTCATTCTCCATGACCAGCTCCTTGGCTTAATTAAATCATAAACAGTTTCACATTTTCCATTTCTTGAGAAACAAGATGAAAAGCAGAAGAATGAAAGATGCTGAAATGGAAAGATCTGAAAGGATGAGCTTGTTTTGCTGGTACCGAGCACGGGGAGAGCTCTGCTCCTTGTTTCAAACGTGCTGCAGGATTACAAACACCTCTTCCTTCTTGGTAACTTGCTCCGTGCCACTCACCAACACTCTCCTTGAAAAACATTACTACTTCCAATTCATTTTCAGAATTACGGTTGTACTATGGGGGAACAGGTCAGGGAAGACAGGATTCAAGTAGTATGCTGCTTCTACTTAATATTACTCAAAACCAATATTCACTTTATTTTAAAGTTTGAGTATGCTACTTCTATGCAATTTTAGTCAAAACCAATATCTATTTTATTTTAAAACTTGAGATCTGGAATGTGAGATGATGCCTTTCCCTGACGCCGATGCTGCAGGGGATTTTTAACCTCCCAGTGCAGAATTTCAAGTGCATTTATAGTGCTTTCTCTGCTTGGGAGACAGAGGGAAGAGCCAGTGCACCCAGCAGCCCTCCCAACACACACAAGCCATCAGAAGATGCAGGGACAGTTAACCAGGCTGTGGATTTTAAATTCACAGAATCACAGAACCATTTAGGTTGGAAAGGACCTTGAAGATCATCTAGTCCAACCTTTAACCTAGCACTGGCAGTTTCCAACTACACCATACCCCTCAGCGCTATGTCGACCCTACTCTTAAAACACCTCCAGGGATGGGGACTCCCCCCCTGCCCTGGGCAGCCCATTCCAACGCCCAACAACCCGTTCTGTAAAGAAATACTTCCTAGTACCCAGTCTAAACCTTCCCTGGCGCAACTTGAGGCCATTACCTCTTGTCCTATCACTCATTACTTGGTTAAAGAGGCTCATCCCCAGCTCTCTGCATTAAATTAAAACACTTCTGCCTCTGTATATTTTCGGGTTAGGCTAGGACCTGTCCCATCCTGCTTCCCAGGATGGCAGAGTGGTATCCAGGGGGAAGGGAAGCCCCCTCTCAAGAAATGCAGATACCAGATATGGGGAGGGACATCACTACACACCTAACGTTGAGTTATTTCTGTTTCTTTTCTTTCTGTAACAAAAAGCATACCCTGTGAAATACCTTCTTCAGTTTTGCTGACAAAACTAACTTTATTAAATTTCTTTGACAACATCCCTGAATTGCATGCATTTTCTGTGCCCTATTGAAAATCGGCACTTTGAAGTACTTCTAAGCTTTGTCACAACCATTTATACACAGGAGCGTGTTACTTTTCCTTTTGATTAGACAAATAGATCTCCTATCACTAAGTTTGGGGCTGAATGCTAATAAAATGCAGTTTTGTAAAACTGTGTTTTAATGATCACGTAGCGGTGAAGTTTATGACTATGAGAAGACCTGAAATATGAATGTATACTGACCTTGTCTCCAATTAAGTCCCTGGGAGAAGTTTAAATGAAACAAGAAGGGAAGGTTGTGGCCCTGTTCTTAAGTTAGTTATCAAACAAGTGGCTGGGTCCTGATGATTGTGAAACTTAATTGAAAACAAAAATGGAGCGTGAAGACCCACAGGTAGACTTTCAAATTCAAATAAATACTCATCAAAACTCATTTGTGATTCTCTACTCTCACCTCTTGCGTGCCACGACTACATTCTGCCGTCGGACTGTGTACACATACTCCTGTGGCATCTACAAAACAACTTTATTTCCTTGTTTATTCAGTATAATGCATCCAGAACTTGTGTTTTACAGGATGGCGACTCCTCCGGTGTCCCAGGCAGGTACTGGTGGAAGGCTCAAATGCAGCCTCAAAATAAGGGGCTTCTCACACATACGACTCGTTTATCTAAACAGACACAGAGCATCATGGCTCACATTTCCAAGGAAAAATTAAGATTTGGCATGTCATGAGAAATGAAGGCGCTTTGCCGTTTTCCCTGAGGTAAATCAGAATACTTAATCCGTCCCAGAAACCAAGGACAAGCCCACTCCAGGGCCCCATTCCTCAGCCTACGTTTATTATCTTAGCATTTTAAAAACCTGTCCACTGCTTAATTCCTCCCCGTTTCATACCCCAGGGCTGATCTTACTCGTTAATTCTCACTGAATATTATCTGCGCTTCTGCTTTCGGCTTTCCAAGTCTCTAAAACACTGGCTGAAATACAAGGGTAGTCCAGGTATTGTGCATTGCCTTAACTCTAGCTCCAGTCAGCTGTGAAAATACATAATTTTCAGTAATTATGCTTGGTTTTACCTCTACGGGTTTTTTTTGTTAAATTATGTTTTTCTTTAAAATTTGAAGCGCAGGAGGTCCCTGTAATTATCATGGGACCCAGATGCCAAATTCATCTGGGAAAGGTAAATGACTGGAAGTCACCAGACGACTAAACACATTATATTGATTTTGAGGATTAATCACAAGGGTCATTCAGGATAGACCTTTAAATTTTGCACCCATTGGCATCTGTTTGATTAAAGACTTTTCATTCCCTATGGACATTCAGTAACATTAAGCAGGGCTCCAGAGAATGTCAACTCAGACATACAAAAGCATTGTTGATTTTCTAGTTCCTCAAATAGGCTTTAGGAACCTGCAGCTAGACATTTTGAATCAGCATCAGAGCTGACGTTGGGACACTTTGGTACAATTTTTCTCCCCCCAAAAATCAGCCTGAATTTGTAGAACTCAATGGGATTTGCCTAATTCTCTTCACACCCAGAAACAATACCAGTCAATGATAAGCTTAAGGCAAATCTCTGAGGCTTGGAAGTTTTGTCCTGAAGACCTCCTGTTAGATGTATTTATAATTGGTACCTCAGTTGATATACACACCTGCAGAAGGATATTCTTCTACAGTGAAGGACACTGGATCTAGTTCAGCCTAAAGTGGTGTTTACCACTAGAGCTGAAAAGTTCATCTTTGTTATAAATCTGCTGCTGGATATTCAAGGTTGGGTGTATCCCAATTAATTTATGTACATAGCCAAAGCATCCCAGTACCTGGTCGGAGAAGGACATATCTTCTATCCAAACCACCTTTCAGGAGCTGCCTGCAGATTAGCACTAAAACAAGCAGCACTTAGGGTGCTGCATTTCAGATGACCACATAAAGTGCCTAAGTTTTGGGTGGAATGCTCAGAGTCAGGCACTCCACGAATCTGGATCGCAGCTGAGCCATGCTGGAAGAGAAGTTAGTATCAAAATGACAATGGAAAGCAACAGAAACATAACTGAAGTACAGAATGGTGTAGGTTGGAAGGAACCTCTGGGGATCACCTACTCCAACCCCCAAGTGTTTAACACTTGGCCAGAGACGACCCATCATGGTCAACACTTCCAAAGGCAACCTGCACCACTGACGTTTCCCCCGTGTTCGGTGGGGACCTGGCTGACTTGGTGTCCCACCACGGATGGCTAGGGTATGCTTCCTAAAATGAGAGACCACACAGCCCACACCGTGCTTTAGAGAGTGTCAGTGCTCATTAGCAGCCTCGTTACCTTCAATTAAGAGCATAAACACAATTATTTAGTTCAGTTTTTCTGGGGGCATCGCAGCCCTCCCATCCAGCAGCTCCTGTCCTTAGGCTCAGCGCTGTGCGTGCCGGACATCGCTGCACCCTCTAGCCCTTCCAATAGGAGAGACCGAGCCTTTTAGCCATTATTGTAGCCATTATTTCAGCCATTATTTCCTTGCAAGCAGGGCCCAGATTCATAGCTTCACAGGCCAGATAGGATCTCTGCGACCGTCCCCTCCGCCGTGTAAGAGAGTCTGTAAGACTCCTCTGGATTAATTCTTGTCTGAACGGCATAAAGGAGAAATCTGGTTTTGCCTGACCTTGGGAAAGGGGACAGTTCTGTTCAGTTAAACACACAAAAATGGCTTATTTTGGAAGTTTTATGGTATTTTCAAGGAAGAGATAGACTTGCACAACGTCACCAGAATGAGTGACTGGCCAAACTTTGATTACAGTCCTGCTGCCCAGTGCCACTACATTAAAAAAGTTATTTTCCTTTCAGAAGATTTAATGTCGTAATGTTACCAATAAAGGAAGGCACAATAGACTTGTCAAGAAAAATGAGAAATAATCCCAGCTACAGCCCTGAACAAAGCCCTCCGAAGTACAGCGTGCAGTGACCTAAATAGCCTAGCACCCGGTTGTTATTCTTTGACTGCGTAGCAAATACAGCAACCTTTAAAAATAGATTTTAGAAAATAACCTGTTACATTAACAGCGGGGTGGATTCCCACCTCATGATCACAATTAACCACCCCTGTCGTGAAGATAAAAAGAAATGTCTCAGAATAGCAGAGGCAGCATTTCTGGCAGTTTTGACCCTTAGGGCTATATCCCTTTCAAAGAAAAAGTTGCAGTGTAAGAATTATAGACAGTGATGTGTTTGAGTTCCGCCTGCTCTCATTATCATGAGCACAATATTTAAGCCCTCGAGGGAGAAGAACTGTCAAAATCCTAAAAAAATTCAAAGTTTTCAGAAGTCACCGAGTAACTTTATGGTGCTGTGCACAACGTACTTGTTCAATAAGTAAATTAAGTAGCTGGTTTCAAAGCAAGTACGTTTTATTACATCAGACTGCCGTAACGTCCTCTCTTCACAGAAGAAGCTGCTCCATATCTTTACTCGTGCCATTTAAGAGCTGGGATTTGTCTAAATGGAGCGAAAGATCAAGCAGATTCCAGCAAAATATCTATAAATACAGAGAAATGCTGCGAGTGATATTCAGCTGCTTTCGTTTCTACTCAGCAAAGCGTTGCTCCATCATATATCATCCTACACAATTTTCCTCTTAGGACAGACACAGGACCAGTGCCTACATATTTTAAACTCTGATAATTTTACTAAAAGGCAAAACAAAGAAGCAGATATTGCAGTCAGGATAAATAAAGATCGCATTTGATGTTCTTTACCATATCATTTTATTTGCAAGCGGCACACGGTTACTTGGGTACCATCCAGTAGATAAAGAGGAGAATCTTCACTTTGCAATACCCTGTCATGTTGCTAATTTGTCTTAACTTTACAGGAAGAAGAAAGCAACCATTAAAAAATTAGAAACCTTTGTCGCACGCTGCTTGTGGAAAAATAATTTCAGACGTTTTCCAGTTTAAGTAAATTACACCAGATGTCAACTCTTAGAAATTCCAAGCTGTCGTCACTATGTCATAAATAAGTATTTTGGGCCTGTTTTTATCTGATGGCAAAAACAAGCTATACAGCGAAGATAATCAGTCAAAATAAAATATTATTCCAAAAATCCTGCAAATTTCACTCAAGAGCACAGCTCAGTCTCGCCGTGCAGGTGAAGCCATTCATACCCTACAGATGAACCAACTGAGACGCAACAAGAGCAGTCGAGCTTAATATAGGACTTTACAAACACAAATTTCAACAGACTTAGTAGCCTCATCAACCGGCAAAACCATCTCAAGTGCAGAGAGGCCCAAATTGTAAAATCTGTAGCTGTATTTCATCTCCTGGGTGTTCATAAATGCCTGGGCCAGGAGCAAACCTTAACTTCACGCACGTGAAGGCACAGCGTAACGCCGAGTATGCACTGGAACGATAAAGCTTTGCCAAAGGTTGGCAATTCTGGTTAAATGGCTTTATCTCGTATTCATAGCTACTGGACAGCACAGAGAGCAAATATTACTAATCCAACTATATATTACACCAGCAAGCATTTATTTCCTGATGAAAAAAGAGTTGTGAAAATAGCAGGTATTGAATATAATTAATACACATGCACCCGGAAAAACACTGCTGAAAACTAAAGCAAGTAAATACCAAGGCCCTAATAAAATCTACCAAGGAGTAATCTTTGTGCAGAGTGAACACTTTTCCTGATATGGCATGAATTTTTATTTTAAAATACTCATGTGACTTCATCCAAAACCCACACGCCTTATCTTGGTGCCTCTGGCATGCCCAAAATGCCAACGCTTATTGTGGAAACAAAAAATTGGATTTACATGAGGATATGCACTACATGCCCTGCTCCCCAAAAAACGTTATTTCTCTCAGTGAATGCTCTGTGAACTCTTATTTCAATAAATAATTTAAGACAAAAGGAGCAAGGTGAAGAGTATTGCTGCGTGTAAATGAAATCCTTATTGAGGAGAAAATATAAAAAGGCAGCAGAGAAAGAACACAGGAGACTAAGCATTCGCAGAAAAGATCAGAAGTAAATATATTAGAGTGTACACAGAAATATAGGAAACAGTTTAATAAATCAATACAAAGGATGTGAGCAGATTTGGAGATATTTAGTTAGCCAAACAGC
The DNA here is from genome assembly GCF_047716275.1 of Strix uralensis. Classification (NCBI taxonomy): domain Eukaryota; kingdom Metazoa; phylum Chordata; class Aves; order Strigiformes; family Strigidae; genus Strix; species Strix uralensis. The sequence continues at coordinate 101,081,766 of NC_134012.1, read as the reverse complement.
ATTTAATACACAGTTCAGAAGGGACTTACTCAATCGAAGCGCTTCAACAGTTGCTGCAGATGATGATGGAGTCTCCTTCCTCCGGGTGAGGTAGGAGATTCCCAGCATCATTTGCTTTCACTACTCAAACAATAACATCGTATTGATCTCTGTATTTACCACATTTTATGATTCCTGTAGACTACTACAGCTTCAAAAAAGTGATTCTATAAAAAAAAAAAAATATCAGGTTTTACATACCACATTTGTCTTCACCATCTAAAGAAAAACCACGGTTAAGAAACACTACACAGCACTCTGCTTCGCATCTCCTGAACCAAAGTTCCCTAAAGCCAAGATTTTTCCCTCTTTTAGTTTCAACGGATGCTGGATTGGGCCCACAAACAGTATAATTAGGCACGCAATCAGCATGGTTTATCCTTCTATCAAATCCTGTATTACGCATAAAGCAATCGTCAGCATCTCAAAGATCACTTGGAAGGCAAGTGATAAATCTGTTCCTTACGAGTTTTCGTAGATAATCTACTCAGTGAAGACTACTCAGAGGAATGCTCTCAAATAATTCAGATACTGTCACGACAACTTCAGCCCCAATGAATGGAAAAAAAAAATTTCTCTCCTATTCCCACCTAGTTTAAAAAAAACCCCAAAACACCCCACCAAAATAATCTGAAGAGCACTGAAGAACACTACCAGAGCATAAATCCAGATTTTCATCACACACCTTTTGAATTCTCTGTGAAAGATAACATTAAGCTCATGAAAAGAGTTAATTCTGCATTAACAGGGCGCTCTGGGAGTTAAGGCTACTTCAGCAATTCTGAAGCAAAGCTAATTCTGGCATGAATCATTCCATAAATATCATGTAATTTAAGCCCAGAAACAGGCTGTTTTATAATTGTTTTATTCTCTAGTGACTGTTCTGTGGATTTTAAAGATGGGAGCACATATCCTTTTGGCTTTAGCAGAGCTACGGGATCCAAACTTGGGTTTTCAGGAGCCAATTTTGGTCTTAGGTTTTTGTTTCCAACTCCCCCCTCCCACCCCTCACACACCAACCCCATTAGGCAAGGCTATTTTTGGAACATACAAAAATCTTTTATGGCTTCCCTTTTCATTGGTTCTGCAACATAAATTAACAAGAAACATTACTCCCACTGCTATATACACATTATCAACAAGGAATAAGAAAAACACCAACAGAAAAGCAAAAAAAAAAAAACCCTTCGGTTATATATAATTAAGCCAAAAAGTCGTAAAAGTCATTAAATGGAAAAAGAAAGAAACCTCAGGTCCTGATTTTCATTTAGACTGAGAAATCTTCCAAGCATTCTGGCTGTGCAAAAAGACCTCAAGGAGGCAAGAGTAAATTTACAACTCTTTGCAGGTACCTTCATCCTCCCAGAATGACATAAGCAGCAGTTGCATAAATAGAAATCGGATAATAAATCTACCGGAAACTGTTTTATTTTATTTTCCAAATTTTTGACAGTCTTATAGGACCCTCCAGCAAGCCAGGCAGAGTCAACGCTGTGAGGGAAGGCTCCATGATAGAGGAGGTGCTGGGATGCCTTCGCTCCCACCCTGTGGGTGCCGGGTGCGGGACCCCCACACTGCTGGGCACCCCGCAGCAGGGACAGGGACCCTCTCCCACCCTTGTGCCAACAGCGAGGGGCTTTTTTTTATTAGCACTTTGTAAGGTTTAGAACTTTACGAGACACCCGCGCTGGTTTTGGGGGCCGCAAGAAGGAAATTCGGTGTATTCAGATTTACAGACCCACTGAAAAAAACAACCAACCCAAAAACCATATTCTGTGTTTGTCAAGATGGCCAAAAACATCAACAAATCTGCCCTGGGGCTCTTGACTATGCTCAAGATCCAGGCCAAATTTTGGAAGAATTCAGTAAAAGTGGGATGCCTTTCCTTCAATTCATTAAATGTCATTCCTCTGCTGAACCAAACGAAGCATGATGACCCCAGAAGCTCCCACCGCTGGCTGCACGGGGCAAGGGGACAACCCAGGGCCCTGGTCTGCACCCCACATGGGCACCCACACGAGCAGATCAGAGAGAAGGGGGTTGCTGGAGGGATGGAGCTGTGAAAGAATGAGAAGATGGGTCTCATCTCGCTTTGACTGGTCATCACAGACAGTGAAACTCCAACGCTTGAGTCAAAACATGTGAAGGGAAGGTTAAGGTGGTATCAACAGTCACACTAGCACCGAATACTTTCTCCATCTGGGAGATAATTATCACAGAATCCCAGAATCATCTGGGTTGGAAAAGACCTTGAAGATCATCCAGTCCAACCATGAACCTCACGCTGACCGTTGTCAACTCCACCATATCTTAACATTGCGACCACAGAGACAAAGCCATAAATCTTTTAGGTGCCTAAAATGGAATTTCAGACAAACTAAGTGAAAATGTCAGTGGACTCCGAGGTTGGGCTTGGGAACCCCAGCACCAGTCACATCCCATCACCTCCTCGCCAACGTCCAGCTGAACCCCAAAGTTCCACAGCAACCTCTCCTCTGCTCACGTCCCAGTCCCCTGGGCTGTGGGTACTGGTGTACGAGGAGGCATCGCTGCACCCCAGGAACTGGCCGAGGGGGATGGATCCCAGCTCCATCTCGTGTGTGTCCAACGAAATGTTCTGGTTCTGCTTCACCGACTGTTTTCATCCCATTTCTGGAGCTCGCTCTGCTTCCTACTGGATCTGACCTCAAAATATCAATAAAAGAAGCAGTAATATTTTTTTCTGTCCAACTTCCCATCCTGGCTGAAGCCTGTCCTGCAGATGACATTTCTGCTGAGACCAACTCTTCATTAATGGAGTCTATTCTTTTATATTTTGTCTCAAAAAAAAAAAAAAATGCATTTCTAGTGGAAATTACTTGAAGAACAGTCCATAAAGGGTAATTGCCCTTTTTTTTTTTTTTTTTTCCAAAGGTGATCCACACAGCCAGCTCATTCATCCTCATTTCACTGGGATCCTAAGACCAGAGAAATATTTGGCTTTATTTTCGCTGCTACACGATGTCAGCTAATGCTGCTCTTCGCAGTCCTGCGAATGTCATTTTAAAGTCTCGGCGATAACGCAGGAAAAACGGCGCATCTTAAATTAAAGTGACTGCCCAGGTTTCCTTGGCAGCGACGCTTCTTTCTGCTATTCAGGTGACAGAAGCAATGCCCAGACATGAACGTTGCTGCATTTTACAGCAAACAAAGAGGAAGTTTTGTAAGGGAAAATCCTGAAGGACAGATGAAGAGGATGAATGTGATCAAGTTTGAATAGAAGCAAAAAAAATAAACAGCTGATCCCCATAACTGGAGGCACGTAGGGTATTATTATGCCCACGATTATATTTCTATTTATACAGAAGAGATGTAAGCTGATTTTTTTTTTATTAAAAAATCAAAGAAATGCTGCTAGTGAAACATTAAATCTACACAGATAAGATCTCGTAGAATAAGGAAAGGCAAAAATTAAGTTTCTGAGAGTAATCACAAAGCCTTTCTACTCTGCATCGCAAAGGCTTCTTTCCCGGCTAATTTATTTATGCCTCCAATGCCTCTTTTAAAGCATACATTATATGCAGTTTAACCAAGCTAACACTTTATTGAAGTCTTAAACACACTTCTCTTCCCCCTCTGTGACTCTGACTGCACATGTTTAACAATGCAATCACACAGGTTTTGGCACCTAACGTTTTTACTTTTAATAAAAAAGTTTTGTGTTGGTTTTGTTCTTGTTTTAAGGACTGCTTTAGAATGTGTGTATAATGAGATAGTGACAAATACGGGGAAAACTTAAATAATTACTAGTATTTACCCTGGCTCCTTTAAAAACTTTATGTTCTGTAACATATGGGGAAACAGATACCTCATCCTTATGATCCAACTGGCTGCTAGAAGGGATGTGATGGGGAAGAAGGAAAAGATCTCAGTGTTTACAGCTGCAGAGCAACCATACCCAACTATGCCATAATTACTGAATATGGCTCGATCTCTCTCCAAATCATCCTTGAACAGAAGGAGGAAACTGAAAGAAATCAGGGACAAGCCCTATTCTTCCTGAGACGTGCAGGGACTTGATAAAAAAATTTTAAAAATTAAAATATTTGGAGTGGAGTGTTGTCCAAACTACATGTGGACGGGCCTCCAGACTACATGACATCTTTGACAGGACAGCAAAACTAACAGTCCCTAACATCATGGGATAATAGATTTTTTTCCCCACACCTGCAATTTGATTTCTCTTCCTGGCACTCTGGAGCTTCTTCAGAAGACACCAGGGCCAGTTGCACTACCCTGTAAAATCTAAAAGCTAAGCGTTTTCACTGGTTAACTCTTTCAACAAATTCCATTATATTACTTTTTCTAGAGATGAGCTTTCTCCATCCCTTACAACCCTCCATACCCAGCATTTAGTCTCTTAAATATTAGGCTGAATGAAAAACTAAAAGGTTTTAGAAATTTCACCCCATGCAGAAAATGAGAGTCCCAAGGAAGAATTTGAGACTATCCCACAAGCTCTCAAACAAAACCAGCTTCCTACTAATAAAAAAAAATAATAAATTCAGGTGTCAATAAATAAGTGCATAAAATTCAGTTGGTGGCAGTGTGGTGTTGACTGTTCTCTGTACCATTTTATATTGTGTCTAAGTGAAATTAAGGCCTGACCGTGGTGAACATAGAGCCGGGGCCACAGGTGCTGCCCCAGAGGGCTTTCTGTCTCAACAGACAGCACAAACATCTTGGGGCCAGAAGGCCCCAGGAGACACGAAGTGCAATATTAGAGGGGAGCAGGGTGCTCCGGCAGCCTCACAGCTCCCAATTTTAGTATCATGCTCTGCCCCGCATAGACAAGTCCCACCATGGCTCCATCCATCCATCCATCCATCCATCCATCCATCCATCCATCCATCCATCCATCCCTCATCTGTAGTATAAACCTCATTTTCCTTTTCAAAATGAACTCTGGGAATCTGGCCCATATGTTCCAAAACTTAAACGAGTAGGAAATAAAGTTTCATTTTTCATTTTCCCCCAATAATCATCTTGAAGACAGCTACAGACAGTTCTTAATATAAATCTTGTTCCTGGGTAAATTCACCTTAGAGACCTTTCAGGTACTTATTTTAGTTGCTTGTGTTCGAGAAGAAATCAGTTTTTATGATACAGCAGGATCTCTCAGCCGTGTCAAAACAACGAGCCTGCTGTAGCACTTCTCACAGGGGAACCTGAGCTCCAGCTACTTAATTTTCGTAACTTCGAAACAATTATTTCTGTGGCTGAAACACAGAGTTTTCTCCAAATGAAACAAATCTCCTCAAGGTTCAAGTACCTCTATCAGAGGCGCCTTTAGAGCATCGTCTGCTGAAATATTGCCAAGTAACTATGGAAATATCTCAATTTGCATGTCATTGGAGTTGACAAGCCAAGAGACATACGACTATGTCACCTCCATATGTGTTTTCAGGGGTTCCCTCCCCATAACTGGAGGATTTGGTCTAAGCCAGAAGTCAAGGTTAAAATCAGATTTTGGAGACTAGAAATTCAAATGATGATACTTATTTTAGACCAGATGGGTAGTATCTCGAGATGGGTCACAGAATCACAGAATCATCTAGGTTGGAAAAGACCTTGAAGATCCCCTAGTCCAACCAGTCATGTAGCACAAACAGCGACAGCACATGCCAGTGACCTTTGCAGCCCATCTCCTCATCGCAGCAGCGGTGGGTTGTCCTGCTTTGAGTGGAGAGCAGAGAAGCTCTTCAATGCCTCATCCGAGGCACACGCCGTCAGCGTCGATACAGAGAAAGCCGCGGTCCCCCCTCAGAATGCCGTGCAAGCGCATCAGCTGCAGGATCATTAATCACGGCTTCTGCACTCAGCTCCACGTTCGAGCTGTTGGCTCACAGACCCCACCGGCATCATCAGAAAACCACGGTGGGTTTTGTTGTGTCTAAAACCTTGGGCAGAACCTCTGACGAGTGCTCCAGAGGGCACTTAGGAGGAGGTTTGGCTTCGACAACTTGGCCTCAATTCCGGGTCCCTGGGAGGCACAGCTGCCCCTCTGATCCACCTCCTCTGGCACCAAAATCGTAGTTTCTTTCACCAGAATTCTGCACAGGCCCCACTGTGTTTCCTCTTCCCTGCTCCCTTCCACCAACCTGTTGAACCCGAGCTGGACTTTCCTGCCCGTGTCACTCAGACAGCGCGACACGCTCCGCGAGATCATGAGTAAAATCACCTCCCCGGCCAACTTGCTGGAGACTCTATGTAAAGTTCTAGCACTGGTGATGCAATTTACTGAGCTATGCAACAGAAGAAAGCGTATAATATTGTGTATTATTCAAGATATGGAAAGGCTGGGAAATAGTAAATTTGACAGAGGACGGAGAATGACTATGGCAGGAATTATTAGTGAACTAAAATGTGTGCTTATTTGCAAATATCTTAATAGCAGCCATGCAGAAAGGTATTCTGAACTACCAGAAATCTCTCTGACTCTAATTTTGGGGCAAAGGCTGTTATTTTACTGTTTTGGCACGTCGTCTAGCACAGCGAGGTCTTGAGCCTGTATTAGTACATGCCTAGAGTGCATATATACCACATTAATACCGGTAATAATAACAGCAACTATAGTAATTGCGTGCAGTAATGTAACCTTTTTTTTTTTTTTCCTTGCCCATTTAATGAAAATCTGTCCCTCAGGGAACTCAGCACACGAGTACTGGGGGGAAGAGAAGAGCATAAAGTGTATACAAACTATAAATGTCAACGGCGAGGCATTGCTCACAACGGTACCCAGGGGCATAACTGGAAGCAGCAGAATAACATTAAGAAAGGGAAAATTTAGGGTGTTTCAGGAAAGACAAATAGCAATATCCAGTGAAACGTCTGACAGTGACACTTGAACAAGCCCCCTGCAAACGTGGTGGGAAAACACCAGCACTTAAATGCTTTACCAGTACATGGGGCAGGTGGGGGAAGAGAGGGAGAGGAGAGGAAAATAATAAACTCAAACCCATAAAACTGACTGCTGGGACTAGCCGTGCATTAGCAGCGGTACCAGAGGATACAACAACTCCTTCCAACTCTCATTTCAGTCATTTTGCAGGGGAAACCTTGACCCAGAAATTATCTGCTGATTCACTACGACCAAGAAAACAACCCTACTGCATGCAGGCAGTTAACCCCAGATACAAGTTCCCTTACCCTCTGTTACAGCCAGGTTCAGATGAGCATATAACTTCATCCCTAAAATGACAAATAAAAATCTCCCCGCCAAGCTTATTCCTAATTTTTTTTTGTATCACTGCAGATTACTATTTTCTTCTTTTAAAGGGCAATATAAATGGAAAAAAATATCGTTAATACTAGCAATTAAAATGCTACACTGAAAATACATGAGGACAATAAACCAATAAGGCCATATTTTTACTGACACTGCCCAATCTTTCGCCATCGTTTGAGTATGAGAAATGTTCCTATTTCGTTAACTGTCCTGGGCATGCATTGCACTGCAAGATGCGGTCGTTTCATTTCTGGCCTTCTGCTCCGTGCTGAAAAACTAATAAAATTATTGAACTTATAGGCAGAGCCACACGACAATTAGTTTATTACCAAGGGGGCGGCAGAGGGGATTGCGATTCCTTCACCCCAGCCCAAGACAGTGGCTATCACCGTCTCTCTTAAATTAATAACAGCAGCTGAGTCAGGTCACCACTGACCCCAGCTACGAGCTGGGAACACGCACCATTCGTTACAGTTACACGTGCAGCCAAGGGTGAATGAGAGAATATTTTTACTCGGTGTTTTCTACTGTACCAGCAGAACAAAGCTATAACTTTTAATCACGGGCACAAAACCTGACAGAGGAACTGGGCTGGAATAGAGACATAAAACATGCAAAATGCAGCTTATGCCAGTGGACAGAAGAACCTGTATAGTATCTCGCCGTAATTACAGCTCTCTTCTTAAATGCAAAATCAATATGGAGTTAATGGTGTTGCGATACTACTCGCAGAGGAGAGGGCAGGCAGAGCCGCAGCCGTGCCTGGAGAAGTGCTGGAGGTACCTCCCTGTGACACCGAGGAGCCCCGGCCACCCCATTCTCCCATTTTGCCCACCCAAGACAAAGCCAAGGCAGGCGGGACACAAAGTGGGCAACCGAGGCCATCGCTTGAGTCGCCCCTGCTGCAGGACCAGCCCTCTTCTGGGTATAGAAGATTGTCTTGCACTAATCTACGATTTTTCCATCTTTGCACCAATTTCTGCCTCACTTCTTGCTTTTTTACTTTAACTTATCAGATATCTGGAAGTCTTCGTACAGACCCTACTGACCTCTCTCATTAAAGATAAGACACATAATCATCACAGGCTGATTGTGTCTGACTGAAGGTACAAATACACCTAGAAGACAAACAATATTTAAACTACCAAGCCCAATATTACCCAAAAAATTCTATAGGAATATCCCAAAATTAGTCTGGATGGCAGCATCAGCAAATAGAAGAGCTAGGAAGGAACTCAGCTCACCTCGCAACACGCTGCATTTAGGCATCTCTTCATTCTTTGTGTGTGACATATCAAAATTGTGCCAAATATTAAGCACTCCTAAACTTGTTTAGCTTATAAATTAAAGAAAAACAACGCATAAACCAGCAAAGAACACGTCTCTGCAAACACAGATCTATTTTTCACTGGTGGTAAAACCACCCAGTAAGATGGTTGTGCATGTGGAACCATGTGCTGTGGCTACACTGCAACCCCCCGCCCAGGCTCAGAGCTCAGCTGAAAATGTGATGGAAAGCGTTCAAATTTAATTGTAAAAAAAGGAGCATAGTTAAAACAGGGTATTTATAAGCGTCAGAGTTCTAATTTCAATTTCACCACAGCCTGTCAGCTTGTACGTTGCTATAAGCTAAGAGCCAGTTATTTAATGCAACGCTCGTTACTGCGTCAATATTTCAACCATCTTTATAACATCTTTAGAAATGCTCTCCCGAGGAGCTCAGGCAGAGAGCTGGAGCTATGGGAGAAGTCAACGCAACCAGCAAATTGGAAGTTCTCCTGTTTTTTCTTTTTTATTCAAGTATTGCATTTTTTAGTTTTATTTTGTATCCGTCATTTCTATTGCCGAGCGCTGAGAAAGCACTGGGGTGCGCAGAAGGCCGCCTCCAACCTTGGAGTAGCAATCTGTCTCCTAGGACTGGACCTTTTTTTATTCCCTTAATTAAGTTTCTAGAAAACAACGGCAATTTTAACGGGCTTTTTGCAACATGACTTCCAGGGCTCTTTCCTTTAAGATGGAAGGAACATCTGAAAAAGCAAAACTAACAACTAAAGGGGACAACTCCCACTTGTAGCTCATTTCTCTGAGGAAATCAGAGCACCCAGGCAGTTCGCACCAGCCTGGATGCTGCAGCCCAACGAAGTTTCCTCCTGGTTGCCTAATGATTCGTTGCACGTCTTGCCCTGCCTTTCAGTCCCTGCTTCCTTGTCTGCGATTAACTTGAATCCGTGAACTTTCTGAACCCAACGTGAGCCTTCTGAACCCAGCGTGAGCTTTCTGAACCCAACATGAGCTTTCTGAACCCAACATAATTTTGCTCGTTCTGCAACTCAAGCAGATACAACCACTACTCTACAGTCACGTAACTAGGTACGAGACGCCTGCCAAAACCCACAGCTTCCCGGATCATTCTCTTTCCCGAGATGTGCCAAATATTTTGGATAAAGGGGACACTAACAACTTCCATTAAATGTTATGAAGTACACAGCCGTCTTCTATCATTTAGGGACACTGATAAATTCACCTGCGACCAGTGAAAAGGCAGCGAGAGCCCTGCCTGCAGCAGTGGGTGCTTCTGGTGGTACTTGGATTTCAACGGCGGAGATTTGCTGTGTACATCCACTATCTTTAGGGAAAACAAGTAGTAAGAGACACATTTCAACTGTCTTACCCATTCAGAGTTGTCGACATTAATGACACACCACATCTCTGCATCCACCCGTCCCTCCCCAACTGCTTTTATCACTAAAATAATTTTGTCTGCTTCTACGAGCACCCCAAGACTTTGAGAAATGGAAACTCAGAGCAACAAATAGGCCTGTCCATCCCTGGAAAGGTGCATGTTCAATGTCCCGCTTAACCCCCGTTCAACAGCCTGGTGCCTTCTGTTCAACAGTTTGTTGTCTGGGGCATCTCAAGAGTGTTCAGCATTCACCAGAGATGAGGACTGACAGCATTCAAGGCATTTCAAAAATAAGTTTCTCTTATATTACCATACCATTTGCTTTTAATTGCTGATGATACGGGCAAAAAAAACCCCTGTTTGGCATTATCTCATGACCTTGTACCATATGTACTTTTTAGCAAATAAATTACACATAAGGAATGGGGGACAAAAGAGAACACGGAGGGTAAACGGTATCAAACGCTCTTAAAGGTCTCTACCATGATATTCCCATCCTGAAGGACATTCACCGCTATGGATCAGCTTTTAGGTATTTTTAAATTTTGCATGCATGCTTCTTTACAGTAATAAAAAAAATAATTACGGAAAATGTCAAAAATCATATAAATCTGTACGCTCTACTGTCAAACTGCAGACGAGAAATTTTCTTTTATAAATGGCACCAGGCCAATATATTTGAGGATGATAAAAGAACATATTGCCAGTGTGTATCTCTGCATAAAAGGCAATTAAAATATGATGTTAAGAAATGCTAAAGAAAATGAGGGAAGCACAGGCACTTGCTGTCTCTTTTTTTTTTATATATACTAAATAATACAATAAAAATAAAATCCAATTTAAAAAGTCTGCCAATGCTGCAGAAATCTTATGACTCATTACAAGCCATCAGAAATCAAAGGAAGATAGACACCCAAATTATCTCCCATCTTGAACCACGAGTGCTCAGACTGAGCCCCAGAATGAATTACTTCTGTGTTTATTCGATCATACAGCAGGATCCTGACTCGGTAAACTTTTATGACAAGCCATTCCCAATTTTCTGATGGCTCATTTTATTGTGTTTCAGTGGAACAAAAGATCCTTGTCCTAACGAGCGAAGAAATAGCTGCTCACAATAAACACTCAGGCGGCAGGACGCGGCCAGTTCTTTGAAAGGACGCATCATTTAGGCTGAGCTTGTTCCATATGTTTCATCCTCTGATACAAATGGGAAAAAAAGCAGGAATTTGTAAGTGCTATCACACAAGAGATAGTGCCAGGGGATACGTATTTGTGCTGAGCCACCCTCTCCCTGCCGCATGCCGGCTCTTCGCAGATCCTCCCGCCTAACCCTTGCAAACTGGGAACATTTGCCCCAAGATCTCAAGAGGTTCAGGGAGAATGGAGATATGCAAAATTCAGTTTTGAATGGAACTTCCCCCAGCTGAAAAACAATTATCTGCTTCTATTTCTGCACCATTTTTATTCCTTATCTCAAATAGTTTTTAACTGGAAGTCAATCAAACCATCCCAACTTCCACAGTTTGGATACAAAAATCATAAAATATTGAGCTCAGTCAAAAGAAATTAATGAACATTTCTTCAAAGGTATTCTCCCCTGAATAACAGCAGCTAACCAACCCTGCACTGGGCAAATTGCTTGCTGGCATGATTAAATCACAGTTCCTCAGAAGCAACACGCCTGTCAGTCTTCATTGAACTTGGCTGTATTAATAGAGTTTTACTTTTTAAACATAATTAGCAATAAATTCAATAAGAAGCTTAGATAACATCTTTCAAAATAAATAGGAAATGAGAAAACGCTGGCAGGAATAATGCAGCATTGCTTTCCCAAACCCTGCTGGGTGCTCCCCGTGCGCCGGGGTGGCGTTGCAGAGCATCCGCAGAGCCAAACACCACGAGTTACAGATCTGGGGGTGAAGTGCAGGAGGAGATCGCGACCATCCAACAGCCTGCGTTAGGCTTTTCTTTTGTAAAAAAAATAATAATTATGATGATGTTTATAATTCCAAGGAAGAGCCTTCTAAAAAGTCCTTTCTTTTACCCCTTTCAGGCCCAGCAGTGCACGAGCTCTGGTTGTCTTGCGGGTGTATAAATCCAGGCTGTCACCAGTCACTCCAAGCTGCTGGAGACAGCCTTCCCCCCTCAGCCCTTGCAAACACAAACCTATAAATAAAACCTGTAACTGCCCTTTTGCTTGGAGGCATCCTGGTTTAAACCAACAGCTGGCTACCTTTAAGCATGCAAAAGTAAGGGATTTCCATTAAAGTACGCTTCACCAAAGTGATATTTCTGGAAGACACCTTTCTAGAAACAATAGTCTTTCCATCAGCAAGACCGACATCCTTCAACAGCGAAAATGTTACAATTCCTAAAACTTCCCAAATTTTTAAGTCCGCGTGAGCATCGTTCTACCTTGGTGGCCACCAAAGAGCACTTCCAAACAGTGAAATAATGCTGAAACCAGCAGCACTGTGATCTACGGCGGGTGAGCGGTGCTTGCTGAAGCCAAGGAAGCTCTCCCCATGTCCTGGGAGGACTCTGGAGAAGACCTTCAGGAAGGAAATACCAAACTTCTTCATCAGCTTCTAAGCAGTCTTGGGGTTACAGGTCCCCAAGAAGCTGACTGAATCAACTTGTAGAGAGTTGGGGATGAGTCTCTTTAACCAAGGAACAAGCAATAGGACAAGAGATAATGGCCTCAAGTTGCGCTAAGGAAGGGTTTGACTGGCTCTTAGGAAGGATTTCTTTGCAGAAGGGGTTGTTGGGCGTTGGAATGGGCTGCCCAGGGCAGGGGGGGAGTCCCCATCCCTGGAGGAGTTGAAGAGTCGGGTTGACCCAGCGCTGAGGGATCTGGTGGAGTTGAGAACGGTCAGCGTGAGGTTCATGGTTGGACTGGAGGATCTTCAAGGGCTTTTCCAACTGAGATGATTCTGTGATTCTGTGAACTTAATTCTCTCGTGCCGGAAAGAAAATATTCCCCCGGCAAAAGAGATTTGTTTCCTACAATTAATCCTGATTCTCAATTAATTCTAAAAACTTCCTAAGCTCAAAAGATGAGTAGGGTGAAAGCTGCCTGGCACCATCAGCTGCTGTGATGGGTCCCTCCATGCCCGTGAGGTATTCCTAGCTGCTGCCTTAGCACAGCGCAGAGCGGCATGGGGTGGAACACAAAGTATCCCTTTACTATCCCTGTACTGCCTCCAGCAAACCCATCTCAAAAAATAAACGGGAACAAAAGACGTAGCATGCCTATTCATTTTCAGACAGCGTTAATCTTTACCTGGGAAGTACAGATAGCCCCGACCAATAACTTAGAAAATAACATTTTTCTAATATATTTTTCAGCACAGCAGCTGCTCTGGCAAACTCCTTTTTTTTGCTGTGCTCTCACTCCAGTTTGGGTTCTGTTCCTCGTTATGGCAAATAACAAACAGGAAACGTTATGTTGGTACTTCAGCCCAATGATGTTTTGACTCTTTTTTACAACACTTTTTTACAACACTGAAAGCATATTTAGGCTCGGCATTCAACTGTGGCACACAGTGGCTCTGACAAGGTTTTTAAACAGCTGGAAACTTCTGAGAACTTCTAGTGAGATGCTGAATATAATTAACACGTAAGAGGAGCTGCAGAACATCCGTGCTGAAAATAAACTTATGAATATGCATGAGACTTACTGAAGTTTGTTCCAGGATATTGGAGGGGAGCAGTAATGTTCAAATGGAAGGTAAAGAAACAGACAGCAAGCAGAAAAATGGGACTTTTTAGATTAAAAGAAATCTGTTTGAGGATGGAATAATTGGAGGAGCAGTGACTCCCTTAGACAAGGCAGCGAAACCTCTGCAACAGCAAATTTTGAAGTGGGTGAAACCTGTAGGACTGAATTACCTTCATTACCGGTGAAGATAACTGCCTCAGGCTGAACTGCTCCAGAAAATTACAATTAAAAATTTCAACTGCTTCTAAGACCCAAGCATGGAAAATGTTACTTTGTTCTAGTTAAAAATATACATATATTCTGGTATGAGGGTTTTTTCTCCCCACCCACCTGTGAGCAGCACCTAGAAACACTGCAGGAGGTTGTGTTTATACTGGGGATGTGCCTTTGCTGTTCTCACTCAACTTCATCCACGCTGGATGGAAAGCCATCCAGCATTTTTGCCAACCTAGAAATCTTCAAAAACAACCCAACCCATTTATAAGTCTGGTGGCAATTACAACCACATATATATATATATATTTTTTTTTTTCCCCCATGAGATTTCAGCCACACTGAATGTGCTCATGTCTGATCTCTGCTCTGGACCACCGTGAGAAAGGACTCCAGGCACTCACCACTGAGCAGGTTGGATGCGGACTGTACCACAGTCAACTTCTGCTCTAAGCAACGTGGTTATTATTAATTGAAATGGCAGAGATCTGCAGAATGGGGCTGAAAACTTCCATTCTGTTTACAGAATTTTGTCAGATTTTGTCATGCGATACCCACATGGAGTTATTTTTCCCCCCATTTATTTTCTCAATAAGCAAGGAAACCTTTGTAAAAACCATACTGAAATGTCATCATCCTGTGAAGTCGAGATGCAGCAGTTAGGAAATGCTGAGCAGTCTTTCCCATGCCCGACTCATTGCACAGAATCCAGTTTCTTTAACTAAAAGATACTCATTAGTTTGCTTTCACTCTGCTCGCTCAACTTACTTTTCAGTCCTGGTCAGGACATAGAGTTACTAAGTTCCTCTTGGGATTTCTATAGTATAAGTACTTTGCAAACACTAATGAATTTAACCTATATATTCATTTATGAGTTTATTATTACAGCACTCCTGTGGAAAGGATGACATTATCCCCTTCTTCCATTTGTCTGGGAAAGATTAAGTTCCGCTACTTTAGGGTGCTTTATGATGCTTACTACGCAATTCTTCTAACAATTTTGCTCCAGTTTTAGCTGTATTGGAGTCCCTTATTTACTCAACCCCCCACTTCTACTGACTTTGCAATTGTGTCTGCTCAGTACTTCAAAAATGAGAGCTCCCAGCCCAAGCTGGTCACCAGAAAATGAAGAAGGCAACTACTGTGGTCACATCTGAAAGACTGACCAGCCCAGTACAAAACCAAGGGCAGGAATAAAACCAGCTCGTAACCACAGGGTCAAACTCTGCAACGGTCCCTGCTGTTCACGTACAGGGAAACTCTAAGTGATCAACCACCTCCACTCAAGTTGACTTGCCTTGCAACATGGGGAGGCAACTAGTAACCCACCCTTATATTAATATATCTCAAAGAGAGGGGGCAGCAAGTCTAAGCCATAGCTTCAGGGATGGAGGATTTGACTTTTTAAGGTATTATCACATTGTTCTGGCTCCATTTATTTATGCATGTTTGTGCATGACTGAGCAAAGGATGATATTTGATGACCACTGGCAAAGATGAGTACGGAGGTTTCCGAACCCCGATGGCACGCTCTGCACCAAGCACGGGGCAGGTGTCCATGGGGAAACGTGTGAAGGGGCATAGGCTGAACCTCTGTGCCCTAAGACATGTGCAGAGGGAATCAATTAAGGTTTCTCTGTGGAGTCATGTCCCACACTTTGATTATTCAAACTCACGTTGACTTCCCCTGCAGCAGAGCTGTATGTACATCTAATTTTATATAGGTTGCTATACAGACAGCGTATACAGTGCCTTGAAGGGGTGTTCAGTAGCGCAGACAGCTCAGGTTAGGGAAGTAAATCAAAAAGTTTTTCAAGCTCTCCCTTAAAATTAGCCCTCTGAGAGCGGCAGCGCAACAGCAGCCATCAGCCGCTGCCTCGTTAGGCCTCAATTGGTGTCTGCAGAAGCAGATAGCATCGTCTTCCTAAAAGGTTTCAATGTTGAGGCAGCATTTTTCCAAAGCTAATTGTTACCCATGCATGAAACCATGCTAACATCCCATGAGGGAACTGGGGGGGGATTAATTAGTTCATATTTGTTAAGCGCTTTGAAGATGAAAACCACTTTATGAAAGTTAATTGTTACTACTCGGTTATTTTTCCCCACCAAGCCAGTGTGTTCTTCTGGCAGAACTCTCTCTCCTTTGCACTTCAACCACCACGCTGCTGCAATATATACGTAGATACGTCCAAAGAGGAAACTTGCTTTATACTGTGAAAAATCTCAACTGTTGTTCACATTTTTGCAGATAGTCATCCGCCAGAAAGTCATACTGTAGCCTCCAGAAACTGCTTTGACAGCATCTCTACCCTCGCTTCCCATAGAGGATCACCATTCTGGTTTTTCTCTTTTTATATTCCAGTCATCCCTTCAGAAATAAAGTGGCAAATTGTGCCAATTTGTTTCACCGCCTTTGCTATCTGCTTAGAGAAACCGTGCGCGCGCCCGTGACGGCGGCAGACAGCTGAAACGGTACCCGCAGCACAGGGCTGGAAAACTGCCTTCGTTCCAGATTTTCCACAGTTATCAGCCCAATGTCGCGTGGCCCGTCAGCACGCTGCTTGGCCCAATTTTCTTCAGGCTGGTCTCCTGGTTGTGGCACGTTGCATCGTGAAAGGCAAGCGCAGTCCTTGCCCTTCAAAGAATCACAAAATCACAGAATGGTTTGGCTTGGGAGGGACCTTAAAGTCCATCCAGTCCCACCCCCCTGCCCCGGGCAGGGACACCTTCCACTAGCCCAGGTTGCCCAAAGCCCCGTCCAACCTGGCCTTGAACCCTTCCAGGGAGGGGGCATCTACCACCTCTCTCGGCAACCTGTTCCAGTGCCTCACCACCATCATCATAAACAATTTCTTCCTTATACCTTTCTAAATTTACCCTCTTTTAGCTTAAAACCATTACCCCTCATCCTACCACTACTAAAATGTCTGTCCCCATCTTTTTTCTAAGCCCCCTTTAAGTATTGAAAGGTCGTAGTAAGACCCAGTGCGTCTCCTGAGGTCCCGAACGCCGCCAAACCTGACCCTCCCAATCATAAACTCTCCTGCCCTGGCCATACAGCATTCCTTCACAGGCTAAAAAGCAGGCTAAATAGGTAAAAAAAAGAAAATATTACTTATCCATTATATTTATTAAATCTTTAAAACCGGCGTTGCTGTCAAGGCAGAAATCTTGCGGACTGCAAGATTTCTTGCATTCTAATTGCATTGTAAATGAAGATTTCCTTTTTTCCCCTCATCGCTTCTCTTTCTCCACTAAACCCCGCACTCGCAGCTCAAAGAGCATCTCCTCACCCCGACCCACCTGCCCTCACCGCCGCAGAAGAGGGAACAGGGTCTCTGCAGGGACCAGCCCGACCCCGAGCTGCCCCTCGGCAGCGACGTCCCACCTTCTGCGCATCTCCTCGAAGGGAGGTGCCGAGCTTCAGATGGGAAACCTGGCCCTTTGATGGGAGTTCATCAAAGGTCAGCTGCTAGATTACATAATCAAATTGAAATAATTCAACGGTCCTTCCTACAAATAACAATTTTAAAAGATGATAGTAATTTCTCCCCCAAACCAGTCACGTTGAATAAGAAACCGAATTATTTTTTTTTTTATATAAGGTCATTCAAGGCTGCCGATTTTACTCACTGGACTTTAGCCAAAGTAATCTACATAAATATATGTGATTATAAAAAAATTACATTAGTTTGCATGTTATGTGTTCCCCCTTTTAAAAAAACCCAGAGGGCCAAATATAAAAGTGGCATGTGAAGGGAGGGCAAGTTAGCCCTGGCTGGCTGCTAAAAGGAAATGTGTAGAAGAAGGATTTAAGAACATGGGGATGAAAGGGAAGCCTTGCACTCTAAGCCAGCTTAAGAAGATCTAGATTACATCTGAAATATGATCAGTAAGTTCTTGCTATGTTTGTTTGTTCATAGCAATTGACTGAACTAGCGTATGACCGAGCAGAGAATAATATCCGCGGTGCTTGGAAAGCATCAGGCTCTCAAGCTCTGCTGATGTTCAACTCTAAAAAGCTGCGTGGAGGCTGCCTTCGGGGTGGTGGTGGCTGTGGGGTGAGATGCTGAGGACAAACAGGAGCGCTCAGGGACCCTCTGACGTGGAAATAATAATAAAAACGACAACGGACAGAGACGTCTGCAAATTGTTATTGCCGTTGGCTGGTTGGGCATGGGAAGAGTGTGGAGCTGAGGGGGCGACTTCGGTCCTGCTTGTAAAAATGTCATTCCCCCATTCTAGTGTCTGGAAAAGGAAAACCTTTCCAAGAAAGGGGAGACTGCTTCAGCAACCACAAGCTGCTTTTTTATGGTTAGACAACAGAAGAAAGGAAAAGGAATTATTTTAAAGAGTGAAGTTAACACTCATAAATTAAAGAGCATCGAACTCTGGGGTGGATGCCCTCCTTCAGAAATAAATTTGCCTTCGTTTGCTGCTGTTTCAAGGAGGCTCACGCTTCACTGAAACCACAACTTTACATCCGACTGAGCATCACTATGGGGTTTTAATGCCCTCTAATTTATGCCCATTAACCTTACAGCTTTCCTTAATGTCTCTTTGTTCCCTAAGTGGGCAATACCCTTGATTCATTTAAAAAAGGAGCCCATCAAGTTGCAACACTGACAAGCAGGACCAGCCCCAGGTCAGTGAGCATGTTGCTGGCCCCAGGTACCTCGTGGGGCTACCAGGGCTCTGGGATTAGGCTGATTTGCTCCTAATTTTATATCTCAAAGTCTCCAGCACAGCCCACTGGACCTTCAAATCCACACCCCCACAATGCCCTTTGTTTGCTCTCAGCAAGTTGGAGCAGCACTGGATGCTAAAAGCAAGTCTGACCCCCATCGTGACTGTGTTCTGGTATGTTGTTTCCATTTGGCCTTGCCTGGGTTAGGATGTTTGCTCTTATTTGTCTCTTCCACTGTAATAGTAGCATTACTGTCTTTTACAACCCTGTTCTTTTTTTGCTTTTAATAGCAAGATGTTCCCTAGTCAAAACAATTACAGAAAAGGCATTAGAGCACAAAGGACTAAATAACAAAGAAAACCAAAGAAAGCAATGTGGAATAAAATCTGGCAGCATTGCAAAATTAAAACAGAGCAAACCAGAATTAGAGATGAGTGAATTATTTACAGTGAGTAGAACCACAGAATCCTCTTGGTTGGAAAAGCCCTTGAAGATCATCCAGTCCAACCAGGAACCTCACACTGACCGTTCCCAACTCCACCAGATCCCTCGGCGCTGGGTCAACCCGACTCTTCAACCCCTCCAGGGATGAGGACTCCCCCCCTGCCCTGGGCAGCCCATTCCAACGCCCAACAACCCCTTCTGCAAAGAAATCCTTCCTAAGAGCCAGTCTGACCCTGCCCTGGTGCAGCTTGAGGCCATTCCCTCTTGTCCCGGCGCTGGTTCCTTGGCTCAAGAGACTCATCCCCCCTCTCTGCACCCTCCTTTCAGGGAGTTGGAGAGGGCCATGAGGTCTCCCCTCAGCCTCCTCTTCTCCACACTAAACCCCCCCAGTTCCCTCAGCCGCTCCCCATCACACCTGTGCTCCAGACCCTGCATCAGCTCCGTTGCCCTTCTCTGGACACGCTCGAGTCATTCAATGGCCTTTTTGGAGTGAGGGGCCCAAAACTGAACCCAGTCATCGAGGGACGCCCTCATCATCTTCATGTCTGCTTGCAAACAAGGAAAAGTTTGTTGTTTCCTCCAACTCATTCAAGAAATGTGAACAAAACACGATTCCTCGTGATGCCCTTAAATGCAATACATAGGCTGATGGACTTTCTCTCTGTAATTCACCGGCATTATATCTGCTTCTTACAGAGCAAGCGTGGAAGCATTTCGATGATGACAACTTGGATGACTACATTTAGAGTCTGATTTGTACCAGATAACGTCTGTGCTCAAATGCTGCGGCCGTGAATTGGCGTGAAAGCACGATGCGCACCGTATGGCTGTACCGGACAGAGCAAACCACTCCCGAGATCACGGTGAATAATAGAAATAACGTCGTGCTCCGAGACAGAACGAGTATTTTAAAAGACCGATGCAATTCTGGAATGTGCTTAAATCCCCAATTCAAGGCCAAAATGTAAGGGGGGGGTCAGAAAGCTAACACCGACAAAAATATTTTGAAGATGCTTACATAAGTTCTAAATGCAAGAGGACTTTATCAAGCTCCAAATTTTGGAAAGAGAAAGTAGGGCACTGCCATAGACAGATGGAACCAACCCACTGAATTAAACCTTTTCTCCTAAACCAGCTGGGATTAAAACACAAACCTACCAGCATCACTTCATTTATATACAAACAGATAAATAGGTAGGTAGATAAATAGATATAAATATATAAATTTTGCTGGGAAGAGAAACAACTCTGCTAAGTTCAGTCGCTTTGTCTGATATTAAAAACAATGTTGTGCTTATCGGGACTAACGTTATGCTGGTAATTTTCATGAAACATATTTATAAATGAATAAGCTGTTTACCACAACACATTAAATTAAGGAGAAATATATTTAGGAACAGATTCGCACTGCTTTGGTTGTTATGATTATAAATTATTTTGTCAGTCTAACTGCCTAATTGCAAAAGGATAAGGATCTCTTAAGGGAGTAAATGTAAATATTAGAACAACTGAACGATGTGCAGCATCCAAACGCGTCTCCTGGCAGGGACGGAGGTATTTGTGCCAACCTCCTTATGGGTTTTGAGGATCTTCTGACCACATAAAGACCTTCTAGAAGTCAAGGTCATGAAGACTGGGAGGATCTGAATCCTTCTACGTCTGTGTGAAGCAGAGAGCAGAGCCGGAGCTGACAAAAGCACGCTCTTGGAAGAGCGCGAGATAGACAGATCACCATGGGACACACTGAAAGGTGGCCGGGACACCGGAAAAAAACTCTTTCTTGCCTCAGTATTTCTCTAAGGCATCGTTTTTTCTGCTCCTTCTTTCCGGTCCAAGCAGTAACCGGCCGAGTGAACTTGGAGCTTTTCACAATGACAAGGAATGGGAGAGCCCTGCTCAAGGCTGGAGTTCCGCTGACCGTGTAAATATTAGATTTTAAAGAAAAAACATCATTTGGTTGCTCAGAGGAAATATTGTAGGTCAAAAATATTTTTTCTGGGTAGAAACACAAAGTAGACAGCTTTCCCAGTTCAATAAGCATTAAACACCCTCTCTCTTTTCACTTTGGATGGAGCCCATGATGGCCAAGCACATGGTCATGGTACTTCAGTGCCCGCGGGTGAAAATGACTGTTTGGCATCATCCTAAACCAAAGATAAATTTTTAACGTCTCATTCGTATTAGAAGTCTCATAATCCACATACGCTGCTGTACACATCTCAAGCGAAAACCCAAATCTCCTCTGACTGAAACCATTGCCCTGTGTACGTCATGTGCCAAAGGGAGAGTTTTCAACCAGAAAAGCTGCGCTAACATTAGGTACAACGGCACGGAGCACTGGAAATATGTCTTCAGTCCCTTACCGTGCCGTGCAAAATTAAAAAAAAAAAAATCAAATTAATTTAGAAAAATCATGGAATTTTTTTTTTTTTTAATACCCTGAAACTTATTTTTTACTCACAATCTAGAAGTGATGACTATTCTTTGGCGTTTATTTGTTTGTTGGGGTTTTTTTTTCTAATATTTAGCGCCTTCTTGATACCATGACACTTAGCTACATCTAATCCATAGATATAAAATTAAAATATAAAAACATAAAATACAATATAAAGATAGTGTGCTCTTTTAGTATACGTGGACTGTTTCAAAACAGTCTCCACTCAGATTACAGGAAAAAATTCAAAAGTCGCACTTGAGAAGTGCAAAGAATTACCAAAATCATACTGGAATACTCAAAATGCTGGTTCAGCATCACCCAGCTGCCTCCGGCTGCCCGTGGTACAGCCCACCACTGCGGCCAGGGACAAGCACCTAGAGCCATCCTAGATGAAAATTTTAGCTTTTTTCTTTCTTTTTTTTTTTTTTTTCCCTGATATCAAGTTCTAGGTTGAGCAGTTACAATCATTTCCCAGTGGGCTGAATATTTTTGCTACCATGAAAATCCCGTCGCGATCAGTGAAGTTTGACTCGGAAGCTTTCCGTGTTGCTCACATTGGAAGGGATATTGGTACTTTAACCTGGTATATTTGTTGATTTCCAAAGACACGCAAAAATCACGTTGTCTTGAGCGCGGAAAATAAAATCCCAGCGTTTAACCCAGCATCTCCTTCCTGTTGGCTTTGGGTCAGAGGCACCAGGGAGAGGGGCAGAGCAGCACGCGCTATCTGCTCCCCTGCCCACTTCTCCTGACCTTGTCTTTCTCCTTCCCTGGTCTTTTTATTGTTTCTCTCAGAGACACCCAGGAACATATAAGCTCTACTAATCAGTGTCATAGCTCATTAATTTGCTTTATTGGTCTCTGGGTAAACGTCTCGTGCTACACTGTTCAGAAGCTACCGAGTCTTTATCATTAAGAAATAACTGCCCAGAGCTCCTACTCTGTGTGTTGCCTGGGTGCATGAAGTGGCTTAATAGTATCTCTAAATTTATCTTAAATGGAAAGGTGGCCAGAACATTCATCACCTTGAACAAGGTTTAATCAAATCCCATAACATAATGAATCTGTCCAGTTTTGACACCATAACCTTTGAGACTTTATACGTACTCAGCAGCGAGGTGTCGGACGTGGACGATACGCTTAAAGCGTAACAAAAAATTATGGTGCTATTCAAGATAATATGCAACATAAATAGCTTTTCGCACTTGTGTGATGCACTTCGAAGCGCACAATGATGCTGCTTTCTTCATTACAACACATCTTCCAGCAGGACTAATTCAAGGGATATTCTCTAAGTGAATGACCCACAAGTTTGCTCTCAGAAATGTATATAATTAAAAGTGAGAATCAGAAGGTATTGATCTCCAAGTTTCAGCAAATTTTCTCCTTTTAAAGGTTAAGCTCAATGCTTGTTACTATCCTCTCCTATACGTAATAGATTTAAAGGTTAAAGAGCTCTTTCTCTATGGTCTTCTCCATAAGTAATATATTTAAAGGTTATGTACACTGTTTCTAGAGGACACATCTCTAAATAGCGGTGACAGTCATTTTGATTTTACTTTTCGGTTCTTCTAAACTACTTATTTGATATCGATTCCTTTATGAGGAATCCAATCTCAATTTCCAGCTCACAGCTCATCTTTTCCTACAGCCACGACATTTATGTATCTCTGAGAGCTTCAGCTTCCACGCTGCTTCAGAAACATTAGCTACTCAAATAAATTACTACCTTTTTCACACGTTGCAAATACCACGTTAAAATCCAGCTTAACTAGCCTGTTTTTCCCTCATCTTCGCTATGAAATGCAGACAGAAATATCACAGGGCAGCCTTGTACGCAGGGTTAGCCTGAGGAAGCACTTAAACTTATTACTCAGCTGTCGTTACTGCTGAGCTCTCGCGGCTTTTTCGTACTTACTGATTCACCCTCCCTGCTGGAAGGTGATTTTTGGTGAATGGTACTTGGTTTGTTTGATAGTATAACTCGCTAGCTATATTACCTCAGTTTTGCCCAAAATAAACCGCACCGCCAGAAGAACTGTTATATTACATGTAAGTGTCTCATCACTTAGTAAATTTGTTAGTATTTCACGCTTTGAAAAAGGGGTTTGGGTCTCAGTCTTTCTGTCTGTGAAATGGGACAACTGCTACATTTCGCGTCCAGAGCAGGCTCTGCCCCCAGCCCATCTGGAGCTGCGGAACTCAGCACCCGTCACGACCGGAGCTGCAGGACGGATCGGTGCTTCGTGAACCCTCACCCATGGGGCCTGGGGGAGAGCACGGAGGAGTTCCCATCGGCCTGATGGGAGACAGCTCCTCTATCCCGGGCCAGATCATTGCTGCTTTCTCAGGCAGTTTTAAACTTCATGGCAAGAAAAAGGGATAATTATAGAATAGAATTAGAGTGGAATAAGAATTAGAATAGACTAAGAATTAGAATAGACTAAGAATTAGAGTAAAATTAGAATTAGAGTAAAATTAGAATTAGAGTAAAATTAGAATTAGATCAAAATTAGATTAAAATTAGAATTAGAATACAATTAGAACTAGAATTAAAATAGAAATAAAATTAGAGTAGGAATAGAATTAGAGTAGAAATAGAATATTTTCAGCTGGAAGGGACCTACAATGATCATCAAGTCCAACTCCTGACCCCTCCAGGGCTGCCCAAAAGTTAAAGCCTGTTGTTAAGGGCGTTGCCCAAACGCCTCTTAAGCACTGACAGGCCCCGGAGCAGTGGCCACCTCTCCAGGAAGCCTGTTCCAGGGTTTGACCACCCTCTCAGTAAAGAAATGCTTCCTGCAGTCAAGTCTGAGCATTATAAATAATGCTCATTCGGGGGAAAAATACTTCTCACGCCAACCAAATATTTCACAAGTGATAAAAGACACTAAACAGAATATATTGCCCCTATTTTAAGCAGTCTGTCCAGCCTTAAAAGGAACATTCTCTCTTGATATTGCTTTATCATAAAGGGCCCAATCCATCCTCATCCTCCAGTGAGCCAGTGGCACTACACGGGGATGATGTACAGCTCAGCAACAATTCCTCTGAAGGTTTTGGATGCATTTATAGCACATTTTAATGTACATTTAGTAGCAGAGCAATTTTAAGCAGCTGAGCTAAATGCAAGCTGACAGAATGGTTGATCTCGTTGGCTGCGCTGGAGTGTATCGCTCACCGTCAGTGCAAAGCAGCCTCCAGACCCAGCTGCCAAGCAATGAAAAATAAAATATTTTTTGCAGTGGCAACATCTGGCTCCTGTGTGCCTCACGTCTGTCACGGAGCATCCCAGGGCCCATCTCCTCGTGCCTGCATCCTTCCCAACAGCAGAAATCAATCCGGGGTGGGGGGGGGGGGGACACATCAAAATCAGAGGGGAAGGAAGAGAAACTTCATCACGTTTTATTTTGACAGCCTAAAAATCATGAAGGCTTTGTTCCACAGACTGTCAAAGAGCTGATAGCTTGGTGATGACTTTAATTTGGAGACCGCTAAATGTTTTCCAGCTGAGTGGCAGACCTATGTGTAGATGATGTAAAACTCCTGTTTCCTTCAGGTCCCATCAGCAGATCCTCAAACTGGCCACAAACTGGCAAATATGGGTTAATGTAAAATGTCCCGTTGGTGAGCGCCTACGAGAGCAGGCAGCCAGATGCCTACAAGTGCCTAAACGCTTCGGATAAAATAATTTAGAAAAAGGACAGATAAACAACATTAAAAAAAAAAAAAAATCAACGCGATTTAAAAAAGTATAGCTAGCTCCAAAGTACCTGTGTACCCTAAGATATTCTGCAGCACTCATCACCTTAGGCACTGTTCTCCATTAAAAAAACGTTAAGATGTTTGGACATAATTAAAACTGGAGTTAGCTGACACGCCGCTGACCACAATCTGCCCTTATCTGGGCTGATCCCAAAGTCAAGCTCAGCCTTACGCCAGCCAGCTGCGATTAAACCTCCAGGCTTGATTAGCTGCTCTGCCACTGGCAGCCAGCCTTGCTTTAACCCCCCCCCCCCACACCTCAAAGTCACAGCCTCATGTTTAACTCAGTCAACTCGCCAACATTTTTGGTCCGACGGCAGGAACACCTCGCAGCCCTGAGCGGGTTGAAGTTGCCATGAATATGGAGCTTCTCCAGATGGCACATATCTGTGTGTTTAATTAGTGTGAAATTAAGTGATTCGTTAGGGGTGGAGGTCCTGCTACCCACTAACCTACCTCTTTTGCCAGTAAAATACGCTCTCCATCGCCGCAGAGTTTTTGCTTGGAATAATTGACCACACGAGGCAAAAAGAAGGGGAGAGTTTTGCTCAGCGAATGTTAAACAATATAATTATTCCCACTGGAAAGAGCTACGGATCGTCCTCAGCAAAGTGTTGCAAAGGTGGAATTTCAAGTCCACGATCCACAGCTATTGCTAGCTTAAGCCACCTTTCTCCTTCGTTAAAATTGATACAACCCCCCGTATTTTATTAATGTGAACTAATAATTAAGATAACTCTTCCTGTAGTTTATTTATAGGTCTTTTTAAAACCGCATAAACAGCACAAATTTTGATTTGCGGGATGATTCCGCAAACCTTATGGGGCAATAACGAGCGAGAAGTTTTTTTTTTTTAGGTATAGATACAAAACACACACACACACACAAAAGAAATGACAAAAAAGCCCAGATTCATGACATATCTTTTAACTTTCCCCAGGAGAGCATCACCGATCACGTTCTCAGAGCCCTAACTACTCTATGAAAAATCTCACCCCAGAAGCAATCCCTATTCATCTAAGTGGAACGACATCCCGGGATTAAATCGCTACTAAATATGACTAAAGGAAATCTGCTTCTACAGTTAGCTCCAATTATTTCTTCACTTCGCTCCCTATTTGAAAATGGAAAGAAGAAATAAAGTTACATGCAATTTTAATTGGATAAAACGATAGCTATTTATGCACTTCAGATTTGCTAATTAACAACTATTTTATATATAAGATAATATATATTGATAAATATTAGTATATATTAATATACACATATGAATATACTACATATATTCATATACATATATTAATATATATTAATAACTATTAGTAAAATCCTGTAATATAAAAAAATTACAGAAAGTAAAACCACCCCAAAATTTAAACAAGAAAGAAAAGAAGCAAACAAATACATAAATAGCCACAACCAGTTGCCTTCACGCTGCCTCTTGAAAAGGGTGGAAGAAACAAGCTCAAAGGAAGAAGAAAACCTCAAAGAAAAGACAAAAGGAGCAAACTCTCGGCTTTCCAGCTCGCAGCCCCCAGCTAAAGCAACAGCTGGGCTGTCGCAGAAATTGTACGTCAGCTCCAAAGAGTTCAGCTCTCCCCCAAAATACCTGGTTTTGTTGTGTTCCCGCCGCTACAGCAAAGTGCAGACCTTGCTCCACAGCTTAAAGTTTAAAATTAATCTTCTCTTTTAAAAAGACAAAACTCCCGATAATTAGCTTAGCTTAGAATTGCACGTCGTAGACTTTTTTTGTTTTCTAGAAGCCTGCTATAACAATATTTCCCCTTTTTCAACCACCTCTGCTGATGAAAATTTGGCAATTGCCACGTTGTTTCTGCCAGAAGGAGAAGCTGTTGATGCAGATATTCCTTGGACAAAACTCTAGTCGCCTCTTAAGCCTCGTACACATCCTTTTCCTTTAGCAAAGCGGGGTATTTGCAAACAAAAGAAGTCAGAAATACATCTCTTCTTTCTTATTAGATCCCTATCTCTAATTAAAAGTCCGTGCAGGCACCCTATGCACTTTGCCAGCTTCTGATATTGGATTCGCCCTTACTTGTCTCAGCCACTTCTCTGTTGCGTTTTACAGTGAAATCTCTTTTCGGCAGGGAACTGTATTTCTGTCACAGTCCTCACCATTATCAATTCCGATCTGACCGAGGTCCCCAGTCACAGAACACCATCAATATTAAGCAATAATCATGATAATAGTAATTCATATCAAGCATCTTCCATTTGCTTGGCCATCTCCGTTATGTTATTAAATTAATAGATCTGCCACCGCCAAAGAAAAATAGCATAAAGAGAGAAATCTTATTAAACTAGAGATAAAATTTTAAACAATTCTGGGAACTGCCAAGGCCAGCCTTTGGGCTCTTCCGTGCACCACTCAAATCCAGTTAGCAAACTATGAGCGTTATTTAGTTATTTGTTTTGATGTAATCAGCTTGTGAATTATAAGTGTTTAATCAAATTAATTCTGCCTGCTGCCAAGAGAGAAGAAAAGCAAGAACATGATAAAAAACAGGCTGCAGAAATACAATATTCTGGGTTATTGCAGCCTTTTACAAAAGCAGGAGACTGCATACAGCTCTCTACAACATCAACGGTTTAGTTGTGCCGCAACCACAAACGCCGCAGGAGTTGCACCGCGGAAGATTGGGCAAAGGGTGTTTGGGGCGTGGTCTTCGAAGCTGATTCTTCTACTTGCAAAAACCTTTTTATTCCTTAAGATTCAGCAAGTTTAGTTCATTTCTGTATTTCTTTCCAGATGATCTAGGTGTAAATATTTAAATTCTATTCAAGCTTTATCAAGCTTTGCTGGAATACTGTTCTTTCCTATGGCCACATTACCTGTAGGGTACAGCCCAAAAGAGTCCCGACAGGTTCCACGTATCTTTTTCTCTTCGATAAAGATCCCTGTTCATACGTACAACCTTAAAATACCTTTTTACACAGTTATTACGCCACACACGGCACCAGCTTGAGAGTTTAGAAACCGACACCCCGCATGGCAAGGGGGATGCTTGGGAAGGTCTCTCCCATCTGCGTGGGAGATGCGTTTTGGAGTGGAGGTCAAGGCAGACTTGGCTGCTCACGGCCACCCTCGCCGCAATCTACGGGGGATGGAGAAGTCCTCTCACCACCACTGGCACCGTTTGCCACTACTTGGTCACAAAGAGAAGGACTGAGACCTGTTTCTTTTGCTTATCGTGGAACAGCAGCCCTGAACGATACTGTTCAAACACTCAGATTAACATTTAAATCTGTCTCCATACAGCACTTACATCTGCAAATTAATCAAGACTTCCATTGGGAACGTAGTGACGACCTCTAAAATGGTGGGTAGGCTCAAGATTTAGGCCCTTTTCTTCCCCATCTGCACAAACCATCTCCATCTGTAAGCACCAATACTGCAATAGCACATCTTAGGGTAGGAGCATCCACACACCATCCCGTGCAGCACCGTACCCTGCAGCTTGTTTTCTATTTTTGTTCTAAGTACTTTAAATGGAAATGATCACCACAAAAGGTCACAAAATGTGATCAATTGCTCTGTGGCATTTTACCTTGAGAACAAGCAAGAAAAAGTAAACACAAAGGTTTGGAACAAGATGAGCCAAGACATCGATGCCCTTTGGGCACTATGTGTAAAGGGAATTTAAAAGTAACTGGAGCTGGGTGCATTAAAAAAAAAAAAAAAAAAGAAATAAATCAGAATATACATTTGATGTCGTGAAAATAAGCAGGAGAAGAGAAAGATCAAACTGACAGGTACTGAGTGTTCCCAGCAAAACAGAGATTATATAAAATCTCCCTCAACTGCAGTATATCCTTGTCTGTGAGCTTGGGGCTCCCACTCCTTGGTAGCTGGGCAAACAGAAATCTCCAAAGATCACGTCCAAGGGGACATCCTGACAAGACACGAGGGGTGGGGTTTTCGTTCCTGCCTTTCACGCTCTGAAGTGGGAGCTTTTCCATGTCCAAATAGGCCTCTCATTGAAATCAGCTACAGAATAAAAGCTCAGGTAGTTCCCATAAATGGAAGGAATAAATAAAAAGGGAATAATCTCAAACATTTTTCAAAATACATCCAGAAATAGCACTCAACAAGGAGAAAACATAATTAACACCTATTATGTACAATATCATATTATAGAACAATATCAACCCACTTCATCAGTGATATGGAAATATTAGACTTTTTTATGGAGGAAAGTATTGGATTTAAGAGAAAAAAAACGCACCTTTCAGAAGACAAATATATTTGTTGGAACAAGCAAGCTGACAACAGACCTACCTGCGCGTGGTGCGTATAACCTCCCAATAAAATAATTCTGTCCCACACCACCTCTTCCCCAGGCGCAGCTCTGCTGCTCGTTATTCCCTGAGATTGTTCCGTTTAATCAACGCGCAGTTACGTTTATTGCAGATGTTAATCTGCAATCAGGGAACAGGTTCTGCTTGTTCACCTAAGTTGAAGTGCTGTAAAAACGGAAAAATCACTGCTTCCCTCAAACATTTTTTGGGTGTTTCGGTTCTTATTTTAACACAATCTCCTGGACAAGCAAAGGGAACCTTCTGCAAGGGGTAGATTGGGTCCCTTTGTGTATGAAAAAGCTACACAAAGTAGGAATAGCTACGTAAAATAAGAATAGCTACACAAAGTAGGAACAGCTACACAAATACCCGGCACTGGCGGCCGTGAGGTGCTGAGCACGTGGCAGACTTACCCTGGAGTTAACCACTTCCAAGGAGACGTTCTGAGGCATCGCACTGGGCACTGAAAAGGGAAAAAAAGCACAAAGAAATGGGAAATATTGCCATTAGTGTCTAAGACAGAATAGCTTACATCGACTATTTCTCTTGTCGGAAAGAAAAGAGCGCAGCTTTTACACCTAGTTTATAATCTGATCACAACCGTGCAGCTAAACCAGGTGGCACTTCAGAAGTCCCCTAGGGAGAGGAAAAACAAATGCATCTGTTCATTTCTTCCCATTTTTGATAGACCTATTAGTAAGCCCTTTAAGCAGCCAGTCAGCAGGCTCCCTGCAGTGAGACCGACGACTTGAATTCAGTTATTTGTTATAAACTTGGTCAGGAATAAACAAGAACATGCCACAATGTCTCTGTATTACTTTTTTCTGTATTAAAGTGCATTTCAGAATATATATTATATACAGGCAGAGCAGGGTATTCCTCTCTCGGTGATACCAGTGACCCTCTTCTAGAAAGATGCTTAAGGAGAAAAGAGACAAAACCCTTTGTCTTTAGATATTATTTTTTAAAAAGTGTTTCACATTAAGGCTCTGCTTGTCATACATAACATAATCCATACCTGGTTTTATACAGCTAAACATTCTTATATTTATTCTGAGAAATCTACTATAATTCTTAAATGGGTTAAACATCTTACAACGATGCCTCATGACGCATTCGTGAGAGGGTCCAGCGCCCATAGCTTGAAATCAAACAAATGGTTCTATCACAGGGGATTTTTTCCATCTTAAAAGTTTCTTTAATCTTTAATTTTCTCTACTTATAGTCATAGAAAAAACCCGTTCGGTGCAGATTTATTATCCCACCCATGCTGCCAGCTCCCTGCCCGTGAAGGATCGGGCTCACACCACCGAGACACGGTGTGGATCCCCGTGAACACTCAGCACCCGCACGGTTGGACAGGCCATTACCAACTATTTACTGACCGATTTCTGCCCATTTTCCACTCCATATCTGTATATTTATTTCCAATACGCTTGTCCAACAACGGTTCAAATGTATATTCTTCCAGCCGATGGCAAATATTAATTCAACCCCTGAGGAGCCAAAGCTTTAAAAACAAGTTCGTGGTTGGTGATGCAGCAACTGCCTGATGAGAACCTGAAGCTTTGTTTTCCTTTCAGAAAAATGTTGCCTGTCTGCTAACCTGGGTTACTGAAGAGTTGAAAAGCAGAGGTGTAGTTTATGTTTAGAGGAAGGTGGCCCTGAATTTGGGAAAATAAGAGCGAAAAAGGATCACAGTGAATGCCCAATTTAAGAAGAGTTTGCAATGCGATGTATTAGGGACAATGAGAGAAAATGGGTTTTCAGTGTACACCTATGAATATATCAAGTCAAAGAAGAGTTAACCCATTTTTATACTATATTAACAACACCACTAGGACAAAAATCATTCTTGTTGCAGTCGTCCACACATTTGAACTGATTCAGCAAAGACCTACAAGAATAAGCCGAGACCTGAAGCATCTTAAGAGATCAAATAAATTAATTTTCTTTAAACAAGCGCGGTGTTAAGAAGTGTGTGGATTATTATCTATTGTTGTCTGAAGGGGCAAGGCTGCAGAGAATAATTTAATAGGCAAAGAGCTACGAGCTGGAATCCATCTCCACTGGAAATCAGGCATACTTTTCCCTTCAACTGCTCAAATCTTCACTGAAAATTGCTGTCTAGGAGCATGGGACATCCATCGCCAAGCAAAACGTGTACATAAATATTTCTGTAAATCACTTTTTCCGGCCAAAACTTCCACCAGAAGGAAGTGGTGAAATTCTATGTGCTGTCTAGAGGTGGACGTAACGGGGGCTGTGTCTATATTGTCCCTGCGATTGTCTCTATGTATTATTTTTATATATATTCTATATATAGTCCCTCTAAGGTGCCAGCTGTGGCAGATGCAAA